>NC_137815.1:32852709-33175209 GCF_963921795.1 Nannobrachium achirus
ATAGAAAGAAGTAAATGAAATCAATTTAATGCTCATCTTTTATATTCTTTAATTACAATCTAAAATATGAACCCTTGTTGTAAAAAACTAAAGTTGTCCTTTAATATAGACATGTAGTCTATAGTTTGTCTGCTAGCAATAGTAACAGTTTATTGCATCTGGCATGGCAGGCCGCTTCTTAACCCTCTCACAAGATTAATCGATTTCCCTCAAAAAAGAAAGTCAAACCATGATGTATGTACATACAGTATATAACAGATTACTTTTAAACAATATCATAAAATGAAGACCAAAACAAATCGTAATTATGTAAAAAAAATATGATTTATTTCTTATTATTGAAAGGGGGGGGGGGTATTATTGTTATTGCGGTCGTTGGCCATGCCAGTCATGCCATGTGTCTGTGGCTACTCTAAGTATTGGTGTGTATCGCTAGTGGAGGAATCCAGAGATAAAACCCTACTCAGTGCCTCTTTGAGCAGCAGGCAAGCCTGCTCAGCCCAGGGATTACGGTCAATCCCAGGAGGGCCGGGATTGGCCGGAGCATCCTGTGAAGTCAGATAGGCGTAGCCAGGCCTGGCACAGCTGTGACACATAGCAGGGGACATTGGAGGGATTGTGTCAGTAGTCTGCAGTGGTGTAAAGTAACCAAGTACATTTACTTAAGTACTGTACTTGAGTACAATTTTGCGTGCATGCGTTACTTTACTTATTTCCAATTTCCAATACTTTTACTTTTACTCCACTATATCTTGGATTCAAATATTGTACTTTTACTCCGCTACATTTATTTGCCAACTTTTGTTACTAGTTTCTTGGATTATTATTACAAAACAAAACATACATTAACCACTTCAGCCCTATATATTTCAGCCAATTGAAAATAGCCGATCTACAAGCTCACAATCCATCGCATCAAGATGTTTATACAGTTGAAATGGGACACTCTGCACAATGACTACTTTTACTTTTGGTACTATAAGTATATTTTGATGGCAATACTTTCATACTTTTACTCAAGTACAGGTACATTTTGAATTCCAGACTTTTCCTTGTAACAAAGTATTCCTACTTTGCAGTATTGATACTTTTACCACTGTATGTGGTGGTGCATGTACTGTATACCCACGACAAGACCAGTGGAATGGAATTAGGAGACACAGAATGTCGTGGCAATTTACTCGCAAATGTACTTGGATTATACGGTTTTCTAAGCAATTCAGACACTTTGCAACATCTTTGGGATTTAATGAAAAATTGCCCTTCTCCCATCCAAATGTACATAGATGTACAAGATAATAATGCATGAAGTAAGGGAAGATTAAAGATAATTATTCCTCCCCCCCTTGGCTATTTGTTGAGACAAAGTAAATACAGTACTTCAATGCTTCTATCTATTCCTGCAGTTGTGCTGCTGACTGTCTCTCTCTTGTGCCCTCTTGAGTTAGAACGAGGTACTGAAATCCAAACTAGATTCTGTCTTTGCTCCTAGAAAGCAAAGCAAAATTCGTACTTAAGTTCTGTGTAAACACAGAGTTGTGGCGTATTACTAACATGTTTGCTGTCTGTTTTCTCTTTCAGACAAACAACAAAAAAAAAGGTCATTAATCAGGATGTGGATGACAAAATGAAAAGGATGAAGAGAGAGTGGGGGGACGTGAGTGCTGCTCACCAACCCTGCGGGGGATCTGACTGAGACCACAGGCTAAAACCAGCTTCAGTTGCGCATTGAAGGACCCAATTAGTCAGGCAGCTTCTCCTGGAAGCCGTGGGAGAAGGCAGGCAGTCCACGTGCCCCCCTTGCACCAACAAGAAAAGTCTCTTGGCAAAAAAGAATAATACGGGAGTGATCTGGGAAGGAAGTTTCAACAACGCTCTCTGCTGGGGATTCTATTGAAAAGCCACTCGTGTCTGAGGATTTCACGCATCTGGCAAGGATATTTGATTCTACATTGATGCATACGGAGCCTTATCACCATGAACAACACACAACAATTGCAAGAAAGGAGATTTTCATAGGTTTTCCTCGTACCAAAGAGACCGGCTGTTAGTCTGCGATGACATTAAGAATGCCTGGCTGGAGACCAGAAGTATCACGGCAATGACAAAACTGAACCCCCACTAAATATCCCTCGAATGCTTGGTTTCTAAGATCTCTCTACATTCCAGTATAGGGAATTTGACCCTTTCTTTGAATGTGTTTTCATTTTATTTGGTTAATTATTATTATTCTTTTTTCATGTCTACAGAATGCTATGTGTAAATGTTGGACATGAAAATGCACGCACAAAGATTTAAAAAGAAAAAAAGAAAAAAGAAAACTATAAAGACAATGATACAAAGAAGAAGCCCATACCATGTCGTTTTGTTTTCACCACCTACAACAAGGCCACCAGACATTTTTAAAACGGTATACGTGTTTGGGGAAGGGAATGACTACCAGTGTGCCCACAAAACGTGTGAGATTCACACGACAAAAAGGAGAGGACCAAAATGAAAGAGTGGCCACGGCTCTTTATTAGCCATCGCAAAGCCATCATAAATTAATAAATAGTCGGTCCCAACGTGGGACAACGGTTGCTTTCATTTTTATTCGTTCTCATCTCTTATAGTTTCTTTTCATTTTTGCCTGATGTTCACTAAAAAGAAGAGCCTTATTCAGTACATATTTTTACTTATATACCTCATATGTTTTGAGACATCCATATCTTTAATTTGTTTTTGCACAACTGTATACTATTGTATGTACATAAAAAGATGAGAGAACTAATTATGTAAATGAATAATTTGTGTATTTATGAATCAGTGACTTTTTTTTTGTTTTGTTCCATGTTTTTCTCTTTGGTAAAACTATTTATATTTTCATTTTCTATCGGTTTTGACCTTTTGTTTTTCTGCAATCCAATAATTTGCTTGTTAATTGTTATATATATTTTTTAAGCAATAGCATGCAGAAAATGGTATATAGCACAATGGCATCAATGTTGTTTAAATTGGTTGTCGGAAATATCAAAAACATTTGTTTGATAAATAGTCGTAGATATAATTTTGTCAAGAGGGTTTACAACCACAGTACCATGTCCACTCCAGACATGCATGTCACGTGCGCAGGTGCATAATACAAGCATGCAGGCAGGTACACACACACACACACACACACACGCACGCACACACGCGCGCGCACGCACGCACGCACACACACACACACACACACACACACACACACACACACACACACACACACACACACACCCCTTCCCAGTTACAGTTCAAGGCCAGGGTTAAATCTTCTCTCCATTGAACAGCCCTGCGGGTCCAAATCCTACTGCTTGCCAATCCACTAACAAGCTGGACCCACACATTTTGGCAACACCACGAAATGCAACGCACACGCACGCACATGCACACACGCACACACACGCACATATGCCCACACACACACACACACACACACACACACACACACACACACACACACACACACACACACACACACACACACACACACACACACACACACACACACACACACTCTCACACACAAAGGAGTGGTTGAAAGCAATTTATTGTCAATTCAAATGTTCTATGCAATGACTCATTCTGAAAAACCGGAAGCGATTCAAAAATAAATAACAGTTCATCACCATCATTGTAATTCACAAGAAATCAACAAAATTGTGAACTAAAACGTAAAAAAAAAAAAAAAAAAAAAAAGGTTATGGAAATATTTGTACCTACCTAGCAACCCGTGTATGAATTTGAATAATGAACTAGAATCTTTTTTGTTTTGTTTTGTTGTTTTTTTTTGTTTGTTTTTTTGTGGCATGTTTAAGACCCCCTCCCTACCTCCTCCCCCCCCCCCCCCCCCCCCCCCCCCCATTTGGGGACTTGTTGCCAAAGGGTTAAATGTGTAGACTGTCCAGCACCATCATGTCGCTTTAAGCATGGGTTTGCTTGGCTTTGTCCGGCTGTTCGTCATGGCTACTTTATACTTTGTCATTCCGACCGCGTCGCTTGCAAAGATTTGCTGATTTCCCAACAGTACATTTTGAAGTCGTTTTTTGTCATATATAGTCTTTTGAATGAAATTCAAATGTACAGATGTGCCGTTTCAATTAGTCGTCAGTATTTACTGCTCTTTTCCTGAAAGATTCCTACAAATACATTATTTCCACAGGTTTCTTTCTCTGTTTTGCCTTTCAATTTTTTGGGGGAGAATGGAGCGTATTTTTGCAGAAACTCGCAAATGGCAAGAAACCACTCCATTCCCTTTGAAAGCAGAATCCACCTTCATTGGTAGATTTAAACTTCAAAGTCAGAAAAGGTCATAAAAATAGCTGATCTACAAGCTCAATGTTCTGCCAATCCACTGGAAATCTACTGTCTTGCCAATGGCAGGACGTGTGAAGTTTTGAAATGGTACATCTGTAGTTCTAGTCATATTATATTAATCTGAAACGTTTCCATTTTAGTTTTAATTCACTAGATCTCAATAAGGTTTTGGTTGACTAAATCTACAGATGATTTAGTCTGATGAAATGTCTTTAGGTGGGCCACAATGGCGTCGCAATGCATCATTTACACGTGGCTGCATGCCGTAAACAGCCGATGTACAAGCTGCGACGCGTTGTGAGCTTGTAGACCGGCTATTTTTAGAGCGCAACCAAGCATAAAATCTTATGTCTTGGCGCTACTGGATCTCTTCTCCACCAGTCCCCTACCTAACATTAATCCAGTTTTCGTGTAGTTTTTGTCAGTGAAAAAAGGTACGTCGACAGACATTTCTTTGTTGTAGTTTTCGGTCGACGGAAGTTAACACTGCAGCGCTGCAAGCGACACGGTCGTAGCGACCCGGTATAAACAACGCTTTTAAAAGCCCTCATTCAGTCTTTGTGTGTTGTGGTGGCTGACCAGAGGGCTGCTCCGTGTTTGGCTTCCAAGTTTTACTGTCCGTGCTGCTATGAAACCTGTGATGCAGATGATTGGTCAGCAGCAGTTCTCATTAAATACGTGTCAATGTACATAATATTGGGTGTCGGTACAATATTCTGTGAAAGGGAGGGGGTGAAACGGAATGGTTCTATATGATGATGATAGGAGGCTATCCCTAGTTGGTTGATTATTAGACCAGGGGTCTTCAACAACAGGGGGTCCGGGATCCCTAGTAGGGGGGGGGGGGGGGGGGGGGTCAGAGATACTACAGGTGGGCGGCCACCAAATGTTTGTGTGATAGGAACCTTTTTTTTTTTACCACTTGAACCCTAGAATTCCTTTTCTGACGATAACTGATCAAGTAGATCCGCTATTTTTGGCGAAAGGGCCTTTCTGTGTGGATGTCCCCCCCCCCCATAGGGTCGCTATACTGCAGGGCACCTGATGGAGGGGAAAGGAACTGGTTGGAATAACATGTTCCTTCCACGCACTACGTTCTACCGGGGAAACTCCCCCCCTGTCTGTCTCTCCGCTACGGGGTCCTTGGCCTGAGAAAAGTGTTGAAGACCCCTGTTATTTAGACCGTTCAAAACCAGGAAAGGTGCATGATTAGACCTTATTATTCTTGAGAGTTTATACCTGAATGAACACAAACGAGGCATGTTTTATTTCCACCAAAGGTCGTTCATCTACCTAACTATGAAACTTCACCACAGGCCAATCTAGAAAACAAACGATTAGTAGGGGGGAAATATTCACATCATGTTGTTTTTTCTTTTTTTTTTTGGGGGGGGGGGGGGGGGGGGGGGGGAGCACAACAAGCCTGACTGGTTGCAGCTGTCACTAGATAACATGCAGAAATATGATGGCCGATGTGTTCCAGCATCGCCACCAGGGGGCTTAACTGCTAATGGTTCCAACTCCACATATAGGACCATAATGAACAACTCTGGTTGATATAGAAAGAAGATAAGGCACACATGAGACAATATAGCCTTCGTTCACTGCAACCATCCAGATATAGACAGACAGAAAGGGCAGACAGACACACATTCTTACTGTAAATACAGATCGACTCCTCTGTACAGCTTTTCAGTTCAGAATACGGCTTTCATGTGCATCCCTATTGCCGTATTTGCTGCCAACTTTTTTGTGTATAAAATATGTCATTGATGAGGGCGATGATGATGATGATGATAATGATGATGATTATTATTATTATTGAACAAGCATAGTGTATGTGTGGCTGACTTGTATTGGCTGTTGACAACAGTGGAACAAATTAGTATTCAGAAACAAATCCATTCTTTATAGGGGTTTCTATTCATATTGTGTTTGTAAGACGAAGACAAAAAGATTCATTAAAACCTCCGTGGCAAGTGCAATAAGGAATGCTTTTGTCAGACTACCATGAGGTTTTAAAGTCGATGGATGTGATAACTAGGCGATGATAAGAATTAAAGAACGCCGAAGAGAAAATTAAACAAACAAACAAAATGTCATTCACTGTTGTAAGTGCATTGGGCGAAACGTCAGTCGTGTATCCATTGTGAAACCTTGTGTTCTATTCAGTGTATTCCTGTAAACAGATGATCGAGTACAATTTTTGGTGCATCATGTCCAGTAATGTGATAAATGAAAAATATTGACCCTGCAATTTCCAATCAGAAAAGGAATAAAGAGAAAATGATAATGATGGTTATTGTCTTCAATAATAACATGACATTATGCCTCACCCTTCTCTTTTGCAAAATAGGCTCTATAGGGTGTGCCAAATGTAGTTCTAAGAGCGGCCATTTCTTGGGTCAACACAGCCTTACACAGGTGTTCTGATTGGAGTAGAGCATTAGTTCTATGCAATCAAACAATTGAAACTCCTGTGTTTTGACCCAAAAGATGGCCGCTAAGGACTACAATTGCGTCACCGTTGGCACACACTATATGCACAGCAGCCATGTTGGAAAGAAATTGGTCCTCTTCCTTACTTACTTCACAGGCGTTACCAATGATTCTAATGGGCCGATGCTACTGAAGGATTGGCCCTCTGCTGCGTCTCTCGTTCTTAAATTAAATCATATTTCCTACACTTCTATCCTATTTCCTTGTATGTTAGTCCCGCCCACTGACAATAGAACGCCCCTACAAGGGAGTTGGCCATCACCTGTGATGTTGTCATCAGAAATGGGACATTTAAAGGGAGGGACTAACATACAAGCAAGGAAATAGGAAATAGGATGTACCGGTATTTAAGGACCTGAGACGCAGTGGTCGCCCAGCCCAAAAATGACTGTAACTATCCTGAAATGGTGGCAAAAAATGGTGACAGGCCCACTTGTATAGTCAGAACAGAGCCAAAACCTGTGAAGAAAGTAAGGAAGATGCCCAATTTCTTTCCAATATGGCTGCTGCGCAGCCTATGGAATGCCCCACTGAATGACCACCTTGATTGATTTATTAATTGATTGATTAATCGATTGATTGAATACTTTATCAGAGAGAAATGTAAACAGCACAAGGTACACGTCACACATGTGGGCTAAAAGCACTACACAAATAAAAGTCCTCCAGGGACTTGTTTCCATTGTGGTCCAATATACCGTATGTATTCAATTCATCAACAGCAAAGCTAACACCAAAATATCATCCATCCATCCATCAATCAATCAATCAATCAATCAATCAATCAATCAATCATCAACAAATATAGAACACTATACTCAGGGGCGTCACAAGGGGTAGGAAAGTGGGACTGAGTTACCAGGGCCCAAGGTGGAGGGGCCCTAGTAACTTAAGCTATTGAAAAATAGCAGATATACAAGCTCACAGCGCGGCACCGAGTGCCGCGCTGCGAGCTTGTAGATCTGCTATTTTTGAAAAGTCGTGAAAATTTGCGCAAACCTTTGAATATATGTATTTTTTAAGTGAACATTTGTAACTCAAATTTTGCTTCTGGGGGGGTCCCTGGAACTAAATATTTTGAGATGGGGGGGGGTCCTTCACATGAAAAAGTTTGAGCATCACTGACATGAAAACGTATAGGTTCCGGACGGAACCATGTTTATTTAATACCGGAGGACAAGGTCCCCCTATGGGATAACAGCGCCATCTGGCGCTGCAACAGAGTAAAACTCATAAGCTCCCGTACGAGAAATATCATTTGTCGGGAGGGCTGTCAATCACAAACGAGGGCACCGCCCCCGAGTGTATATAAGCCCTGTGGGCTATCATAACTTCCTCTAAAGCCGCACCTCTGCGCCCGCAACTAGCGAACCGAGGGGCTTTATTCGGGGGACCTTGTCCTCCGGTATTAAATAAACATGGTTCCGTCCGGAACCTATACGTTTATTGTCATACCTCCAGACAAGGTCCCCCTATGGGACTCATACACTCCCCGAGAAGCCATGAACCGACAATACTGTCGTGCACACCGACCACACCCGGAAGGAGGTCCCGTCAACCGACGTGACCCCTTTCAGGACTGATCCGACCCAGACCCACAGGGCCTGGGCGTGTTCAGACAGAAAAAGACCCTGACAGACCGAGGCCTGCCTTATGCACTAAGGGCAGACACAGGTCCACCTTATAAAACTGCAGTAATATAAGGGAAAAACTCAGGGTCCCCCCCCATGTATCCTAGAGACAGTAGCATGCTGTCTCAGGAAGGGGAGAGAGCCGCCCCACTACATAGTAGGAAGGGCAGCAGCACCCAGAACCGTATGCGCCATAGCAGAAGGCGCAACGTCCAGGTGATAGTAGGTCGCAAAGGTGGACGGCGAAGACCAATTCGCCGCTGCACAAATCTCCTCAATGGAGACACCTTTGGACAAAGCCCAAGAGGTAGACACACCCCTAGTACTGTGGGCCTTAAGTGCTTCCGGCACTTCAGACCCAGACCGGGTGTAAGCCAACCTAATTGCATCCACAAGCCATCTCGACAGAGTGGGCTTGGACACCGCTTTTCGTTGACGGGCATTCATGACCACGAAAAGCTGAGAAGTAGACCTGCTGTCCACCGTCCTATCACAGTAGGCCTTCAGGGCCCTAACTGGACAAAGACAATGAAGACGCCTATCCTCCTCCGATGCAAACGGAGGAGGATGGAAAGCCGTCAAAACAACAGGTTCCTTCGGAACCACACGGTTCTTAGGAATAAAACTCAAATGAGGTTTAAGAAGAACCTTGGAGTCATTATTGAGAAACCTCATACAATCAGGGCTCACAGAGAGCGCATGAAGGTCGCTCACACGCTTAGCCGTAGACAAGGCAAGCAAAAGAGCTGTTTTGAAACTTAAATGTTTCAAAGAGGTCCTCCCAATCGGTTCAAAGGGTGCCTTGCAAAGGCCCTCAAGAACCACTTGTAGATCCCACACAGGAAACAAGGCTCTAGTCACAGGTCTCAAATGGTCAACACCATGCATGAACTGGACCACCTCAGGGATTTTAGAAAGGCCTTTACCTGCCACCCCCAGGTGGCAGGCATCAATAGCCGCTAAATAACCCCTCAGTGTAGAGAACGCCAGGCCAAGGTCCAGGCGGTCCTGCAGGAAATCTAACACCCTCTGGGCCGAAGCTAAATGAGCCACCACAGGTGGCTCCTGTAGCTCACACCAGTCCAAAAAGGCATTCCACCTTCCATCATACACAGCCCTAGTAGAGGGGGCTCTAGCACTCTGAATAGTGGCTACAACCGTCGGTGAGAAGCCTGCTGCGAGCAGGTTCTCCCTCTCACGGGCCAAACCCACAGGTCTAGGCCCCGTGGGTCTGGATGGAAGATCTCGTCCCCTGCCTGGCGCAGCAGATCCCTGTGCCAGGGAAGCCGCCAAGGGGGTCGAGAGAGCAGTGGGGTGATCAGAGACCTCCACACTCCCCTGGATGGTGTCACCAGAAGAACCTCCTGGTTGGAACATCTGATCCTCTCCAGAGTGGGAAGGATCAGTTCCAGGGGTGGAAACGCGTAGAGAAGACCTTGTTGCCACTCGTAAGCAAACGCGTCCGTCCCCAGAGGAGAAGGTCCCCTCACTGAGAAGTAAAGGGGACACTTCGCGTTCTCCTGGGAGGCAAAGAGATCGACTCGAGGTTGACCGAACCTGGAGAAAATCTGCCTCACCACCGCAGGGTGGAGAGACCAATCCTCGTAACGAGGCTCCCCCCTGGACAACAGATCGGCGCCGCCGTTCTGAAGGCCCGGGACATGGGAGGCTCTGATGGACCTCAACCGAGGCAAGCACCAGAGGGTCATCTCGCGCGCCAGCTGATCCAGCGTACGCGAGGAGAGGCCGCCCTGTTTGTTGAGATAATACAGGGCCGCCGTGTTGTCCGTCCTGACCAGGACATGGCAACCCCGGAGAAATGGTTCGAAATGCTTGAGCGCCAAGTAGATCGCCATTAACTCCAGATGATGTGGTACTCCAACATGGCCTGGGTCCAAAGGCCCCTGGCTGAGCGCCCCTCGTGGGTGGCGCCCCACCCTGAGCGGCTGGCGTCTGTGGTGATCACCTTGCGTGACACCACTTCGCCCATGGAGACCCCACTCGTCAACAACGCCTGGTCCCTCCATGGGACCAGAGCGTCCATGCAGACCTGGCTGACTGTCACCTTCCTGTACCCTTGCAGGGAAGGAATCCTGAGCGCCAGTGACCACCGCTGGAAGGGTCTCATATGAAACCTGCCCAGACGCAGAAGTTGCACCGCTGACGCCATCAGCCCAGTCAACTTCATGCACTCCTTGTACCTGACCACCTGGTTCAGTCGGAAGGAGCCGAGACAAGTCAGAAACCTGTCCACCCTCTCCGGGGAGAGGCGAGCGGACATGGTGGCCGAATCCAGAGATATTCCTATAAAGGAAATCTGCTGGGAGGGTGACAACATGCTTTTGCCAAAATTGACGTTGAAACCCAAAGCCTTCAGGTGTGACAACACCAGATTGGTATGGCGCGCCGCTTCTGAGCAGGAGGCGGCGGAAATCATCCAATCGTCTATGTAGTTCGCCAGCCTGACTCCCTGATGCCTCAGTGGAGCAATGGCTGCCTCGGTCACCTTCACGAAAACCCGAGGGCTCAGGGAAAGACCGAAAGGGAGGACCGTGTACTCGTACAGGCGCCCCTCGAAGGCGAACCGCAGGAACTTCCTGTGTGGGGGATAAATGAGGATGTGCTGATAAGCGTCCCTCAGATCCACTGAACAGTGGAAATCCCCCTGTCTCACTGATTTCATCAGTGACTCTGACGTCAGCATCCTGAATTTGAACTTTTTCAAGTGCTTGTTCAGAGCACGTAAGTCCATAATCGGACGCAGCCCCCCTGAAAATAACCAGAAAAACCAGAAAATAACGGCTCCAGAAGCCTAAACGGCTCTGGTCGCGTGATAACTCCACTATAGCGCCCTTGCGCAATAGTGAGTCTATCTCCTCCCTCAAGGCATCCGCTTTCAAGCCGCGGGCTCGAGTGTAAATAACCTTGCTGGATAGGGAGGGTATTTCCGCGAACTGTAGTCTGTAGCCCTGTGTCACCGTCCGAAACACCCAGTGATTCGGATTGCAACGCTTCCATTGCTCTGCACACTGTGCTAACGTGTTGCTGAGCAACGGAGAAGCCTTGGGGTTGTACCGCCTGAGCGGGACTACTGGGCCGGGAGGGAGAGGAAGGACGGGACCGAGAGGTTCCGTATCCGGGCACGTATCCGTATCCGTTAGACGCCGGGCCGGAAGGCGCGGAGACACCAGCGGAAAGAGCGTTTCCGTTTCCGGTACGCTTATTTCCGTATCCGGTGGGAGACGGACACGTGACCTCCAAGAAGCCTCGCTTGTTAAAAATACAGGCGGCACATAGCGTGGAGCCCGGGGGACAGGGTTCATCGCATAAGTAACATAATCCCCGGCTCGGGGAATTGTATTTACGTTTACAACCTGTGCTAAGGCCTTTATATGCTTCCTTACGGGAAGACGAGGCCGACCCTGGGTGATATGTGTTGGCTTCTTCCCTGACGCTAAGACCAAACTCCTGTCCTGAACTAGAGTCGGCATAACAGTGCCGCTCGGTGGAGACAGAGGGGTATTGCACACTAGTGAAACCATACCAATGTGAATAGGAATTAGCTTGTCTGGGAACATTTTGCAAAGAGAAATATTCTGCTTGTAACCTGTCTGCGTGACTGGAGGAAGCGATATTTTCTGAGTGGAAAGAAATTCCAGCCTGGACTTCTCTACACTGGCTAAATTCATGCAAAATGGGGTCGTCTGTACTAAAGCAGGTGGGTTTGAAATAAACAGGCATTGTTTTATCAACACACTTTTTAATACAGGCACTGGAGGAGAGCACAGAGGAGGAATAAACATTGCTTTCTTGGCATAAGAAAAAATGTTCATATTGTCCAAGCGTCTGCGCTTGCAAGGGGGGGTCCCCTGAATTTTCAGGGGGACCCCGCCAGAGTCCAGTGTCACTTTCGCGGCGGCTTCCCACGGGCTTTGTGGGAGCTGGCCGGTATCCCGTGCCTGGGAGGGTGCCGCGGAGGAAGAAGAGGGGGTCCTAGGGGGATTGTTCTGTTTCCCCTGCTTGGAGGAAGAGCGCCCCCTGTCAGCCTGACCAGGGGCCTTGCTCCGTCCCTGTCTCTTTTCCTTTCTGGGTACCTGGGGGTCCGTCGTGGCCTCCAGGAGTTCCAGAGTGATCTTCTTATCCGCCACCTCCTGGCGGAGAAGCTCCAGTCCACCGCCCATGAGGGAGGTAGGGTGGCCGGGGAGGTCTTGCAGGACCTTCTCGGTCTCCTCTCCGGAACTGCCAGGACACTTTACCTTATCAAGCCACCTGGCACGTTCCGCCTGGATGCAGTAATCCATGCCGTGTCCAAGCCACTCGATGGCGTGGACATTCAGGTCCATCAGCATGCGCAGCGACTTGTCCATTTCCTCCACCATCACGTCAGGCACCTCCCGCATCTCGCTAAGGAGGCGCCTGGTGGAGAAAAGCAGCAGCTGGGTGGCGTTCATCGTCCTGGCTGCCAGTGCGGAGGCTCTGTAAGAGTTCCTAACCCTGGAAGACTGCTTGTCGTCAAAGGGGATGGCAAACCCAGGAGGCTTCTTCCCCACGGACAGATTGAGGGGATTGCGGCCTCCAGGACCGGTCCGCTCATGACCTGGCTTGATGCTCCCGACAAGGGACTGCGCCATCAGTTTGTCCATGGGAGGACACAAGGGGATTCCCGCCTTCTCTGCGTCGCGGCAGTCGACCAAGAAGGGGAGCTTGGGGGGGTCCTTGTGTGTAGTCCAGGTTGAATGCAGGGCCTCTGCAAAGCCTGGGACCAGTGGGAGCTTTTCCATTCGAAGCGGGGGAGAGGATTCCACATCCTGGCCAAGGAGGGGAACTCTAGCCCGTGGTCCGAGTGGCGCGTCTCCGAGCGGCAGCTCCAGGCCACAACGGATGGTAGCACGTTCCAGCACCGAGAGCTCGTCCATGGGGATGGAGTCTGGGTCTTGTGCCGCTGCCCCTCTCGCCCCAGCCGGCATGGAAGGGGGGAGAGAGGCAGAAGGGGCTTGGGAGGACGCGGCGGAGGTGGAAGCCTCGGCATGAGGAACCACCCTGGCCGCGCCTCCGCCCTGTCCGGAGGGGAAAGTGGACTCGTCTTCCTCCGAGTACTCACCCTCCGTGTCCACCTCATCCATGTCGTAGTCCTCTAGCTCCGGTTCGTCTCCGTCGCTAGCATGCCAGGAGACGGGGCTAGGTGGCCGCATAGCCCGTAGCTGGGGGACGGAGAAAGAGAGAGGAATGTCACCGACGACTAGAGGGTGGAATTCTTTGGGGGGGACGGTCCAGGTTGCAGCTGGCGGTGGAGCAACGTGGGCGGTCTTGCATGTTCTCTTCTTGGGCACGGCACCAGTCGAGCCCGTCGGAGAAACAGCAGGGATAGCAGGGGCAGCAGACCCGCTAGCATCGGGGCTACCGAAGCTAGCTGAGGGCGAGGCCGCTGGAGGCCTAACCACGTGGCGAGAAGCAGCGCTGTGGCGTACAGCGCTGTCCGGCACACGAGGAGAGGTGTCTGGGAGGGATCCGGCGGAGACCGTGGTGTGAAGGCCGTAACCAGCGCCAGCGATCTCACAGCGGGCCTCGAGGGCTGGAACATCATACTGGAGGCAGTCAGTACAGTTCACCCCCGTGGCCGGGGCCGGAGGGGACAGAGAGGCCAAGGCGTGTCCTACCCCCATGCAGACAATGCAGAACGGATGAGTATCTTCATTGGCGATGAGGCCTTTGCAGCTGGGAAGGCCGCACTTCTTCGGTACCCTGGCTAGCAGGCTGCTAACTGTGGGCCGACGAGCCGCCATCGTGAGCTAACCGAAGCTAAGCGAAGCTAAGCTAGGGCAGGGAAACACGTGGCAGAACGTACAGAGAAGAAGTAAAAGACTCAAAGCGAAAGTGAAGAAAAAACCGAACTGTAGGAAGAATATAGAAGTAGAAAACGTACGGGAGATAATCTATAAAGGCCAGTGGCCGACTTCCTAGCCGTCGCTTTAGGCTAAACTTTACAGAATGAATACTTATATGGCTGAGTTCGCGACACTCTAGTTGCAGGTAAGCAGAGGTGCGGAAGAGAGGAAGTTATGATAGCCCACAGGGCTTATATACACTCGGGGGCGGTGCCCTCGTTTGTGATTGACAGCCCTCCCGACAAATGATATTTCTCGTACGGGAGCTTATGAGTTTTACTCTGTTGCAGCGCCAGATGGCGCTGTTATCCCATAGGGGGACCTTGTCTGGAGGTATGACAATAAACATAGGTTTCTTGGCACACATTTTCACGATTTTTCAAAATGTGAGCTTGTATATCTGCTATTTTTCAATAGTTAACATTCATGGGGGGCCCGCAGTGAATCCTTGTACCCAGGGCCCAGAATTTGGTGTGACGCCCCTGACTGTATGTACAAAGTAGAAAACGGGGTAAACGGATGGTGAGTTTACCTCTCTTTGTGGTCTCCTGAAAGATGCATTTTTAGGCCTGTTTTGAAAGAAGCCAGTGGTTCTCAACCAGTGGTCCTTGAGGGTGTTCCAGGTGGTCCCCAGTTAAATGAAGGAGAGCTGGTAACCAAATAGACCCATCATTAACTTTTGAGAGTGTAAAATGAAACCAAATGGACTCGTCTCTTACAGGTCCATTTTTGGTTTATTTTCTTTTTTCAGTTAAATTATTGTTTAACACCTGCATTACTTAAAGATTTTTTATATTTTTTTATCAACGTTTGCCTATCGTTTGTTATCGCTCCTTTTGATACCACATCAATATAGCATAGATGGAATTGTGGACAAAATTGTGTGTGTGTGTGTGTGTGTGTGTGTGTGTGTGTGTGTGTGTGTGTGTGTGTGTGTGTGTGTGTGTGTGTGTGTGTGTGTGTGAGTGATTATTTTGGGCGGTCCCCAGTTCAGATATGATTATTTTGGGTGGTCCCCAGTTCAAATAATGATTATTTTGAGGGGACGCGGCCTGAATTTTCATGTATTAGTGTACAAGTACATGTCTGAAAATGTGATGCTACACTAGTGCTGTACAGAGGAGTTTTACTCTATGTGAATGAACCACTGAGTTGCAGCAGCTACTACAGTGTCAATCTGGGAACCCATCGTCAAAGAAAGGGCGACACCTATCGGTCTGTCTCTCGGTCTGTCTCGAGAGATTACTACAGTGTGAACCCCCATGCATCATGAATAGGCCTACACTCCTCTGGAACTGCTGTGAAGAGAAGACCCCTTGGCTTGAACAGCCATATAGACCTTGACTGCCCTCACCTGGTCATGAAATGAACTTTAAGCAAGGCATGCCAAAATTCTGTATTTGGATATCCCACCACCCCAGTCCAGCACAACAGGTGATATGTACAGTACAGTACAGTACAGTACAGTACAGTACAGTACAGTACAGTACAGAGCATGTAGATCTGCTATTTTCGCAATAGAACCGTGTTATACAAAATGTAATGCCTCAACTCCTAGTGCTCGTTGGGGTGGGGGGGGGGTCCCCAGTTAAAATATGATTATTTTGGGGGTTGCAGCCTGAAAAGGTTGAGAACCACGGCAGTACAGTACAGTACAGTACAGTACAGTCAGACAGACAGCCGCAACTAACTGGATCCAAGTGGTTTGAACCAAATGACACTGCCATCTAGAACGCCTACGCATGAGCAACATCAGTGAAAGACTGATACAGACAACAGTATAGACTCAAGGGACAAAACAAGATAAGATTTAATAGTAAAAAAATGTATGTAAAGCACCTTGGATAAAGGTGCTATATACATGCACCATTTACACCAAGGTCAAAGACCACACTGACTTCAAAGTATAATTTAATACTTTTGGAGCCAACTTAGTTACTCATAATCAAACTTACAGTAGGCCTACTACAGTATGTTATCAGTGTCCAGTGTCTTACATATTCTGAAGATCGGTGCAATCTGGCCTTAAAATACAGTTGATTTCTCCATAATATTTGAAACTATTTACCCTCCCATTAGCCTATGTGAAAAATACTAAACGCTTCGATTTAATAATAATAATGGATTGCATTTTTATAGCGCTTTTCCAATGGTCCAATCATTCATACATTCGGAAGTGAATCGGCGAACATTCGACGCCAGCATCCTCACTTCCCACATTCACACACCAATGGTGGCAGGCTAGCACCCACCAACTCCTTGGAGGCAGTGTGGGGTTCAGTGTCTTGCCCCGGGACAGCCGCACAACCAACCAATGAGTTGTGAGGTGGTAATACCAGTGCTGCATTTCTTTTTTTTCTTTTTCATTTTCATGCTTTTGTCACAGTCACAGACTTATCTCATGCACTGATTGTAGTGTGATGTCTATTGTACTTCTTTGTTCCCTGGTCAAGTTCTAGGTTCTATGTTTCTCTTTGCCACAGCTGTATCTGATTTGTAATCACCCATCATGTGTATATCATCACCATCAGTGTTGTTACTCAATTCACTCAGTCAGTAGCCTACTTGTTGAGTCTTAGTGTCACAATGTTTGTTTGAATGAGATGTTCTTTTCACCCGTGTCCTGTATTAAAATACCTCAGCACACCAGCACGTGACAGAGTGACTCAACCAAACTGGACCCGGTGGTCAGCACCCATCCACCGACCCAGCTATACCACCCAGCAAATAGCACCCATCCACCCAGCTATACTGCCCAGCAAATAGCACCCACCCACCCAGCTATACTGCCCAGCAAATAGCACCCACCCACCCACCCAGCTATACCACCCAGCAAATAGCACCCACCCACCCACCCAGCTATACCACCCAGCAAATAGCACCCACCCACCCAGCTATACTGCCCAGCGGACAGCATCCACCCACCTAGCCACCCGTATCATGGTCAGTGTCATGGTCAGTGTCATGGTAAGTATCATGGTCAGTGTCATGGTCAGTAGCATGGTCAGTATCATGGTCAGTATCAGGGGCTGTATCATGGTCAGTGTCATGGTCAGTAGCATGGTCAATGTCATGGTAAGTATCATGGTCAGTATCATGGTCAGTATCATGGTCAGTATCATGGTCAGTGTCATGGTCAGTATCATGGGCAGTGTCATGGTAAGTATCATGGTCAGTGTCATGGTAAGTATCATGGTCAGTGTCATGGTCAGTATCATGGTCAGTGTCATGGTCAGTATCATGGTCAGTGTCATGGTCAGTATCATGGTCAGTATCGTGTCAGGGGTGGCAGTGGCAAGAGCGAATGGCTGACTTGGAATCCGAAGGTTCCAGGTGTGTGTCCTTGAGCAAGACATTGAACCCCTAAACGATGAGCAGGTTGGTGCCTTGCTGCATTGTTTCCTCCGCCATCGGTGTGTGAATGTGTGTGTGAATGTGAAGTACGTTGTAAAGCGCTTTGGAGAAAAGCACTGTATAAATGCAGTCCATTTACCCTTCACGTCAGTCAGTATTATGGACCCCATTGCCTTTAGCCCTTTTCAGATTTTTTAATTATGAATGAATGGTAATGTTTTATTTTTAGCCCAAGGTTGACAATGTTGTTCTGAGTCAACGTGCTGAGGTCCAGCCTACAGGGGCTGCTACTAGGGATTGCTTTTAAACAATTAGTCTTGGCACCCACTGGTAAAGAGGGTGAGTCAGTGCTTGCATGACTCATTCCAGCAGACTGACGCAAAAACAGACAAATTAACCATAACGAGGCATATAGGTCACAATGTAGGCTAATACTATTCCGTTAAATATTAATCACTGGTCTGTACTTGTGATGCTGTAATCATTATACAGACGTTTCCTGAAACTCAAAATGCCAGGATCCTCAACGCATTTACAGTAAGTGTTAGGTTGGGTCAGGGCAGGAATTTCATGGAGGCCATGAAGGCCATGGCCGTCGTTGCCCCTCAGTTTGGCCTTGTGCCCCTCAAACCAATGGCATTACCCGAGGCCACAGTGGCCTTGTGCCCCTCAAACCAATGTCATTACCCGAGGCCACAGTGGCCTTAATGCCCCAGCCCAGCTGACTGTACTACTTTCTCCTCCGTCTCTTTCTTGTCAATATGTAGACAGTAGACACCGGTGTCTCTTTTTTGTCATGTACAGTAGATACCAGTGTCTTTGTTGAGATTCTGAAATCTTTAAACCTATCCAGTGACTTTGATTGGTGCAGGGCTGAGCATGGATCAGATTGTAAACACCATCATTTATCTATTTCACTTGGTTTTATTTGATGGCCTTCCTGCCCTGGCATTTGGCTTTTGTGCCCTCCAAAAATGTACAACACCAAAGGCCAAGTGGCCTTGCCCCTAAAATGACGAAATTCCAGGCCTGGGTTGGGTTATACCATTATAGTTCCATCAGTGAGCTCAATGTGTTTTTGTGAGTCGTGTGATGTCAGTGATGGGAAAGGTGACAGACAGTTGGAGGCAGGGGACATGAGTAAGCCAGCCATACAGTATACTGTACCAGAACAAAGAACTCAGCCAAACGGATTCATCATGTGCCATCTTTAACTAGGCAGCCTGCACTTACAGATATTATAATGGAGCCCATTTCCCAGAATTTAACCAACTCACTTTCTAACCCACCATTCACATCATCAGCGCATTGTGAGCTTGTTGATCGGCTATTTTCAAATGGCCAAAATGTATATAGCGCCAACGTTTTTAATGTATGTTTTAATAATCAAAATCTACAAAGTAGGCTAACTAAAGTTTTCAAATAATTGTAGGAATATTTTCCTCTGAGATGTAGTGGAGTAGAAGTAAAAGTACTGACATTTTGAAATGTTCCAGTAAAGTAAAAAAATACCTAAAAAGAAACTTAAGTACAGTACCTCAGTACATATATATTTAGTTACTTTACACCACTGCAAAGGAGCCACAAGAGGTCAGCAGAGAGCACTTTTACAAACCTGTTAATTACTTTGCTTGCTCCTGAGCAAGATGACAGATGAGGAGTCTGGGGAGAACTGTCTGCTCAGGTTTTCCTCTCTCACCTGTCAGTCATAGTCTTTATTTATTTACTTGAGATTCAGACTGCATAATCAATACACAGCCCTTTGGTAATTAAACAGTCCTTTCACCAGTTCTCAGTTCTATCTAAAGCAATGGGAACTGGTCCTGAAGGAGTATTTCATTTAGGATCAGAGCAGAACGGTCCGCACACCATATAGTTCCTATTAGGAGGATTTTATTTAAGGCTATATATTCATGCAAGCAACCATAATGGTGATGCATGTCCCTCTGTCAAACACTGATTTTTTTACCCCCATTTTCTTCCCAATTTAGTCATTGAATCCTCCCCACACCAGGGTTCCCACACATCTTTACCAATTAATTTCCAAAGCTTTTCCAAACCTTTTCCAGAATATTTAACCCGATTTCCAGGACTATATAACAATAACGTTGTGAGCATGTAGATCTGCTATTTTCACAATTTCTGCCTCTAATATTTGACAATTTGGCCAATGTTTAATTTGTCATTTCAGAGGTATTAACAAAATCAATAACCAAAGACAATGCATAGCTATTTTACCCAGGACCTTCTTTCTAGGACCCTTGATCAATTCCAAAACCTTTCCAGTACTGGAAAAATATTTTTCTAATTTCAAAATATTTCCAGGAATTTCATGACCGTGGGAACCCTGCCCTATCCTACTGACTCACCTGCCACTAGTGAGGATCCCCCACCGGGAAGACGTATAGCCTTTTTTCTACTCCTCCCGCCCAACACTCCCTGCTGACAGATGCCGCTCCCAGCCTGTAGGAATATGTGCAGTAACAAATATCACCCTCCCCGCTTCCCCAGAACACACCCAATTGTGTTTGTATAGACTCTTTAGTGTGTTATTGCAGCAGATTACTTGAATCTCCAGCATTCTCGCAGCATTCCTTAAAACTGAATTATCTACAGTATAGCCTCTACTGCAGTGGTTCTCAAACTATTTTGTCTCAGGTCACGCAAAAAATGAGGGCTTTCTGGATAGTTTATTGTTTTTTGGGTGAGGAAGACATCAAATACGTTTTTTTCCCCTACCCAAATTATTGACTGTAGTTGATGTGGTACAAACTGAAATATACATAAACTGACATATCTTCCTGCAGATTGTTGAATGTACAGTGTTATAGGCTGTTATATCTGTGTGTTGTACTGTATGCATGGAATAAAGCAAAAATAAAAGCTCATGACTGAAAGTTTATTGATGATGTTTTTAGGTATTATTTTTTATCATGTTGCTGCTGTTCCACATACAGCCTAAACAGTTCAATAAATCACAGGTTTGAGGTAACCTTAACCTTTGCTTTTATGACATTTCTGAGACCATGCATGTTTATATGGAAGATGCTTCTAAATGCTATTGCTATAGTTTGATCACTTCAAATACTCTTTAATCTTAGAATAACTAATAACCTAATCGTAAAATAACTAACTGATCTACAAGCTATATGTTGTGAGCTTGTAGACCTGTTATTTTCGGTACACAACATGCTTCTGTGGAATCCAAATGAAATCGCAGTCTTGGCGATTGAGAACTTTAATCCAGGCACCGTTGTATCATCATGTTACCCCATATGTCAGACATAGGCCTATTATTGCGACCGTAGGTCGCTACTTAGTATACTACACTTCTGAGTCTGTCACTCTTCTGACATTACAATGACATCACAATTTAGCTGACCTGTTCTGACATCACCTCATCCTCATCCCAGTTCAGCAGAAGGATATCGCTGACCTGTTCTAACATCACAATGATGTTGCAAATGAATTCCGCCCTTGTCCCTTTTATGCCCATATATGGAGATCTATGATGTCATCAATATTAAGCCCATGTTTCACAGTGCGTGACACCTCATCCCAGCTCATCCATATTTGGGAAAATATGGCCACATTTTGTCCAACTTAATCAAACAGCCAACCGCAATGCAAGTCACACTTGCAAATTAATTCTGTCCTTGTCAGAGAGATCCCTGATGTCATAAACATTAAGCCCATATCTGGGAATGCCCATATATGGACATATTGCGTCAGTCTCATTTGGTCTATGACATCAAACATCTATGATGTCAGACGTCATTCATCTGCATATTTAAGATATTTCCACATTTTGTCCAACTTAAACAACCAACAAGGTCTGCATTTTTTTGGTCAAAGTTGATCCCATTAATAGTCTTTAAAAGAAGCAGCCATGCCACACAAAGTGCCAATATTTATTTTAGGACGCAGAGAAAAGGTTGATCCCATGCCAAAGCGCCAGTGCGCGCCCATGGCAGTCCGCTGTCACCCAGGCGGATGCCCTTTAGGGCGAGGTCAATTCTCACCCTTAGGGTGTCTTACTGGTAGCTATATCAAATTGAGGGTAAAAAAGGGTGTCTAAAATGGTCCTTTTTAGTGGTCTATTATAGCTTTCTCAGAGTCAGGACACTATGTAGAGTAAAATGAATGGGCCATTAATAATAGCGCACATCACCATTATAAGTCAAGGGACTGCGACTGGTGACAAGCAATAATTCATGAAGATCTAACATTGAATGTAGAGTGTAGTGGTCCTTGAGGTCCCCAACTAAATGATGGAGTGTCGGTAACCACATTAACCATTATAGATCTTTAGCTCCTGAGTGTAAAATGAGATATTTAGCTCTCAAGAGTTAAATTATTGTTTAACATCTGCATTACTTAATTTACAAGAAGTCTACACAATTAGAGAAAATTGTTATTTTGATCAACGTTTGCCTGTTGCCTCTCCTGTGGCACCACATCAATAGGCTACAGCATGGAATCGTGGACAAAATCGTATCCAACGATAACAAAATATTCTATGTTTTGGGTCTGAGATGCAGAATAAATAATGGACCTTGAAATGAAAAGGGTTGAAACTGCTTTTAAGGCCAACCACCACCACATGACATTTCATCCGCCCATCCATCCATGATCCAGCCAACATCCATCCCTCCCATGCATGCATCCTACCGTGCCCGCGTGCGTGCACATGCAGAAGTGGTGATGCTGGTGATGCTGCTGCTGCTGCTCTCTAGTGTGTAGACGCGCTGCCCAATGACAGGGCAGGATGCTGCGAGGAGGAGGCGTGCAGCGACACTGGAGGCTGGCTGGCAGGATGCTGCTGCCCCTGTGAATGGAGGCAACAAGACATACCGTCTGGTGTGACTGGTGATGATGATGGGGAGGAGAGGAATTAACATCGAAAAGGTATGATGCCTGTACCTTTATTCTGGTTGTTTCATTATCGTTTTATTGGCTACATGTCGAGTTATGTTAGCATTTCATTTTTTGATTCTACCAAGCACATATAGATCTACTACCTGTATCTGGATTCGTTGGATTTCGCTCAATGACTTGATGGGGGGGGGAAAGGGAAAGCACTTCGTCGATGGATGAGCTGTCACCGGTCAGTTTGGATGGATGCCTTATTCTAAACGTAAACCCCAGCTATAATATGCATTGCATATTATGCAATGGTACAATATAGCTATATAGGTTTCAACGGGCGTCTTAATGACAGTTTGCACATCATATTAACGTTAGGTCTATTTCATTGGTCCACTCGAGCGCACGACGCACGCACGCCACGTTTTGGACAGTGGAGTCACATCAAATGTTACATGTAGGCCTATTGAATTGCAATGTGTAGGCTACATTCGTCTCAGTTAATAGTAATAGCCTACACACGCGGTCAATTTCTTTTTAATTATTTCACAATAGCGATCGAGGCCTAGAACTTAACTGTATAAGCACTAGTAGCCTAGTCGTGGCTAGCTCTGGTCCATGGCGTTAGAAGGAGGTCTCCTTAACGCTATGTCACCGATGATCCCTGCGCCAGCAGGAATGGCTGCGCACCTTCTCGTCTGTAGTAAGAATAAAGACAATAGTTTCGCTACTCACTAAAACAAAGCCGTCTTTGTGGAGTTGAAAGCCTACTTTCCTCAGTGGGAACACTCTGAGCCCCCCTCCTCACGTCTAAAATACACTTTTTAGACAGAAAAGAAAATATTTCACCGGAAGGCAAAATCTGGTAAATGGCATTTTTTTGTCGACAAGATCTGTAGAGGGCGGTGTGGAGTAGCTAAAACTACCGGTGAACAATTTTCTTTTCTGGCCAAAAAGTGTATTTTAGACGTAAGGTGGGGGGCTCCGAATGTTCCCACGAAGGAAAGTAGGCTTTCAATATAGAACCGTCTTTGTTTTGGTGAGTATAGCGAAATTGTATTGTTTTATTTTTACTACAGACTGACTGAGCAGGCTGAGCAGCTGTGAGGCAAGGGCTCATCGGTGACATAGCGTTAAGCCTTAACGCTAGTTCTCCTTAACGGTTAAGGAGAACTCCTAACGCTATGGACCAGAGCTAGATCGTAGCCACATTCCGTAGCCGTATCGTTTCGACATCTCATTTGTAACATTCTACTGTGTCAGTCTACTAAAGCTACTGGATGGAATAATGAATGCACTATATCTGGTGGACATTTTGTGCTTCATATTTGATATTCTGTGCGTTAAGAAGTAGGCTACAGCAGCTACATGTGTCCCCTGTGTGATGCAGGCTACCGTGGATAAAATGTGCCATTTTTGGCTGACAGGAGAAGGGACCATTTGGCAAAAGCACGTTTTCATTTCTTTGATCGAAATCGACCAATCATTGAAGCCAGCGGGAGGGGCGTTGTTTCTTATAGGACCATCTAGGTTCCATAGTAGAATTAGAATATAGGCCTATGAGTGGAATTTATTCCTTATGGCATGCTATCTATTTGTCTTTAATATCCAGGATCTGATATTAAAACCTATAGAACATACGGTAGGCCACAGTAGGCTATGTACTTTCAGTCAGAACAGGTAACAGCTTAACATTAATCTCACAGGTCAATTCTTATCCCACAAAAACAAATATGAATGTTTCTCATAATATATGATAATATCATAATATCTCCAAATTGGCATTATGCATGGCTCAAATGCCAATTTGGAGATCATCGCATCACTGTGTGTCAAAGTGTATTACCAAATAGCCTATAATTTGAGTGAAAATACACATGGGCTACATAACGTTTAAACTCAAATAAAACAATACAAAGAAGCAGATTTTTTTTTTACTGCTGTGGTAAAGTCCAGAGCTTCATATCCTTTGAATTAATCTTATAGTGCATGCAATTTACAATCTCTCACACTACAGTATATTCAATCATGAATCGAAATTCATGCCGTTGCAGTTGAGTTATATAGAGCAAAAATCCTGGATAAAAGTGTTCAAAGGCAATACAGTGCCTATATGCCCTCACGTTGTGAAAAGGGAATGACAGGCATGGTAGCTGCATGCTGCTCTTATAGAAATAAAGCATTTAGCCTCAAGAGCCAAGTTTGCTGGCTCACTGCCCACGTTGAAATCCTTTTCTCATGCCTCGTATACACCATGCTCTGTTCTGTTTCTGCACCACTAATTATCTGTGAATTACCAGTGATAATTCCTTCAGCAATGGGCATTTGCTGCGTGTAAACTTACAGTATGGATGTTTCATAATGGCTGATATAGATGGATGAACAGGCCTATCTATAATCAAAAATTACTGAATTCAGTACAGTATGCACATTGATTTATTGACTACTGCAAAGAAAGCGCTATGGCTCATTTCCATTGGGGTCCCGTGTATTAAATTAATTGAAAATTAAGTGACAGGCAAAAACATATCGTCGTTGTCGGGTGGAAACCTCGTATCTCCAAGTTTCAAATGTGTACCTTCTTTTGCAAAGTAAAGCCCTGCTTCATCATACAAGGCCGTTGCACGAAAGTAGTGAAAACAGCAGATCTAAAAGCACACAACGCCTCGCGATGCGAGGCGTTGTGTGCTTGTAGATCGGCTGTTTTCACTAGTTTCATTCATTTTAAAATGTATAAATACAAAACTAGCGGTTTTGGACATACAAGGTTTCCACCCGACAACGACGATATATAAACAAGTAGTAATCAAAAAGAAAAATATGTACAGTAAACAGAACACAATCAAGCCCCATATCATAACCATTATGTCATGTTGGGCACAATATGCAGTCATAGCTCTTCTAATATCTGTGGGTAAGTTATTTGTTTACAACGAATGCAGTGTTTGAAGTAATAAAAAGCAATATGCACATTGTTTTATGATCCTCCTTCTTACTGCCTACCCCGCTATACTCTACTGGGGCCTTTGGAGAAAAAAAGAGGGAAAATAAGCTGCACCACTTTCTTTCTCTTGGTTGGGGAGATGCAGAGAAGCTTAATACCAAAAGTATAGTGAATTGCTGGATTGTAGACAGTTGGCATGGTGCAGTGATGTTCTCCCAATCCCCAATATATATCACTTACTTCCCTGCTGCAACTTGGTCCAAAACCCTTCCATACAGTACAACCAGTGTTGCAATGATGTCTATCTTACTATAAGCTACTTTGGGCTTGTTTTTCCTGTAAAGTCGGTTGTAAATATTGGTGGTTGCGGGTTGCGTTTATTTTTTGGGCTTGTTTCTAACTGGTGTAGTTGCTTATTTGGGGCTTGTTTCCTTATTTTGTTTAAACCTGTGGTTCTTAATCATTTTTGTGTCAAGGACCCCTCAAAATATGACTGCATAGCCTCATCTGAAAACATTTTGTGCCAGGGAATGGGATGCCCATACCAGATTTGTGTTTTTAAAAGGGTTAGTTTTTTTTTTTCTTTTCTCACAACGTGTCGATCGATCATTTTCAAATAACTGATACATATTTGTCTAAAGTGCTGATGCAAGGCCGATGCATACGGCTACCATTGTTCTTTACCATTGGGCTTTGTTTTCATATGGTTGCTTATTTCTCGTAAAAATGACCATGGTCCCAAGATATGCAAACTTTGAAAAATATATAGAAAGAAGATAAGAAAGAAAAGTTAAAGGAGGTGTACGTGATAAGTTGTAAGTGTAAGTTGTGTTAGAATAAGTGTTGAATATCTACCATAGTCATTGCTATACAGTAGAGTTTATTTGTTCAGTAACAGGGGTTTCCCAGTGTCTCCGCCTCTTTAGTACACATTAAAAAGCTGGAGAGGTGTGGATTGGGGAGACAAATAGATCAACTGTAAAGAAAGAGAAGAAATAATTTATTAATAAAAAAATAAATAAAACACTCAATTAATACATTATTTTGGGAGCATTAAGATGGTGTGCAAACCAGCTCATGGTCATACCAAAGACTCTGAAAATGTGACCCAGTGCCTGCCTGCATCATTGGTTTGATTCGGGGTAAGTCCCTGCAACATATCGGTACTACTAGCGTCCAGGGTGTGCACTTTGTACAGTAAATGATCAAACTGCCTCACGCTAAGGAAACAGGCTCCTGCCCTATGGCCCTCAGGGCTCAGCAAGACGAATTCCTTAAGACTTAGGCTACTTTACGGAGTGTTAGGTGGGACGGGAGGAGTAGGTTTCTGTGTCTTCCCAGTGGGGGCTCCTCATTGGCAGGTGAGCCAGTAGGAGTCAAACGTGTAAAGGGAAGAATCAATGCATAAGGGGTTGGGAAAAAAAGAATGTTATTGTGTCAGAATACCACTCGTATGAAAGAAGATTGTGGGTTTCTGAGGGGTAATGTTTTACTCTTTGATTTATACGTCTCTTCTTTATCTATATCCATGTGGAATTCCTGTAAAGTATCCATGCCGGTGTTTAAGGGACTGTCAAATCTAAGAGACTGGGTCACCCTTGTAATTGGATTGTGAGCCATTTAGCCTTGTGGGCCCAGGACCATCTATCATTTCCTTGATAGATCTTCCCCTCCTGTTTGTGCTCCATATTTTCCATCACTCTCCATTGTATGTTTATGCCGCATAACAAAATTAATCAATGCTTCATAATAAACGATTTTGAACGAGGCCCACTGTTTTGATGGTACCGTATAGATTTGTTCACATAAACAACTGTAACAGCTGTATGTACCTGGCCCTCACACCGGCACAATGGCTTTTATGGCAACTAGATTGTACTTTTGAAATTGAATTATTTTAACAGGCGTATAAGGAATTCAGCTCCGCGACTCCCTTGGCTTGTGTTACAGTAATAATACAGTCATTTTACATAAAATAAACAATGTGTCTTTCAAAAGGGTGAATTGCCTAGCTATAACCAGCAACTTTAAGCTATCGTAGGGTGTTTTTGCTCACTTTTTCAACATGAATGAAAGGTGATTAAGTGAATGATGTTATAAATGGAGGCTACTAAACCTACACTAAACCTAGTATATCATTTTAACTGTAGAGGACTCCGAGGTTCACTTGTTGTGTTTTGTGGGTTGTCTGTACATAACTGTATGTGTGTGTTTGTTTAGCCTCTGCTCCCTCCTGTTGAGACTGACTGACAGTGTGACTGAGTTCTTGTTGGCTCTTAAGCTGGGTTCAAACCTGAAGCTATTTCTTCACTTTGGTCGCGCAGGTCTGCGTTGGTAAAAAAATTCATGTCCCGTAGGCTCCCGTTGGAATCAAGGCGAAACACCCAGAAAAAAGGGAGTCCCAACTCCAAACACCAAAATCATGTCTGTGCCTCTGGACAACATCAAAGCTGATTGGCTGTCAGGACGCGATAGATAAAGATACCGAAGCGAGCGTTCGCGTCGTTCTTCGGACTGCATGTACTAACTGGATAAGGGGGGCACTACAAATACTGAACCTATAATGCATACACTTACAGTATGTATTTTACATGCAATGTTTTGAAGATAGGGGCAGTCTCTGCTAGACTGGAAACCGAACGAATCTGCCATTGCAATCTTTTTCATTCGGACCTTGGAAATGCTGGTTAGTACATAGAGATTCCAGACCAATATCTACGCAGTGATATTTGTCATGGCCATGCCAGTCTGAGTCCCTGCTAATGGCCAGAAGTCTGCTATAGTCCTTTTTTAAGCAATCTCTATCCTGTCTTCACAGACCAGCAGGGCCACTGAAGATAAGAATGGCAGAGCATGCCTGGTGTTACAAAGTATGCATGTCTCTCTCTCTGTGTGCGTTTAATTAGCTGGTGTCTCTCAGAGGGACGGCTATCTGCTGATGGATGAAGATTCTTTTTCTGCACATACATTAACAGCTGTTCCAAATCTCTCCTCTAATGTAGAATCGGAATCATCTTTATTGTCACATCACAGGTTTACAGGTGTAAAACAGTGGGTGATTTTTTTTCTTAAATTTTTTTGCAACAAGCTCCATCTTTTTGATTGTTTCCAGAAAAAGAGAAAGAAGTGGGGGAGGCAAGGGAACGAAAAAAAGAAGGAATAAAAAAGAGACAACAATGTATCTACATATTTGCACATACAGATGTGCCATTTAAAAACGTCACATGTCCTGCAATTGGCAAGACAGTAGATTTTCAGGGGATTTGCAGAACATTTAGCATGTAGATCAGCTAATTTTTATGACCTTCTATGACTTTGAAGTCAGTTAAAATCTACCTATGAAGGTGGATTCTGATTTTCAATGGGAATGGAGTGGTTTCTTGCCATTTGCGAGTTTCGGCAAAAATGCGCTCCATTCGCCATAAAAATTTTAAAATGCAAAACAGGGAAAGAAACCTGTGGAAAAAATGCTTTCGCAGGTCATTTTCAGGAAAAGAGCAGTAAATACCGAAGACTTGAAACGGCACATCTGTAGCATGACATGAGTGTATTAGCATATAGCAGCTCGTCTCTGTTCCTAGACGTTAGTGCAAGAAGAGTATCAGTGCATGTACAGTACGTGAAGATTAAGCTGCAGAGTTTCAGCAACGTTTTTTGCCATTTTGTCTTTCGTAGGCTTCCGTCCCAAAGTGCTCGCTCAAAGTGCCCCCAACACAGCTAAGGAAGAAATGGCACGTCCTCCTCTGTCAGTCAGATGTGATTGCCCCTGGTCAAGTATTTTGCTACTCAGGATACCTCAACTGCCCATTGTGTGTGTGTGTGTGTGTGTGTGTGTGTGTGTGTGTGTGTGTGTGTGTGTGTGTGTGTGTGTGTGTGTGTGTGTGTGTGTGTGTGTGTGTGTGTGTGTGTGTACGTGTGTGCGTGCGTGCGTGCAGCCGTTTATCTCATTCTGGATCAAATTTGGTGGCCGACTCTGTCCCTCAATAGGTGACACTCTTTTGTGTATGATTGCCGTTGTCATTTTTTCAATTGCATCTGTCCCTCAAAGAAAGGCTGGGATGGATGTTGTATGAAGTGGAAAGCTGGTGCACCTGTATCCATGGCGCTGTATTAGTTCAACAACGTCTTTTGTCCATCTCGTAATCACCCTGGCAATGTAGCAGCAGGAACAACCGAAACATGAACAGACCATCTGTAGCCTCTGATTTCATCCTCTGTCGGAATTCACCACAGTTATCATTTGTTTCTCCCTTTTTTAATTTAAATTTATATAAGACTACTGTATCTAGGTGCTTCATCCGTGTTATAGCACAGCCATACGCCACCTTTAGATGACAACGGTCTCCAGAGAAAGCGGCAAAATGTTGTTGCGTTCTCTCATTTAATCCAGCGTTCAGACATTTGGCGAATTCCCTGTATCCTCGCCTGTTTAGATGGAAACGCAAGGATGATCGTTTCAAAGATTTTCACTCTGGGAAAAGGTTTTCCTTTTTGCGTTTCCAACCCCCAAAAATGCCCTTGTCGCTCATCTGAACTGAAGGCATATCTGACATTTCATTTTGGTGTTTTATCGTGGAAACTGCGTCGTCTGAACGCCGCCTTAGTCATCACCTTGGCAACAGACGTCTCTCAAACAAATCCACAAGGAGCAGGGTGAGAATCCAATATTCAGAGATCAGGGCGAAAAGGGCAAACACACAGATCATCAGGCGGAAACCAGTTTTGGACAAACAGAATGCAAAGCAGAGGTTGGGAGTCAGATCTTGAAGCACTGTAGGTAACAACAGCACTTGACAATAAGGCCACGAGTGAGTGGGGAATGGTCCATGTAGTGGCTGATGAGGGGAAAGTGGAAACAGGTGAGAGAGTGGCCTGATTATTTAGTGCACAGAACATGTGAGAATGCAGGCGAATGACTATCGCCTGCCGAGGCAAAATGTAATTATTGTTGAGCCGAATGTGGGCCGTGCTGTGTGATGCACACGGAAATCAATGAGCTGGCCTGTAGTCTGAGTGGATGTTGTTGTTGGTCATACATGAGCGAGCGCTCACAAAACTTTTTTTTTTTAATCACAGAAGTTGAACTTTGACATCGGGGAAGGAAGCCATGTCCTTTATTATTAATGATCAGTACAATTATGACATTAACAGCTCCATGAAGTTAGTCATCATCAACACCGCAATTCATTCAACTGGCTTTTTTACGCTTTCATTAACTTCTGTATCTTACGTGTCAAATAGCCTAGATTTTAATATACCCTCATTATCTGTAATATCTTTTTCGTTTGCTGATTGTACAGCTTTACAGTTTGTGCTCTAATTATTCTATATCTGTGCTTGGGGGGGAAAGCTAATTTGCAATATCCATGTCATTACTTTGTGATAAACAAATAAGCCCCTCTCATTAGGCTCACTTCCCTCTGTAGCCAGCATAGATAGCATCACTGTCGGGCAGAAACCGCATACTGTATCTCCTAGTTTCAAATTTGTACGTTTTTTCGTAAAGTAAAGCCCTGCTTCACCACACAAGACTGGTGAAAATAGCAGATCGACAAGCACACAATGCCTTGTGATGCGAGGCGTTGTTTGCTTGTAGATCGGCTATTTTCACTATAGTTTAAATCATTTTTAGTGCAAAGTACAAAACGAAACGGTTTTGGACATACAAGGTTTCCAACAACGATAGGCTGCAGTATTTAGAGACCACAGCAAAACCCGGAATCTCAAATTTCATTTGAGATTGATTCTCGTAAAAGGGGGAGGGGAGCACACACTTAACCATGAAAGATATTGATTGACGTAAGTTCAAAGCTCAAGATATGACTATTTTCAGATCAGTGCATGTACCGTAGTAGTGTGCCTACTAAATTTATCTGAGTAAATCAATATGGATATTATTACTTTGCACATGAAGAAAGAGAATCCACCTAGTAAAGCCAAGCTCCCTGTGCAACCACTATCTGAGTATCTCTCATTTCTAGCAGACCCTGATGAAGGCCCTACGAGGCTGAAACGCGTTTTTAATCCTGCTGCCATGATCTAATAAAATAGTTTTCTACTTGCAAGTAACAGAGTTGCCTTGGATCTTGTCTAAGTTCCCCACCTCATCCCTACACATCTTTTAATATAACGGAATGGAACTAGATTTTTTGTCCTCTTATCTGTATACCCTCTCCAAAGAGCACCTGTCTACACTACAGTTCTTTGCATTACCCACGGACCCACGTAGCGCTTCTTCTACTTTTATCTATTAAAGGGGGCGTGACACAGCCAAAACAGCTAATTATGGCTATCAAATTAGCCAATTTTTTTAATGATGTCATGTACCCCCATGTTAAATTACCCAATCAAATTAATTTATTGTAGTTACTGTACTGAAAGTAGTACTTTCTGTACAGTAACGGCAATACATTAATTTGATTGGGCTAATATGGGGGGAGGGGCGGAGACTTGCGGAGTTGATTATCCATATCATTATCTTTTGAAACTGCCCCAAAAAAAGCTGTCCGAGGTGTGTTTCCGACTTTCTAAACCAACTTTAAAACTATCAGTTCTAGGGGTAAAAATTATATAGCATTCGCTATAAAATCAATGGTTAGACCGATAAAAAAGTACATGTATTCTTCAAAAAAGGTGTCAAAAAAGGTGTACGAGGGTCAACATGCTTCTCCCCGTCTATGAGACGGTTTCGTCGGCCATACCCTGCTGTCTCTTACCCTAACCTGACTGGAGCACCCGGGACACCGGAGCAAGCGTAGAACGACGAGGGTCCAGCGATCTCCTCCTCCTCCTCCGCAGAGGAGGTCCGTGGCTCATACACTCTGTGTGTGTGTAGCCTGTGTGTGTGTGCTTTCGCGCGTGTGTGTGTACACACACAATAGCTCTTGCAAATAGCCGTGCGGTGCAGTGCTAGCCGGGCTACACGCTAACAACAAGGCATCACGTTGTGCGCGGGGAACCGCACAACGGACGAAGTATACATTGCGCGGCACCGCACGACGGACGAAGTATACATTCACTACTAACTGATATGGCCCCGCCTCCTTTTCAGACTGTTTGAAGAAACACCACGTGACCTACTGTATCATAATGTTAAATTTCGGCCGGTGTCGCCACTCCTTTAACTATCTGAGTATAGTTGAATTTTCTAAATGATCTCAAATTTTTTTTTTATGTCCTCTGTAATTGACATGATCATGATGCATTTGTGTATTTATGGGAAAAAAACACGTTATTGAAATATTATAATACAGGTCTTCATCAATCTGAATAGATTTCTTTTATGAAAAACATTGTATGAACAATGATTTCATACTGTGCAAGTGAACACCAACCCTCCATACTTTTGATTGGTTGTGAAAGATATCATTCCCCAACATAACAACAATTGAGAAACCACTGATTGGGGCATTAAAACAACTAGAAAGATGCAAGTGTGGTTGCCGTGACGCGAAGATGTTTTCAAATAAATGTAATATTTTCCTTTGAGTTGTAGTGGAGTGGAACTAAAAGTACTGAAAACTGGAAATACTCAAGTAAATACCAAAAAATTGTACTTAAGTACAGTACTTAAGTAAATGTACTTAGTTACTTTAGACAACTGGTCGTGAGTGACTCATGCTTCCCTAAGACCAATAAAGCTGTCCCCTTTCTCCCTACACAACCCTGGCCTCAAGCAGAGGGTGTCAGTATTTGTCTCCAGGGCAGCGCCATACTGTAGCCCCATCACCGCATTATAAATCTGTCTTGTGTCTCTTCTTTTATCCGACACATTTTTTTAACCTTTCATCTGACAATTACTTTGCTTCTGTTATGTTTTTGTTTTTCTCAGATCAGACTTTGAAGCAACGCTCCCCCCACCTCTTTGGGCAAACAACGCAACAAACCACTCCAATGTGTGATTGGGAGAATCGGAGCAGTCTCATTACAGCGCGCCCCTGGTAAGAGGACCCCCCCCCCCCCCTCCCCCCCGGTGGTTGGTTTACACCTCCCACTGTGCAGTGGCAGGACATGTACGGCAGTGCCAGAGCAGTAGGCCACATAGAGAGCAGCCCCGCGCGGTCCCCGCGCCTGCCGAGGTCCCCCCGCCTGGGCCACCGGAGGGCCAACAGTGGGGGCGGGGGTGGCGCGGGGGGCGGCGGCAAGACGCTCTCCATGGAGAACATCCAGTCCCTCAACGCTGCCTACGCCACGTCGGGCCCCATGTACCTCAGCGACCACGAGGGCCTGGGCTCCACCGCCACCTACCCCAAGGTAGGTCCACTGGTTCCTGGATTGTTTTTTTTTTGGGGATTGATTTTAAAATGATTTTACTTGTTTATAACGCTCTCAATGGTCTGGCACCTTCGTACCTCTATGACGGATATGTTCCAAACTTGTTCGAAGTGCCTACAATGGCATATAAAAGATACGGTGAAGCAGCATTCTGCTTCAACGGGCCGACGGCCTGGAATAAACTCCCAGCACATCTAAAGCCTGTATCAGAGTGTACGGTGGAGAGCTATCCACCGCAAATTTGAGGTGGAAAGCTTTCCACCTCAAGTCAGAAAATAAGTGCAGTACATCATAGTCACTCACGGTGGAGTCCTGTACGCCTTGACTGACTGGTCTAGATCGACCAATCGGTGAACGGGGTGTAGAGCCTGTCTGTCTGATAGTAAAAACAGAGAGATGTGTTGGGACTTGCGGTGTAAAGCTCTCCACCGTGAGGAATGATGTAACGTTGTAGTTTCATGACTCAAAAAGACTCGAAAAGACTACACCGCGGTGTAAAGCCTTCCACCGCCCAGGCGACTATGATGCCGGCTTAAGACAGTCATCCTCTGTGGATAGCTTTAAAGCACAGCTCAAGACCTATTTCTTCACTCTTGCTTTTAGCTGATTTAAAAATCCCTAGCTGTGCATACATGTCAACACTATTTTAAAAATGTAGTTTTTATGGTAGAGTCCTTATTGAAGTTCTAAATCTTTTTAATGTTGTTTTATGTTTTTACTTTTCTTTTCTGCTTTATTGTTAATCATGTGTACTTTTTCTGTTAAGCACTTCATTTTTGCTCTGTAAAGCACTTTGAGCTGCATTTCATGTCATGAAAGGTGCTATACAAATAACGTTTATTATTATTATTCTTAAGGGCACCATGACCCTGGGGCGTGCCAGAGCGGCCATGTACGGGGGCCGCGTCACGGCCATGGGCAGCAGCCCCAACATCGCCTCGGTGGGGCTGCACCACCAGGCCGACCTGCTGTCCTACAGCGACCTGGGCTCCCTGTCCATGCTGCACCACCACCACCACCACCAGGGGGCCCTGCTGAGGCAGGCCATGAGGAGCAGCGGCGGCGAGATCCTGGAGATGCAGGCGCAGCTCCGGGACACGCAGCGGGAGAACGAGCTGCTGCGCCGGGAGCTGGACCTGAAGGACAGCAAGCTGGGCTCCTCCACAAACAGCATCAAGAGCTTCTGGAGCCCCGAGCTGAAGAAGGAGCGCATCATGCGCAAGGAGGAGGCGGCGCGCACCTCCATCCTGAAGGAGCAGATGAGAGTCACCCACGAGGAGAACCAGGTAAAGGCCGTGTGTCCAGTCCGTGTGCCATCTCACCCTCACATTCACTGGTCCGCTTGAACGCCGGAGTTTTTCATTTGTTCTCAATCCATTCTCTTTGCTTTTTGGTCGCTGCCTTTCACCGTCAGTCTCTCTCTCTCTCACTGTCCTTCCTTGTGCTTTGTGCTCGTCTCGTCATTCTTGTTTCTCCAAAGGCTCACTTTGTCGATCTCTGAATATACTCTTGCTCTTATCACACCAAGTTATCTCGATCAATGCATTGCTGAACCTCTCTGGAAAGAGTTGTGTGTTTACACACGTTTTATGTATACTGTTTCATGATCTGCTAGGACAATACGGAATAAGTTGATTTGATTCTCATTAACTGGTTCATATTGTGAATTAATTCAGCCCCATACTGTAGTTTCTGATAATACTGTTTGAGAGAAAGATAACTGGGCGAATCCATGACTGGCATGGTATTTCTTGTTCGTTGTATTTCAAGAACCTGTGTGTGTGTGTGTGTGTGTGTGTGTGTGTGTGTGTGTGTGTGTGTGTGTGTGTGTGTGTGCGTGCGTGCGTGCGTGCGTGCGTGCGTGCGTGCGTGCGTGCGTGCGTGCGTGCGTGCGTGCGTGCGTGCGTGCGTGCGTGCGTGCGTGCGTGCGTGCGCCGTGTGTGCGTGCGTGCGTGCAGACTTTGGCTATGACTGCCTTCCAAAGTTTGCAGGCCTTGGGTAGGCAACTTTTATAGTTTATGATAACTTTTTCCCCCTTTCTTCTTCTCTCCTTTCCATTTGGCCCACTTGGCTGGCACCCCTTGGCGAACCCCCACTTTGAAAACGTGTGCTCTGCTCAGCTGAATAGATCTACACATCTGTTGTTACATCCTGTAGCAGTGACACACCTTTTTGGATGTAAAGTAGATTGTTTTGTGCAGTGTTGCAGCTGCAGACAAACAGAACACACGGTACAATAAATGAATGGTTTAATGTGGAGGAAGGTGTCACATGTTACTACGCTGGGCTCCGCCGTGAGTTTTGAGGCCAGGCGAGCCGTGATGCAGCAAATTGCTAAACGCCTCAAGCTCAATTTCAGTGGCTGAAAAGTGCCAGCTGGTTGTGCTGTGTTCTCCTCAGCGCATGTCTGAAGGAGGCCTGATTTATGTGTGGCGGCTACAAACATTTGCGTGACGTGTCGACCGAGAAAATAATATATATATATATATATTTTTTCTTTTTTTATGCGTTCTTTTTTTGTCGATGATTTGACGCGATGCAGCATAGATCAGAGTAGCCTACTTGAGTGATGGCTGCCGATATCCTCAGCAGCAGGCTATAGCTATTCATTACTCACAGCTAGCAGACACTGTCACTCCACCTCTCAAGGTTACAGCAGGATACTATTAGTCTGATGTCTGATGTCTGCACCGTGCATGTGTGTGTGCGTGTGCGTGCACACACGCGTGTTTGTATGTGTGTGTTGAGAGGAGGGTGTGTCAGCTGCGTGCACACAATTGTGCACACGTGCCGAGTCTGCCGATCCTTTTTCTAAACATTAGAATTATTGAATGCTTTAACCAGTGAAAAATAGCAGATATACAAGCTCACAGCGCGGCACCGAGTGCCGCGCTGCGGGCTTGTAGATCTGCTATTTTTGAAAAAAGTCGTGAAAATGTGTGCAAATCTTTGAAAACAGAGTTCTTCGGTTCACCAGAGGTAACGCCATCTGCAGTCAGTGCACGCTGGCTGGTCTTCGGAGAATTGACCTATAAACTGCCACTAGGATACCCAGCATTCTGCTTCACAACTGTTTCACCCCTCTCGCTCAGGCTAGGGCTCCACCAAAATGACGGCGTCGTGCCGGCGTCGGACGGCGTCAAAAAATGAACCGGGGCGAATTTGAGCGTCCGACGCGGACGTTGACGTCGGCAGTGGAGCACCCTTCATTGATTAAAACGGGAGCGTTCCCAGCGTTGACGTTGACGCGACGCTCGACGCGCCCGGTGGAGCCGGGGGGTCACAGAGGCGAAAGGGCTACAGATGCCTCAATACATCTACGGCTAGATCTAGAAACAGCTTCTTCCCTTCTGTGATCATTCTGTTGGACTCTTAACTCCCCCAGGACACATGAACTCATACACTGACCTTTTATACAGTATGACTGTTTTTATTGATACCTGTGTTGCTGCCTTTCACATTGGATTGGTGCCATCAAGTCAATTTCGTTGTGCACTTGCGTGCAATGACAAAATAAAATCCATTCCATTCCATTCATTCAAGTGGATGCCCTGGAGCTCTGGAGAATGGACATCCCTAGAGGGGACATCACAGAGGGACCTCACATTTCCCTCACATCTGAAATCTATAGCCTGGCAGCTGAGCCTAGAGAGAGTTTGATAAATGTGCACCTACAGTAGAGGTCCCCTATACCCAGTGGTGGAAACAGTACTCGGGAGTAAAAGTATCAATACTGCAATGTAGACATACAGGGGCGTCACACCAAATTCTGGGCCCTGGGTACAAGGATTCCCTGCGGGCCCCCCATGAATGTTAACTATTGAAAAATAGCAGATATACAAGCTCACAGCGCGGCACCGAGTGCCGCGCTGCGAGCTTGTAGATCTGCTATTTTTGGAAAATCTTGAAAATGTGTGCCATGTTTCCATGTCAGTGATGCTCAAACTTTTTCATGTGAAGGACCCCCCATCTCAAAATATGTAGTTCCAGGGACCCCCCAGAAGCAAACTTTGAGTTACAAATGTTCACTTAAAAATACATATATTCAAAGATTTGCGCACATGTTCACGACTTTTCAAAAATAGCAGATCTACAAGCTCGCAGCGCGGCACTCGGTGCCGCGCTGTGAGCTTGTATATCTGCTATTTTTCAATAGCTAAAGTTACTAGGGCCCCTCCACCACCTTGGGCCCTAGTAACTCAGTCCCACTTTCCTACCCCTTGTGACGCCCCTGTAGACATACTCTGTCAGGGCACGGTCACACAGCACTTTTATTCTACCTGTGAGGACGGATTCTGCCATTGCATTTCAATGGGAATTTTGCTGTTTTTATTTTCAGAAATCCGCTTCTGGCAGCAAAGTACTGCATTCCCATTGAAATGCATTGGCAGTATCCGCCCTCATAGGTAGAATATTATTCTGCTGTGACCGTGCACTTAGGGCACGTTGAGTATAAGTACAAAGGTATTGGTATCAAAATGTACTCATTATGCAGAGTGTCCCATTTCACAAGTTTTCAAAAAGGTTTAAAATGTATAGAAATCTTCAAGCAGATCTTCAAACTCACAATGGTGAGCTTATGTAGATCGGCTATTTTCAAATGGCCAGAATGTATATAGGGCTGAAGTGGGTAATGTATGCAATGATAATTACAAATAATAAAAATCTACTAAGTAGTAACTAAAGTTTTCAAATAATTATAGTGCAGTAAAAGTAAAATATTTCCCTCTGAGATGTAGTGGAGTAGATGTAAAAATACTGAAAATTGTTAAAATGTGCTCACTTTCCAGCCCTGTAAAATATATATGGTATACTGTACAGTACACACAGCCTCTGATGGAGGTACTATTCATAATATCAGTTATTCACCATTCTCTGTGCTGGTAAATATTGATTGTAATAAGAGCTTGTCTATTCAGCTTGATTAAGTAGAAGCTAAATTTTGTTCACTATAAAATGCATAGCAACAGCACAGGCTTTCATGGGTACACAGTTAAAATCCTGTGTTCATTTATCCTTATGTAACACAGAAAGTGTGCAGAAGGGTCCTTGTTTTTACTGTGCATGTGTTCTGTACAATGGCAGGATTCCATGTCTGTCTTTTTAGCCTTGAAGATCGCTGGCTGTAATGCTGTGAATGATCTCTGCATCCCTCCCCGCCAGAGTTAATGAAGTGTGTCGGCTAATAAAAGGCAGATGTGCCTAGTTACTGTAACTGCTCATTTGTGTCTTGATTTGTGGGATGCATGAGTCCTGACGCAAACAAGGTTCTAGTGGGAAGGTTTTGCTCCTACCCATTGGGCTAGTTGAGAGGCTTGAACGGAGAAAGAATTGGCTCATTAATTATAGAGTCATTTTAGGCCAATCATCACATCTGTCTCAGAGAAGATCTTTGCAGTTTTGCCTCAGGTGCCTTAAGCCTCTATTAGCGCAAGCAAACATAATAAATAATTTATACTGTGAACATTTTGACCGGAGAAATGCATTGTTACTCCTCCACCATCTCTACAAAGAGATGGGTGTATAGTCAGATGGTGTCAGAGTAACAATCCATGTTTTACAAGGTTTGTAATACCGTGAGTTAATCTATTCTAATGCCACCGCTGCTAGGCCACATTAACGCTGCTGGCCTCCCTATTTTGGGCATGTTGTCATGGCCAAACATTCTCTAAAATAGCCCTGGCATGTCCTTAAATTATACACATTCAATGTGCCTGTGTGAGCTTGGACTGTACTTCAGCTATTTTCCTCTTATGTCGATCTCAGGCTTAAGTGGTTATAAATGGCAAAAAAAAAAAAAACTGTCTACAGCACAAGACATTTGCTTCTTCCTGAGAATAGTGAGATGGTTTAAGTACTAAGACCTGACCATTAATTGTACAACAATGTAGGGATAATAGGCAACATGGATAAAATCAAATATTACAGTATTTTTGAGAAAATGCTGTAATATCAATATTGTACCTATATCGTGATGACAATGTACATTTCTGTAATCATTTGTGACATGTTGGGAGCTTTCGCTATATTTGAAGGTTTATGGGAAAATATTTCCTTTGTGCTGAAAAAAATGGGACATATTATGCATGATGAGTACTTTCTACTTTTGGTTCTTTAAATGGTTCTACATTTTGATACCAATACTTACTGTATGTACTTTTACTCAAGTAAATGTGGAATTCCGGACTTCTACAGTACTTGTGACAAGATTATTTCTATATTGCAGTACTTTTTTTTTCCAAGTAAAAAGTGTGAGTACTTTTTCCACCACTGAGTGTAGCCTACTACTGTACCATATCTGACTGATTCAGGAGGCCTTCTGCTCAGTCAGCCAGTCAGCCACCCATCAAGCCAATCCCCAAAATGGAGGCTAAGCCTCCCATATCACCCTGCTGTTTATGCACAGATAGCTGGGCCACAGCTTCTTGAGACGTGACATGGTTTTCTGCTGAAGCCATGGTAAAAAAACAACAACTTTGAGCTCTGGGTTGTTGCATATATGTCACCATGCAGTGAAAAGACAGATGTGCTGTACACTATAAATGGCCCCCGCTAGGGGAAGGACTGTCTTTTTCAACACTGGGGCGGGGAGTATAGGCCAGGGGTTTTCAAAGTGGGTGACGGGGCACCCTGGGGTGCCATGACGGCAGTCCAGGGGTGCCACAAGATAATTTGATAATATTTGGAATTTATTTGGACACTTGAAAAAATATTAAGTATCATTTTAAACTTGAAGTACAAAGTTATTTTCAGTCAGTTCTAACCAAAATGGCTATTATCTCAACATTTTCCTTGCAACATAATCACTAAAATATCGTCGCTGTCGGGCAGAAACCTCGTATCTCCAAGTTTCAAATGTGTACGTCTTTTGGTAAAGCAAAGCCCTGCTTCATCATACAAGACTGTCATACAAAACTAGTGAAAGCTGTTTTCACTAGTTTGGTACATTTTATAGATGATAAATACAAAACGAACAGTTTGGACATACAAGGTTTCCACCCGACAACTACGATATGCTATAAATATAAGGTGCTGGGAGTGAAAATTATAATGTAGGGGTGCCTCGGATTAAAATCATATTTATGGGGTGCCCTGAGACAAAAACTGCTTTCTGGCCAGTGATGGCGGACCCCATACAAGGGCAAAAACGAATTAAATTTCGCTCTGATAGAAACCAATGGGTCACGTGACGGTTTTTACGGTCTTTTTACGGTCTATGACATAAACATGCTGTAACCATAAAGTGGTGTCTTAGAAACCCATGAGGGTTGAGCACTTTGTGTGCAGGACACAAAAATAAAATAATCAATCAGTCAATCAATGTAGCCATTATTCACACAGTACAGCAGGTGGTTTTATTTGTATTGATTGAATTGCAAAATAGTAAGTACAGAGGTAAGATTTTTACAATGATTGTTAAAAGGATAACACAAAAAGCCCTGGGGGCTTAATTGTTTCCATCGTGGTCCTGTTTATTCAATTCATCAAGGCATTGGACGATGTACAATAATTTACAATAATAAACAAGACATAAACAATGAACATATGAACATTAAAGCAGATGTAGTGTTCTGCTGACATAAGCAGATTTTTGGCGATAGCTTATTTAAATTTTAAATTTAAATGTTATTATATTATAGAGGCTATAATGCTTCCTAAAGAAATCTAGTCTCTGTATGCAACACTTCTATGGGCCTCAGTCTGCCTCTAAAACTTTTCATTTTAGTCAGGAACACTCACTCTAAGTAGATTTAACCATTTATTGCATACATGGAATACAGTTAATCTTGGCGTTAAAGGGCTCTGATTTCTGAGATGTTCCATGAATTTTGTGCATGCTTTTTGAGCATGCTAAGCAAAATCAGGTAACGCTAAGCAATACCCCCCATAGGGATACAATAGAAGAACAATAGCAATACATTGACATGTGACTTAGTCAAAATAACAGTATTTGAGCTTAACATTGACATGTAACTTAATCAGACAAACAAAAGTATTTGAGCTTAGCCAGACTGATCGTGCAAAGGTGGAGGCTGGGGTGGAGGAGGCAGCTAGCAGCGAATGATTTCCGAAGCTTCGGAAACCAAGCATAGGTAGAGAAAGCAAGCCGTGTTTAAAGGCGCTTTCCCTACTGATTGAGAGCTTTGATTGGAGTATGGCAGTCATGTGACCTAATGACCAGCAGATACGAGAATGAGGATTGAGAACAGAGCTGACTGACAGCTGACTACAGCTGGGCGGGACGACTCCTGTGTGCTGCATAAACTAACATGTTCGCTTCATTTATCATGTGAGAAGCTCTGTCAGTGGTCCAGAAAGTATATAGCCTGCTTGCGATTAACCAATCACGGTGCCTCTCGTTTGGATTGGTTAGGCCATTCTGGGTCTGCTGGTTCATGCATCAATGAGCTGCTAGTGACAGATAACACAATCGTCATCGAACGTTATCTACAGCTTATATTAGTGGTCAGAGTATTGATATGCAGATGATGTCATGCCATATACTAGACTAGTATGTATGCCCCGCTGTGTGCCATGGACACAGGAAGTATCATGTGGACAGTCATTGTGCGTGCGAACAGACCCCACTGCTCCTTCTCCGGAAATCCATCTCTGCAGATATATGGCTCCTAGCTTTCAGTGGTGAAGACTAACTAGTCTGGGATCACTTCACTTTTCGGGTTTGTAACCGGTCTGGAGCGGAAACCACAAAACGGCATGTTGTAGTACTAAAAGGACTACAATTTGCCGGAAAGATCAAACCGGATTCAGTTTTAACCCAAAATATTCCCCTGCGCTCAAGGACACACTTTTAGGACCTACCTAATAAACTCCTTGATGCGGAGTAGTTTTGCTTTTGAAAAATTCGTTTGGTATATGCATCTTTTAGTCCAACTTTTAGCGACTGGCAAGACTACACAAGGCTACTCAAGCATTTTAATAGGGATTGTGGAAACAAACGGAGGGAACCAAATCAAAGCGACGCTGCTTCTTCTAGTGGTTTCCGCGCTCTAGGCGGAAACCAAACGGCATATTGTGAACGAACACCAGGCTTTCTCTCAGAAAGCCTGGTGGGCGAGGTTAGAGATAGCCGGGCAGATAACAGAAATAATCGTTCACTTGCGGATACAAGCACCAAAATTGGCACACATACTCCTTAGGGATTGCTCTTTTCATAAAACCATCTGGCCAAATAAAATTTCAAGATGGCGGCCATGTTTCAAGATGGCCACCATTGAATATACAGTAATCTTGCATTCCGCAATAAAATACCATAGACCTGTCCTATTTGAATGATCTTGGTGTCAAATAATACATTTTTCACTATGTAGAATCCAAATTTGGACCCATGGACTTACTCACTGGCTTCCTTGTACCATATATCAGTCCCGGAATCCTAATATTCTGCTAAATTAGAGGTTTGTGTTATGTCTGACTCGTGTAAAATGGGTGGTAGTGTATATCTTAGTATTGTTAGAGGTTTATAGTGTGTGTATGTGTGTGTGTGTGTGTGTGTGTGTGTGTGTGTGTGTGTGTGTGTGTGTGTGTGTGTGTGTGTGTGTGTGTGTGTGTGTGTGTGTGGGGGGGGGGGGGGGGGGTGGTAATGTAGTAATGTAGTAACTCAACAGAGCGGATTTCAATGCACAGCGGCTGACGCGGCTAAAATGCATGGTAGATATAATAGCGCCGTGGGATCACTCTTTGTCTAGTCTCTATTCTTCGACCTTTTCGACTAGGGTAACCATGCCAGGAGTACAAGACTCCTGCCGACATAGCTCTGGGGGTCATGGAGACACGCAAACTGCCTCACCAGTCACCACGATAAGGTGATGATCCCGTCGAGGCAGGAGGTAGTTTTTTTTTTGTCTTTTCACGTTTTTTCTATCTAGGGCCTAGGCAGTATAGTACAATAGTATAGTAGGCCTAGACTACAACGCTTCTAAACCTCGCACCTGCAGCTGCACAGTGCCGTGCAGGTCAGACCAAAGCGGTAGCATTTGCATCGACTGCAGCATTCCAACTTGCATCCACACTTGGTCAGCTGCTGGCAACTCTCTGCAATGGGTGGGAGCTCAGTCCATTCAATCTGCCACAGATCTCCTTTCTTGGTCCAGCCCCAGTTGTCAGGAGTCTGCATTTCTGGTTGACATACTGTTGACTGACTCCAGATGCAGGCCGCTTGATAGGAAGCGCGCTTCACATGTTGCTTCAGTGCTGCTTGCGTTGGAGGAATGGCTTCGTATGGCCTCTGCTTCCGAGCAAACAAGTCCAACCTCGCATCATTGACACCTTCAGCTGTTCTGGATCGGTCGTACATCATGATCACAAACTTCTCCAAGGTTTTCAGGTCTTCATCATCCACTACAGGTGGGTAATGGCTGAGTTTGCTGAAGACACCGGAAGCCTCATCACAAACATTCCAGGTTTGCCACGCAGACTTCTTCCCCTTTCTGCGGAATGCTGAAACAACATTGCAGCCAGTGAAGGCATGGAAGAAGAGCATCCCTTTGCTCTTTTCTGCAAGAGTGCAACACAGGTCATGAACAGGAATCCACTTTAAGTTCTGTCTTTGGCCAAAGGCAACCCACAACTGCTGCAGACCAAGCTCCTGAAGTGCCTGCAGAACACTGACTGCGATGACAACAACATCTGTGTCGTTGGCTTTGACCATGATGACCTTGCTGCCTGCTTCTGTGGCATGCCTGGCATGCACAAAGATCCGTGTGTCCGCTTCTTCGTGACTGCATGGTGCCACCCCAGCCAGATTGATAGTGCTGTTGCTGAGAGCATCTTCTTCCTTGGTCACAATGACCACATTTGGTGAGGCCACACATGCTATCTTATCAGCCAGAACGTTGAATAGGGGTCATGAACAGGAATCCACTTTAAGTTCTGTCTTTGGCCAAAGGCAACCCACAACTGCTGCAGACCGAGCTCCTGAAGTGCCTGCAGAACACTGACTGCGATGACAACAACATCTGTGTCGTTGGCTTTGACCATGATGACCTTGCTGCCTGCTTCTGTGGCATGCCTGGCATGCACAAAGATCTGTGTGTCCGCTTCTTCGTGACTGCATGGTGCCACCCCAGCCAGATTGATAGTGCTGTTGCTGAGAGCATCTTCTTCCTTGGTCACAATGACCACATTTGGTGAGGCCACACATGCTATCTTATGAGCCAGAACGTTGAATAGCAACAGCACTATCAATCTGGCTGGGGTGGCACCATGCAGTCACGAAGAAGCGGACACACAGATCTTTGTGCATGCCAGGCATGCCACAGAAGCAGGCAGCAAGGTCATCATGGTCAAAGCCAACGACACAGATGTTGTTGTCATCGCAGTCAGTGTTCTGCAGGCACTTCAGGAGCTCGGTCTGCAGCAGTTGTGGGTTGCCTTTGGCCAAAGACAGAACTTAAAGTGGATTCCTGTTCATGACCTGTGTTGCACTCTTGCAGAAAAGAGCAAAGGGATGCTCTTCTTCCATGCCTTCACTGGCTGCGATGTTGTTTCAGCATTCCGCGGAAAGGGGAAGAAGTCTGCGTGGCAAACCTGGAATGTTTGTGATGAGGCTTCCGGTGTCTTCAGCAAACTCAGCCATTACCCACCTGTAGTGGATGATGAAGACCTGAAAACCTTGGAGAAGTTTGTGATCATGATGTACGACCGATCCAGCACAGCTGAAGGTGTCAATGATGCGAGGTTGGACTTGTTTGCTCGGAAGCAGAGGCCATACGAAGCCATTCCTCCAACGCAAGCAGCACTGAAGCAACATGTGAAGCGCGCTTCCTATCAAGCGGCCTGCATCTGGAGTCAGTCAACAGTATGTCAACCAGAAATGCAGACTCCTGACAACTGGGGCTGGACCAAGAAAGGAGATCTGTGGCAGATTGAATGGACTGAGCTCCCACCCATTGCAGAGAGTTGCCAGCAGCTGACCAAGTGTGGATGCAAGTTGGAATGCTGCCACTTTGGTCTGACCTGCACGGCACTGTGCAGCTGCAGGTGCGAGGTTTAGAAGCGTTTGTAGTCTAGGCCTACTATACTATTGTACTATACTGCCTAGGCCCTAGATAGAAAAAACGTAAAAAAAAATTAAAAAAAATAAAAAAACTCGATGGGATCATCACCTTATCGTGGTGAGGCAGTTTGTGTGTCTCCATGACCCCCAGAGCTATGTCGGCAGGAGTCTTGTACTCCTGGCAGGTTACCCAAGTCGAAAAGGTCGAAGATAGAGACTAGACAAGAGTGATCCCACAGCGCTATTATATCTACCATGCATTTTAGCCACGTCAGCCGCTGTGCATTGAAATCCGCTCTGTTGAGTTACTACATTACTACATTCCCCCCCCCCCCCCCCCCCCCCCCCCCCCCCACACACACACACACACATAAACACACACACATAAACACTATACACCTCTAACAATACTAAGATATACACTACCACCCATTTTACCGAGTCAGACATAACACAAACCTCTAATTTAGCAGAATATTAAGATTCCGGGACTGATATATGGTACAAGGAAGCCATTGAGTAAGTCCAGGGGTCCAAATTTGGATTCTACATAGTGATAAATGTATGATTTGACACCAAAATCATTCAAATAGGACAGGTCTATGGGATTTTATTGCGGATGCAAGATTACTGTATATTCAATGGCGGCCATCATGAAAATTGGCCGCCATCTTGATTTTTTTTTTGGCCAGATGGTTTTCTGAAAGAGCAATGCCTAAGGAGTATGTGTGCCAATTTTGGTGCTTGTATCCGCAATGTGAACGATTCACCTGTAATATGCACTTTATCTGCCTCGCTAAGACTGACTAAGTATAGATTTACTCAAGTACTGTACTTTGAGGTACTTTTAATTTTCTGGAGTAGGGTTAAGGTTCTACTCCACTACATATTATTGTACTTTTACTCCACTATAATTATTTGAAAAATAGTTACTAGTTACTTTGTAGATTTTGATTATTACAAAACATTTATTACTCACTTCAGCCCTATAATTTCGACCATTTGAAAATATCCGATCTCCAAGCTCATAATGCTTTTTATACATTTATACTGTACACTGTAAAAAACATGTTAACTCATTGCATGCCAGGCCCGATAGTCCCGAGATTATTTTAATGTCTTTCCCTGCCAGGCCCGATAGTCCCGAGAATTTCCGCCATTTTGAAAAAAAAAATAATAATTTTTTCAAAAAAAGATTTTTTTCAAAAAAAAATTGGACCCCAAAAAATGTAGTAGGCATGATAGAAATCGCGAAATTGCATGTTTAACCCCCATAGCAACCCCATCTATCAAACATGGCAGCCATCTTTGTTTACATTTTAGGAAAACATAATGGCTTGTATCTCATGAATGCCTGAACGGATTTCCATTCGGATTTTTTTGTTTGAAAGCTGTGAGCAATGTGGACACACGTGGTGCATTATCTAGGCATGGGTGTGCATGATCCGTGCACTATGAATTACATGGAAGTCTATGGAGACCAGAGGCACCATAGAGTACGAAGGTATTGTTAAATGGTGGGGAATGTGTTAAATAGGACATTCTGCATAATGAGTACTTTATAATTTTGGTACCTAACGTACATTTTGATGCCAATACCTTTGCACTTTTACTTAAGAATAGAATACTTTCAATCATGCACAAATAGTACATATGACCCACACACCATCTTACACTTGGCCCAAGAACTCTTTATTATTTAATAATGCAACGTTTCGGTCAACGACCTTCTTCGAAACGTTGCATTATTAAATAAAAGAGTTCTTGGGCCAAGTTTAAGATGGTGTGCGGGTCATATGTACTATTTGTGCATGATTGAAAGTATACATTGATCCCTGCCTACGCACCCGTCTCTAAGCCTATCAGGTGTGCATAAGACCTCGTTGCCTACTTAAGTAATAGAATACCATACTTTTTTACTTGTTTAACAGAGCATATCTAGGTTGCAGTATTTACACTTATACTTAAAGGTATGTCACGCATCGAAATATTACATTATGCTACAGTAGGTCACGTTGTCTTTCTCCAACAAAAAGGGGGCGGGACCGTATTAGTTAGTAGTTAATGTACCGTATATTACCAATTAGTAGCCCGATGGCAAACTGCCTCCTGGTCTCTTTTAAATGCCCGGGGTCTGACCCCATTTTGCGCAATAAACGCCTGTCTCAAATAAACGCCAGGTTCGTTTAAACGCCTGGGCCATTATTTGCAATTTATTTCAACTTATGGTCATTTATGGTCCAGAATCACTCATTACCTACTGCCGCTGCCTCTGTGATGTTATTCGGGGGGGGGGGGGTCCGCGGCCATATGGTTTTGGGGCACAGAAAACGTTTTAGAGCCACCGATCTAGAAGGCATTTTGTAGAATCGCCCTCAGATCTTAATGGGTTAAAATGAAGCATTGATCCTGCTGCCCTTCCCGTCGTAGCTCCTACGGTCTTGTCTAAAAGACTTAACAAGCCATAGTGGATGTGTGTGGTGAGGTTCTCCCCAGGGAGGGAGAGGGTGTGTGGACTGAAGTGACTCTGTCTCCACAGCCAGTTGGGGGAACACCACAGTAACATGTGGCCTAGCCTAACAGCTGGTGCAAAATGCTTCGTTCCGCCTTGGCTCCTTCTCACTGGGCCAGTGGTGGAAAAAGTACTCAAATGTTTTACTTAAAGGTGCATGAAACCCCAAATCACCTTTTCTATAAATATATATTATATAAATGAGTCACTTGTGATAGGGAGCAATGATATGTTTCAATTTGCCCATAGGCTTGTGGATTCAAAGCTTTCTGCTGTTTCTGTAGCTAATTCTCTGTACTTTCAGTTTCTGTGTAGAAAAGAAAGATTTGGCGCCACTCACTTGCTCACTCCATTCTTTTTCTTTGTTTTATATAGATTTGTATCAGTGGGGCGTGGTTTCACTGTACTTGCAGCCAGAGAGCAGAGACTCCGTCAGCAGACCGCCCACAGTTTACACTGTGTAGTGTCTGTGTTTCCTGGTTCTCTCTCACAATTCGGACAGTTCTTTAGATTTTAGGGTAGCTTCTTCGTATTTGGTGTTTTATCATATTAGTATTTTCAATGGTTTTAGTAGGATATATTCCATTTTAGTATTTTAGCGATGGGTTGTTCGCCATCGTTGACTCGTTCTGAGTAAACAGTCTACATGAGTACGGGTGGGGAAAGTTAAACCATGGATAAAATCTCAGACGGCTTGTTTGTAAAAGACTTGCATTTTTACCGGTAAATATGCCATGGAGTTGCGGAATCTTCATAATGTTTTACACCTGCAAAAAAAATGTACTTCTGAAATGCAGACAGCAAGTTCGTATAGCTTCTCTGAGGCTAGTTTCAGAACATATGATATGCATGCTCAACCCCGCCCCCTCCCCCCATAACAGCATATAACCACGCCTACATTTTAGATTTCTTTTCATATTCTGAATTCTGATCAAATAAATAAAGAGGCTGGGTTTCATGTACCTTTAAGTAAAAGTAACCATGCCACAATTTACAAATGGTCTGTTAGGGCACGGTCAAATAAGGAAATTGCAATTGTGTGTGTGTAATTATTTATCACATATCAAATACATCCAATAATATCTTCGTCTTCTATGTAGGTCAGTCCCTTTGCGCGATCAGAACCCCATTTGCCCTACAACGATTCACATACAGACACCTTTGCATGAATCAGAACGATGCAAAAATAAAGTGTATGATTAATGCACCACTACTTATTCATTATTACAATAAGTTAGCATTTGAACAAGCAAATTCCGTCACTGCACATTAATGTTATGCTGATTAATTCACATGAACTAAATATATTCTCTATGGCACAATGGCATTTTTGTGCACAGCATATTGTGTGTATGTTTACTTTTATGTTGCAGTGAGGTAACTTTTGTTACACGGTATCTGTTAGTTGGTCTTCAAGAATAGATTCCAGTGAAACTCAGAAAAGATACAGTATCATACTCAAAATATGAAACCACATGACTTGTTTTCTATAAATTACAGGGCAGGGCAGAGACCACTGAGTGGGCAGGTGCTCAAATCTCACAAAGCGTAGCGTGCTCGCAGACTTTTAGGGTGGTCTTTTGGTGGGGGTCCCTTGAGCCATTTCACACCAGAAATGGAGCTAGTACATAGAACTTATGGCAGTCTCAAATAAAGTTGTTTGCAGCTGCAGGGTTAACGAGGTGGTAGGGAACTTGACATCTCTGCATCAGGTGAAACTAGGACTGATTGATGGCAGCCAGCTCATTTAAGTTATGATTATAAATAATAATATGGGCCACAGATGTTGGGCAGGCCATTATTTTGAGGCAAAAGGGCAGGTGCCCAAAGCCCCACCCCCCTCTGCACGTTCCTGATAAATTACACACCCCACAAAGCCTTGAATTCAGAGTTTTGTTTTTGTCGCGTTCCTGAGCCAATAATTTGATGGGGTTGAACCGTTCAGTGATTTGCTCAAGGACACTACAACACTAACTCTGGGGGATCCCAGGATCGAACCGGAAACCTTGCGGTTCCCATCCGGCCGCTCTACCGGCCACTCTACCAAGCCACTGCCGGCCCATGTGTGTCCTTTCACTCCCATCTCTCAAGATTCTCCAGAGAGTCGTTCAGTATTGATGTTCAGCAACGCCTCTCCTGCACTTACCCCGGCCCTAGACTCAAGTTACCTTTTAGCCTACAGCTGTATTTAGGGCTGTAACTGTTAATCACACTAAATGGTTTAATTGATTATAAAATATTAATAATATTAAAAAAAAGAAAAGCAAAATCGATGAATCTTGTGAGCTTGTACTGTAGATGGATTTCCCGCAACACCGTTGTATGACAAAAATATAAAATAGAGATGAAGTGGTTCATCGATTTAGTCGATTCTAAAATAAAAATTCACATTTATTTCCACCTCTGGCCTGCTACCTGTATCAACTCTCCTCAGGGCCAAGTGCAGGTGAATAAATGCTGTGCTCTGCTGGGTTGGTTGTGAGTGTAACAGTATATTGTCAGCCATCATCACATCACAACACACAGTTTAGAAATGCAGCACGCAGCAGGGTGGTCTGAGTCAGCACTTTATAGGACTGTCTATGTGTTCCATTTAAGGACACACACACACGCACGCACGCACACACACGCACGCACGCACACACACACACACACACACACACACACGCACGCGCAAACAGTTCACACTTCACAGCTCTGGGGAACAAGCATGAAGTCACGATGTTGGAGCTATAGGGCGATATTGAACATAACATGTTCAAACACCTCATTGAGAAAAAATGCATGAAAATTTTTAATGCATTTTCCCTCACTTACAGTAAGTAAAACATTAAATTAAATTAAAACTTACTATCGGGCTGAGTGGTTATAGTGCACTGTTAGAAATTGTTCTTTTGTTGAGTATTATTTAAGCAATATTATGAAGTGAAATATACTCAATATAATTGTGTCCTTGATTTTGTGGCTATTATATGAACATGTTAACATTAAATAAAAATGGAATCCAATCATTCTAGTTAAAAATGCCCAAAATGGCTCCAAGGTAGATGGGCCATGATTTTGTATGTTTTTCTTTACTATGCAATTTTTTTTATAATTTTTATTAAAAAAAAATATATATATATTATAGCCTTTGATCTAAAGACGTCAAAGACGTCATTGGCACACAGGGCCCATTGAAAAAAGCAGTCATGAGACGTCATTGGCATTGAGTGAGTTAAATAAAATATGATGATTCTGAGAATGATATTTGAATATAACCTAATTTTATCTGGTAGTCTCTAAGGTACTATTCCAGCCCTCAGCAATGTGTGGAAGTGTCTATGAGCAAACAGTACTTAACCCCTATCTGCTCCCCTCCTCTGTGGGCAGCACTCAGCTTGGTTAAGCTGAAAACTGATAAGTAGGCTATAAAAAAAGTAAACTATTGATATTGTGTAAATCTAAGTTCACTATTGAGTCACAGAAATATGGTGTTATGACACCATCACAGAATAACATATATAAAAAAAGAATTTTGATTGTAGAGTGCAGAGCTATAATTCTTTATTTTTATTTTATTTTTTATCCCACGATTTTGCAACCCATTTTTCACCCCGTGGCAATTATCTAATGTAATCCTGGACGCTACAACCTGGGGTATGTTTTACAGCTAGGAGGAGTATACGAATGACTCCCCTTGGCCATATGAATTATGGAATAAAGAAGAAATCAAGTGAACTCTGAGAGTGATTGAATATTTTCTCTTATAGAATCTTAACCACATTGAAGGACCATTTTGTAGAGTCATATTATACAAATAACTCAGAATTCCAAGTTCATAAACTGAGCTCTTTGTGTGTGTGTGTGTGTGTGTGTGTGTGTGTGTGTGTGTGTGTGTGTGTGCGTGCGTGCGTGCGTGCGTGCGTGCGTGCGTGCGTGCGTGCGTGCGTGCGTGTGTGTGCGTGCGTGTGTGTGCGTGCGTACATGCGTGCGTGCGTGCGTGTGTGTGCGTGCGTACATGCGTGCGTGCTAGCTTGCTTGTGAACGTGTGTACGTGCAATTCGTGCATGTGTGTGTGCACGTACGATGTGCATGGATGGTAGTATCCAGAGTTGGGATCCGTTACTCAAAAAAGTAGTGCACTACATATTACATATTACCTTTGAAAAAAGTAGTGCCTTACACTACTTCATTACTCCCCGGAGAAAGTAACTAGTTACACTACTCGTTACACTACTTTTGAGTTACTCCATAAAAAAGCCTGAGATGCATTGCCATATATTAGATGTATTAAATATTTATTATATATTATTATAATATCTAATACAATACAGTTATGTTGTTCAATGAAGTGAGTCCCAGGGCTCACTGGTGGTCATTTGAATGAGACTAATAATAATAATAATATTATTAATAAGAAGAAGGGTAACAATAAATAAAAATTATAATAATGTAATTATTTCTGAGCCCCTGTGGCCTTGTTGTAATTTAGGTTTGTGCAGCTCACATACATTCATGAGTTTATTCATTTATTTATGGACATACAAGGTTTCCACCTGACATTATATAGCCTATATTTCTGTATCCGTATGTCAGTAGGTTTAAGCAGATTTCATTGCATTTGGCTCCTATGAATTTTACAGTCCAGAGGTGGACATGACCTGGCGGAGATCTTCCCCCCACAGAGCGCAGCAGGTCATACTGTAGCAGGCGAAAGTGCATGAACTGGTGGAGATCTTCCCCCCACAGAGCGCAGCAGGTCATACTGTAGCAGGCGAAAGTGCATGAACTAAGGAGATGACTCCAGACTCCAGCAGAAGCACTAAAACAATGTCAAACTGATTCTAGCAGCGGAAAACTTCCCATTTGCTTAAAAAAGCAACATAACAGCGATGTTTTTGCATAAGGAATTATTAATTGTCCGTCATCATGAGCGTCATGTCAGAGTCGCAGAGCTAGGTGAGGTGCTCTTTTTCCCTCTCTCCCTCAGCCTACCGTGCATTGATTTCCAGTAGGCTAATTCATTCCTGTGGCTCGCAGTCGCTGGATATTTAATAGGGTGTTTTTATTTATCTTGTCACATGTAGGATATTAATCTATGCTGTGATTCAAACGTCGGCTTTGCGCACCTCGTGATGCACTGCCGTGCCACTCTTTTTTTCTCTTTTCTCTCTCTCTCTTTCTCTCTCTCTCTCGAAACACAGGCAAACGGTAATTCATTTCTTTGCTTGATATTATAAATCTCCTTATTTGGGGGTTTTGCCGTTTTTAGTCCCTTGTATTAATCTATATGCGACGGTTATCAAATGTCGGGTGGCTGCTGCTTGATTGCCACAGTGTCACCATGACCTGCTGCTGCGCTGAAAATCAAATGTGTAATCAAGTGTTTGATTACCTCTTCTTTGGTTAGTTATTTTAGGGAAATGGCAGTTCCAATGTTCTAAAAGACAAGTGATGATGTTTACAATTGGTTCCTGCTGAAGGCAGAAGCAGGAACGGCAGGCACGAAAGTAGCGAGTAGCGAGTAACGCGACCAGGCAGTATTTGTAGTGTTATTATTATTTTGGAGGAGTAGTGCCATTACACTACTCGTTACCGAAAAAAGTAGTATTATTACAGTAACCGCGTTACACCCAACTCTGGTAGTATCCCATGACCACACAGGATAATTTCACGTACACACTTACCAACCAAAGATTTCACAAGTTCTCACTTTCTCTCCAAAACAAAAGGGTTTGGGTTGGCCATCAAATGAACAGGCGAAACTTGCGTGATCGCAGTTCAAAAAGTTTTGAACTGTAAAAGTAGTATGATAACAAATGTTTATGTGAAATGAAGGTCTATTATTTATTCAGCATTTGAGCCACGGACCACCATTTGATGAGATTTTGCATCTCAGAACCAAAACATTTAATATTCTGTTGTCGTTGGACAATATTTTGTCCACAATTCCATCCTGTATCCCGTTGGAGAGATAACAGATAATTGATGAAAAGAACTTTCTCTAATTGTGTAGACTTCTTGTAAACGAAGTAATGCAGATGTTTAACTATATTATTTACTCTTGAGAGTGTCAAATGAAACCAAATGGACCCAAAAATATGAACCCTGGCTGTAAAAAAAAAAACAAAGTTGTCCTTTAAGAAGGCCTACTGTACACAGTACTCCAATAAATGGAATTGACCACTGTCAATGTTTTAACCCTCTGCACAATTATGCAAATGGATTCATTGGACTGCCTCCTCCAATTCAGCTCCAAGAAGAAGACAGAATATTGATCAGGCCCGAGAGAGAGGGAGATCAAGACAGAGCGGAATGAAATTTGGGAAAGGGGGAGGGGTATTGGCAGTTGAGATGACAAAGTGGTAAGAGAGGCAGAGGGAGGCAGTGGTGTAAAGTAACTAAGTAAGTACATTTACTCAAGTACTGTACTTAAGTACAATTCAAGGTATTTGTACTTTACATGAGTATTTCCATTTTTTTTTCAGAGACTCCACTGCATCTCGGATCCAAATATTGTACTTTTACTCCACTGCATTTATTTGAAAACTATAGTTACTAGTTACTTTGCAGATACCAGTAAGAGTAGTAGTAAGAGTATTTCCATTTTTTTTTTTACTTCTACTCCACTACATCTCGGATCCAAATATTGTACTTTTACTCCACTGCATTTATTTGAAAACTATAGTTACTAGTTACTTTGCAGATACCAGTAAGACTCCCTAATCGGGAGATAAGTGACCGGCATTTTTGGTACACAATTTGATGCCAACACTTTCATAATTTTTACTCAAGTAAATTTTGAATTACAGACTTTTCCTTGTAAGGGTGCCCTCACACCAAAATACCTATGAGAGTGGAATCTGCGTTCCGCCAATGCATTTCAATGATAAGGGAGCGTTTTTTGCCGAAATCCTCTGCTGGCATGAAACCGCTTCACTCTCATTGAAATGCATTGGCGGAACGCGGATTCCACTCTCATAGGTATTTTGGTGTGAGGGCACCCTAACAGAGTATTCCTATATTGCAGTATTGATAATACTTTTTTCCACCACTGCTGTCAAGATGACAAAGTGGTGAGAGAGGCAGAGGGAGGGGAAAGCTGGGGAACGGTCAGTATAAGAGAAACATGTTCCCTGACCTCAGCTAGCCTGGGATCGCTTCCAATTTCTGGCTTCTGATCCGGTTGGGAGCGGATGGCGTCCTACGCCATTTTGTAGTCAAAACGGACTACACTTTGGCCGGATGATAGGCCGGATTGCACACCAAACCGGATGGCACGCTTCTGTAGTCTCGTGTGGCCAGACTGTTGACTGTGAAAGAGTTGTCTGGCTACGCGAGACTACTTCTTCTGTCATCCGGTCTGGGATGCCATCCGGTCCAAACCGGATCAGATCAGCCTGTTGTAAATGAACACCAGGCTTTCCTTCCGAGTGACGTGAGGTTAGAACTCAGCATACCACTGGCAGGGCGGGAGAAGAAGTGGAATATCACTACTAGTGCTTTGTGCTTTGGGAATAACCTCTGTGCTTAAAGGAGTATCCATCCATTCATTCATCTTTGACCACCACCCGTCTGAGAAAATTCACTTTGTCCGATTGTATCCGTGACCATATTCTTTCGCTCATGACCCACCCTTCATCACCATCGCTTAAAGGAGTGCTTCGCCGCCCCAAAATCGTCTATCAATTACACATCCCATGAAGTAGAGTTAATTTTGTTGACTAAGACTAAAAGACTAAGATTTTGATATTTAGTCGACTAGACCAAGACTAAACCATTTCAGATGACTAAGGAGGACTAAAACTAAATGGTGTCTTATTCAAAAGACTAAAGCGCCTTTAAGACGGGGCGCGGTTGCCGCGTTCTAGTAATTCATTTTCAATAAGAGGGGGGCGATTATTTGGGCCGTGCGAAGTTTAGGGTCGGTGTGTGTCTAATAAATCCACCCTGTAGTTTACAAGTGTTTGAGACTAAAGTGGTGGATGGACTGACTGATTGACAGCTATCCTTAGAGCCCTGCTGCTTGCGGGGCTAAAAATGGTTTATGAGAGGGAGTTTGGGACTTTACATTTTCATGCCCTGTCACACCAATTTAGCATCACAGTACGTGTCCCAAAATAAATTCAATGATGCCAGAGACCGAATAGAATAGTAAGATACAGTAAAATCTGGACTGTTCATTTAACTCTTTTTATACTATCAGAATAAAATTATTATTACTGTTAGAGGTAGGGATGGAGCTCATTAATTTTTATTGATAATGAGCACCTTATCGATTGAGCCAGGCTTTTATCTAGCCCACTATTGAGCGTTTTCTAATATTTTGTGGAAAGACGTGAGTGAATTCTGAACAGAACTGGTATCTTTTTTTATTGGCCAGTTGTTACGACTGTGAGTTTGTGGCTGACCACCATCTATGAAGATGACAATTAACAAAAGTAAATGGCTTTATCTTATGGATAGTACTTTAATAATTTATTGATCGCCTAAACATGACATCATATATGCTCGATAACAAGCTTGATAAGCCCAAAGCTTATTGATACCGGGTACTCAATACATCTGTTATTGGGTTATCGAGCTACCCTTGTTTAGGGCTCCATTCCTAGTTAGAGGGCAGATATACAAAGCCAGCATATATAGTGGACCTTTCTAAGTGAAGGCAGGTGACAGCATAGGCCTGTGTGTGGATGTGTGAATAGTAGCTACTGTAGGCCTATGTGTGATCAAATGGATGGCAGTCAGCGTGTGTGTGCAAGTGTGTGCAAGTGTGTGCGTGTGTGTGTGTGTGCGTGCGTGCGTGAGTGCGTGCATGCGTGAGTGCGTGCGTGCGTGTGAACATTTGAGGGGCTTTAAGTTGGTTTTAGAGTAAGGATTAAAATGGCTGTGGCTTACATAATGTTGTGGCTGTGGTGGAAGTAAGATGAACTGGCAGGGGCAGCACTGTCCAGAAAAGACCTTCTGGCAGCACAAGCGCTGCCCCCTGCTGGGTGGAAGAGCATATGTTTCAAACACATGCCATGTCGGGAATGTTTGTAAACAGACACGTAGGGCTGGTATTTCTATGTAGAATTGTCTATGGAAATGTACACCATATAAAAGTGTCCAGAACATGTCTGGCAACCCGTGGATATAATTTAGAACAAAAAATATAATCATTTGTCTCTGAAGTGACAATGCTTCTTGGCAATAACCTTTATGCTGTTGTAAAACCTGTTCATTTATTTCCCATTTGAATTGTGCTCCATCTGTTAGGGAACATGCATTTGTGGGCTGAGCGGCGCAGCTGAGAATGTTGCTGCCATGAAAATGTCCCATTTAAAAATGTATACAATTTTTTGATAATAGCAGATCTACAAGCTCACAACGCGAGATGATTTGTAGAATTGGCCTCAGGAAAATTCCAGAATAAAACATATCCCCCCCTTAATCAGCCTTTTATCACGTATGTACATACCTTGTATGATGGATTTCTGTTATAGTCGTCCCTGTTTCTACATCCCAGGACTCTTCCAGATCCCTCCCCACAGCCAAAACGGGGGTAAATGCAGTCCTCCAAAAGCGCTAATTTTCACCGCTGCAAAGTTACTTTTTTCTTCATAAATCATCTATTTATAGTTCCAAAAGACGTTGTAGCCCGCAGTTAATCCCCTAACAGCATTCCACATCCTGAAATGGCGATGTTTACATTCAGAGAAGAGGAATGAAGTCTCGTCCGTCTCGCGAGATTTCCTTTAATGGGCCCTGCCCCTGATCCAGTAAAGATTGGGAACCGCTGTTCTGTGGAGAAAATGAAATGATTTTTTTTTTTACTTTCCAAATCCAAACTGCTTTACACTCTATAAAGCATCCCTTTTGTAATAGTTTAACAACTGTTTGTTTGACTGATTGATATTCTATTCACATTACACAGAGTTACACGAAATTGCATGGAATCGCCCAGCCAGCTTATTATTCAAAGCTCTAATTCAGCTCTTTCCAGAAGAGGTTCTGTGACAGAAGGTACATTTGTGACAGTGATGACAGCGATGACCGAGATGACAGTGATGTATGTACAGTATGTCGTACAGCAGTGCCCCTTTGCAACAACAACAACAACAACAACAACAAAATTATGGCCTGCCCAACATCCCTGGCCCTTATCAGGATGAACATTTGACAAATAATTATAATTTCACTATCATAATTATTATTTATAGCTTAATTATATTTGAAATGAGCTGGCTGCCATCAGTCAGTTTCAGTTTGACTTTTCCCCTGATGCAGAGATGTTAAGTGCCCTCCCACCTCGTTAACCTTGCAACTACAAACATTTATCTTTGTAGCCTATTGGCCATCATTCCCAGTCTTGGAATAATGGCCAATTATAGGCTACAAAGAGAAATGTTAATTATTTTAATTTTTACATTGTAATGACGACGTATTGCTTATTTTAGTTCAATGACATGGGCCAAGTTTTTGTGGGACATCTTGCACCATTAGCATAAGACATCTAAATGTACTTCATTTCTGGTTTGAAATGGCACAACGTACCCCCACTAAAAGACCATCCCAAAAATTGGTGCGTGCTAAGGCATATATGTGCCCTTTTCTGGGAGTACCTGCCCCGTCAGTGCTCTCTGCACGGCCCTGTCGTACAGTATAATTATATACAGCAGGGTTCCCCAATTAGTTTTCCCCAAGGGCCGAATTATGTCTAGGGTACCAAGCCGAGGGCCACAACATTGCAGGGGCGACGGCGGCGTTCCTGCTACTCCAGCGACAGTTCAGATATCGTCGTTGTCGGGTGAAAATCTTGTATGTCCAAAACCGTTCGTTTTGAATTTATAATTTTAAAAATTATTTAAACTAGTGAAAACAGCCGATCTACAAGCACACAACGCCTCGCATCGCGAGGCGTTGTGTGCTTGTAGAGCTGCTGTTTTCACTACTTTTGTGCGACGGCCTTGTATGATTTGCGAAAGAACATACAAATTTGGAGATACGAGATCTCCAGCCGGCAACAACGATATACTAGTGTTGTTGCTGCTCTTATACCACCATTATTACTGGCGTTGGTGTGGGCCAGACAGTAGCCCCCCGCGGACGCAAATGGCCCGTGGGCCGCCTATTGGGGAACCCTGATATACAGTATCAGGTTGACATACAGTATGATAGTATAATACACTGGTTCTCAACATCACGGACTGAGAACCTTGGGGATGGTGGACATACAGGATGCACAGTTGGGACAGAGAGGGAGCGGCTGGCTGACGACTGACTGCCTCTCACTCATATTTGTGTCGACCATCCATTGTGTGTTGCGATCAGTCATTCTCTCTGACGCTGTGTTTTACCATTCTTGTTTTGTTTTGTTTTTGTGTTCTGTCCGTGTGCCCATGCTCTGCAGCTGCTGGATGCCAGGAGAACCAAGGTTTGTCAGCTATGTTTGCAACACCATGTCGTCTGCACAACATAGAGTCACCTGTTGTGTGACGCGTGTTTATGACAGAGGCCTGGCTATCCCTTTGAACCACAAACACACACATACTGTACACTGTACACTGTACACACACACACACAGACACAGACCAACACTGTCTGTCTCACCCCCCAAAAAGTAATATTTTTCACTTATTAACCAAATGTCAACATGTGACTTGGGGGGGAGGCGTGTGTGTGTGGGGGGGGGGGGGGGGGGGGGGGGATACAAAAAAAGACTTTTCAGGATGCTGAGAAGTCCAGTTCTCCAGTCAAGTTTTTGACGGTCTCTCAAAAACGGTCAAACAAAAAAAAATCAGTTAAAGGAGAATTCCTGACCACCCATTTTCTTACTGTAATGTGATTTTATAATATCCCTCCCGAGTGGTACAGATTTTTGCTTTTGTTTTTCATTCCGAGTAAATCGCTTATTTGTATTGTTCGGTTCATTTTCATCCAAAATGAGCCTCTGGAGTGGACTACCTCCGCTCAAAGGGAACTTTGGACGATGTCACAGGTGACAAAATCTTGTTTTGCAAGACTTCAGGAAGTAAAATAACACTGTGGACAGTAGTCATAGAACAGATATCTACAAAAAGGATTAGAATTTGTTTGTTTGATCCGGAATGGAATTCACATCAGCCTTCCGACAGTACGCTCCAGGATTAGTTTTAATCGCAGTAAAACATCCTGGTGTGAATGTCACCAAAGTCACAATATGACATTTGAGGGTGAGACGCACACACATTTTGAGCCTTTTCCCTTGTCTTGTGAACTTTCCTACTCCCCATCCCCTCCCACCCCCTTAAAAAAGATATATATATTTCACTCCAACCATGTCTAGTGCACTATCTCTACCCTATAATGTTTCACATTCTACAACCTTGCGTACACCCAGGAAACTGGAATCAATTTCAGTTCTACTGAGCGGCAAAACATGAAGCAGCATGAAGCATTGGAGTTTGGAAGCGCTTGTTTGGAAACTCCTCCTGACTCCTCTTCATGACTTCAGCCGACTCTGTTTTTTTGCCACTCAGTCGGCATTCACGCATAACTTCCGGGTATGATGTCACACACATACCCTCTATTAGAATCTGAAACACCCTGTGTCCACTTTATCCTGCTGTGAACCCGCTGAACCTATTTTCTAAGAGTCTTAATGCTTCATGGAAACATTGATGTTTAAATGCTCAAAACCAAACATGAACTCTTCGGCACACATTAAAGTTACACACATTAAAGTGATATAAATGTGAAACATTGAAAGCGCTATAAGCAACAGTCGACTCGTCTCCCTATCTCTCCAGGTTTTTAATTAACAGAAAATAAATGTTCAGGTGGGTTGCCAATATCACCCAATCAGGAGAAAGTACCCATTTATCAGCTTCAATTTTATATTGTTCCGGGTTCCAATTTTGGCTGCTCAATTCATTGTGTCATCACTTCTGATTTCACCCCTTTATCCTGTAATCTCATTATGACTTTTCTCTTCTGATTGGATAAAATTGGTATCCCAACCTGAAAATGTATTTTCGGTTTATGAAAGAGATGGAGAGCCCCTTGCTGCTGAACCAACACTCATAGCAATGATTACTATTTAACACACACTTTTAACCCATTTGACAGAAACCCCTTTTGGGGTTTTTATCTTTCAAGACAGGAACCCCCTTCGGGGCACGTCCTGCACCCACAGATATGCCTACAGTGTACTGTACGCTATTATTCCAAACGTAGGAGACGGTGGTTGAAGGAGCGCTTCTTTTCCGTTCACGCGCGCCGAGGTTAGGGTTAGGTTTAGGCATAGTTTTACTGAGGTTAAGGTTTGGGTTAGGGTTAGAGTTAGATATAGTTTTACTGAGGTTAAGGTTAGGGTTAGGGTTAGAGTTAGGCATGGCTTTTTGGGTTACGTTTAGGCATAGAGGTTAACATTCACACCCGCGCGGTCCAAGTGACCACAGCCGAGCGCTGCAGACCTCCGCTCCAGCCAATCACAAGCCGCGCCTTCTAATTTATGTACTATAACACTGTCTCCTACGGTAGGAATAATCGCGTGCTGTACACCTATATTTCACAGCTCTTCCTGTTGGATTATCTCACATTTTGAGTCCTCCAATGGCCGCTGTTCATGTACACAATTGCAGCGGACAGCTATGTATAAACACATTTGAAAAGGACGTTTCAAATGATTAGATCTCTGAGGAATATGCTATGACTACGTATGGACCAAAGTTAATGCTGCTATATTATTAATTTGTCCTCTCGAATCTTCTCCTGGAAGGACTATGTCATCTTTGGTCAAATGAATTCAATACATTTTCATGTCATTCTAAGGTAAGGTCTTGTGTCCCTATAAGCCTATGTCTGAAGTACTCTAACATGTTTCGTGTCTACATTTTTCACAGAACCTTGGGGACAGTATGTCAGTATTCTGTGGGTTACTTAAAAAACACCTTGCATTGAGTAATGCCTACTTCAAAGTATTGCATTCATTTTGGAGAATTCCTGGTGTGCTTTCTCCGTGTGCTTGTTTGTGCAGGGGTGTGCATGGTGCGTGCATTCCTAGATGTGTACGTGTGTGTGTGTGTGTGTGCGCGCACAAGCTCGCAGCACGTCGCATCGACGTGCTGTGAGCTTGAAGAGGAACTATTTATTTTCGCCCTTTTTGACAAATCTTGAAAGTTTAAATCATTAAATATGTCAGTAATTTCTTTATATATTTAAGTTATTTGTCATACGGTATCTGAGAAAAGGAAAGGGGAGCACTCGTCAAAGAGTAGTTCACCAATATACTAGTCTTGGGTGCACGGTTCGGGCAAACAATGAACTTTAGAACAAGGACACCAGCACTCACTAGAACGAATTATTCAAATTATTCAAGCAGCAAAACAACAGGCGTTTCGACACGGTTCTAAAGTGAGCGCTGGTGTCCTTGTTCTAAAGCTCATGTGTCATATCTGCCCTGTGTAATTCTTGTTTGCAAAGACCTTAAAGGCTAAATGTAATACCTACAGTACGTGTGATTCCCATACACACAGCATCTCCAGCTGACCATCCAGGCCCTGCAGGACGAGCTGCGCACGCAACGAGACCTGAACCACCTGCTGCAGCAAGAGGGCGGCCGCTCCGGGGAGCACTTCACCACCATCGAGCTGACCGAGGAGAACTTCCGCCGTCTGCAGGCCAGTGTTGATTTTTGACACATGAAAGTTTTAACTCATTCTTTGCCCCCCCCCCCCAAAAAAGAGCGTTTTCACGTACCTTTGAAAATCGCGGAATATTCTGCGTCGCGCAGAATATCCGCGCACGGAAGCATTCAAAAGACGCCCACCGGTCTTGTCGAATCGGAATATATTCGTTGTCCGACCACGACGATCCATTTGAAAGATACGGGCTTCCGAGTCCAGCAAGCCCCTCTCCCAACATACACAACATACACAAGGATTTTATTGGATTTCATTTATATTTTTCTAAAAAAAAGGGAAAGGCTGTTTTGGTTCCGGTTACGTCATGGTGTCAACGGGGGATGACACGGGGGATGACACGGGGGATGTTCGCTAGCATTTGGTGACCCAAAGGCTAGCGAGCAGCGTCATCCAGTATCAAAAAATCATTCTCTTGCCCCATGGCAGAGAATGAGTTTATTCAGTCTGTTGAATAAAATGTAGTCACTGAAATGTTTCGGTTTTGGTCTAGTTTTAATTGACTAAATATGATCAGCCTTTAGTCAACTGAATCTGCAGTTGATATAGTCGCCGTGATGGTGTCGTAATGGCTGGTTTACTCTTAGCTGCATGCTGAAAATAGAACGCATCACATCACTTGTAGAGCTTGTAGATCAGCTATTTTCGGTCTGTGACACCCACACCATGATGACTTGTCTCAGTTCTATTGGATGTGTTAGAGGTGACTATCTAGTCCCTCACTAGCCATTTTATGCTAGTTTTTTTAGCAGTGCTCCTGGAAGGAGCTGGCTTTGTCCATTTGTCCAAAGTTTGTTGTACGCCCAGGGTCACATTGGCCAAGCTTTGCGGGATGCTTCATTAAGAACTTAATGGGCATCGAACAAACTCTGTCCACAGTTTACACACAGGGTCACATTGGCCAAGCTTTGCGGGATGCTTAATGAAATTAACTCATAAATAGCACTGGTCACTTCACACTGGGTGTGATTTGTAATTGTTGAAAATGTTGAGATTTTCTGTATATTTAGTCATACTTTAGTCACCATAGCCTAGTTTTTATTTAGTTTTCTTCAGTTAAAAAGTTGCTTTGACGGACATTTTTACATCGTTGGTACAGTCGATGAAATTCCAACACTGTCTGCTTGCAGGCGGAGCACGACCGCCAGGCCAAGGAGCTGTTCCTGCTCAGGAAGACGCTGGAGGAGATGGAGCTGAGGATCGAGACCCAGAAGCAGACGCTGGGCGCGCGCGACGAGTCCATCAAGAAGCTGCTGGAGATGCTGCAGAGCAAGGGGCTGCCACCAGGGGGCCTGGGCCGGGGGGGCGAGGAGGAGGAGCAGGAGAGGGCGCGGCGCATCGCCGAGGCCGAGAACCAGCTGGGACACCTGGAGGTGATCCTGGACCAGAAGGAGAAGGAGAACATCCACCTCCGAGAGGTAAATGATGACGAGGGGAAAGGCAGAGGCTACTGTACGACACAAGGGCTAAAGTGGTTAATGTTTGTTTTAGGGTGCGTTCGGAAATGCGCACCGGGTGTGTGCTCAGTGTAGTGAGTGCAGTGGGCGGTGACGTTGAGAAGCAACAGTTGGCTGCTAACGTAACGTTGCTATTGAAACGAGATGTAATTCATAACATTGGCATACCTGCTGTTAGTTTACACGTTGATGCGTGTGAAACTATCAAGCTCAAACGACCAATTAAGCTGCAAATGCTGCATTTTGCGGTCATTTCCTCCATTGTTCACAGCTGAGAAGCACTCGAGACATGGCCATGAAAACCAACCAATGAAAACACTGCACTGCCGCACCACACCATCAAACCCCATCTTCTGTGTAGGGTTGTTCAGTGCGTGCACTCAGCACACCGGTGTGCCGCACACTGGATTTCCGAACGACAACGCACCAAGTGCACCGAATAAACGAACGACAACATGGCACACCAGTGCGTTGAGTGCGCATTTCCGAACGCACCCATAATATAATCATTTATATCTGCAAAGTAACTAGTAACTACAATATTTCTATCTGAGATGTACACCACTGGCTACTTGTAACGCTGTTACCCCCAACACTGGTAAGGACAATGAAACATATAAATACACTGCACAATCCTCAGTGTTAATTTAACCCCTTTTCAACCTTGCGTCCGTATTTTGGGCATGTTTTTGACACATTAAAGACAAAAGCAAAATGAGCATATCTATAAGCTTGCAATCTGTCGCGATGTGACGCGCTGTGGGCTTTTACTATTTTCGCTGCATGACACCATTTTACCTCTGAGTATAAAACGTGTGGCTTACCGTAAGTGGTTAACTAAAGTTACATTTTAAAAGGATTTTGCTTTGTGTTGCTGAGAACAAGTCTGACTGGATCATCAGGGTGTTATTTGACTTCTCATCACTAGAGGGCAGCACTGGGCTTCAAACTGTATTGCAATGTAATGTAGAATATTGAGGAGATTTGAATGGTAACCCTCCACCTCATGTGTGGCATGAATTGTAAAGCAACTCCCAGCTCAATGGCAATGGAATGTCCAGATCACGGAAGCTGACATTTTGCTATGAATTGCTGGGCAATTTATTTCAGGCTACTGTATTTGCTTCCATCTTTCGTTGAAGGGTATGTTGTGTTCAGTTCAGTTCAGTTTAGTGTTGATTTTGACAGCAAATTTTGATTTAGTTTTAGTCATGGTCTTTTGAATAACATTTCATTTAGTTTTAGTCATATTTTAGTAATCTGAAAAGTTTTAGTTTTAGTTTAGTCTTAGTCGACTAAATCTACAGTTTATTTTGTAGACTAAAATGTGTTTTGGCGGGCCTTGATGGCATCTTAAGGCTGATTTTACACTTGATCTACAAGCTTGTAGATCTGCTATTTTCAAAGCGAGTGCTTTAATAGCCTAACTTGTGTCATTGTTCTAAGGAACTACACAGGAGAAATCAGTTGCACCAGGATCCAAGTAAAACGAAGGCCCTGCAAACCATCATAGAGATGAAGGTAGGACACATTCTTAACTTAAACACATGCATGACGTTTTGCCTCGTAGATCAGCTATTTTCACTACTACTATTGTGCATGGCTGTGTCATAACTATTTCTATAAATCACAGTCTCGGCTGCAGACTGCAGTATGTGCCATCGCTGAGGAATAATAATGTCTCCTCACAACAACAGTGCCTATATAGTCTGGTCTGGGGGTTTAACCCAGTGTTTGAGGGGGTTCTGTTAAATATCTGCATTACTTCATTCACAAAAAGTCTTCACAAAGAGAATGTGAAAATAATTATTTTATTTTGGTCAAAAATTGCCTCTTATCTCTCCTATGGTACCAACATCAATACAGCATGGAAATGTTGACAAAATCTTATCGATAACAAAATATTCGTAAAGGTTTTGGGTCTGAGAGGCTAAGGGCCCTATCTCTTTTGCCAAGTTTTACTATTTTGAAAAGCATTTTGAAATATTTCAAATAGCTGATCTACAAGCTCACAACATGTTGATGCAGATCGGCTATTTGAAGTATTTTAAAATGTTTTTCAAATTAGTAAAAAAAAGGCAAAGGGGTAAGGCATGGACGAAAAATATAGCCGTAAATCTCATCAAATGGTGGTCCGTGGTTCAAATGCCCAATAAATAATGGACCTTGGAAGTGAAAAAGGTTGAAAACCTCTGGCTTAACCCATTCCTGCATTATTAATAGATAGAGAAACAGACCAACCCCAGAGAAATATTGCAGAGCCCTGTACAGCAGCCTATAACTGCAGAGCCATGACATCACTTCCTCAAAATAAATCATGACATCACCGCTCCGCTGAGCTGACACAACCTTCTCCTCGGAACTGAACTACATGTCCCAGCATCCCCTAGCGCAGGTCATGTGACCACCCCGTCCGTCATGATGTCGTCGCTGTCGCGTGGAAACCTTGTATGTCCAGAACCTTCCTTTTTTGGTTATTATTTTAAAAACTATTTAAAATAGTGAAAACCGATGTGAAAGCCGATCTACAAGCACACGACGCCTCGCGATGCGAGGCGTTGTGTGCTTGTAGATCTGCTGTTTTCACTACTTAGTAGGGCTCTAATTTACAAAAAAAAAAAAACATACACTTTTGAAACTTGGAGATGCAAGGTTTCCACGCGACAGCATGACGATGTGCTCCTGTGGATTTGCATGCGGGCGCCGAGCAGGGGAAGGCCCCGCCCCCTCCGCTGTGAAGGAACTCCCCGCTTCTCTCTCTCTCTCTCTCTCTCTCTCTCTCTCTCTCTCTCTCTCTCTCTCCTCCACACTCTCTCTCTATCTCTCTCTTTCTGCTCCTCCAGGGCTGTATGGATGCTAATAGCAGCGGGAGTAATCCTACCTCCCCCCTCCCTCCCTCCCTCCCTCCCTCCCTCACACTCTCCATCCATCCTTCCGTCTCTCCCTTCACCCCTCCACCTCTCTCCCTCTCTCTCTCTCTCTCTCTCGCTCACTCACTCACTAGAGACACCACAGAGCACACACGCAGCCTGCCTGCTGCTGCCATGGAAACAGGTGTGGTTGTTTATGACAGTGAGATGCCAGTATGCAGAGAGAGAGAGAGAGAGAGACAGAGAGGGAGGGAGGGAGGAAAAGAGAGGGATGAGAAAGGACAAGATTCACTGACCCGGGTCGATGAGCCACTGAAAGCGTTTGGATGCAGGAGTTGAACCCGGCCGTGACCTCTTGAGGTACAGTATGCTGTCCTGTCTGTCACACCTGCCTCGGAAACCAGGGCTGCGATGCGTCTTCAGAACGAGGAGATACTTCTTCTATTTCTGTGGAAGTATACATGCTTGTGCACATGATCAAAGTCCTCCGAGAGAGAGAGAGTGCAGAAAATGGATCCTCGATTCATTGGAAAACGGGTCCTTTTTTTCTGCGCTCTCCAAAACTTAAACCAACAACACTCAGGACTTGCGTGAACAGCGCTTGTTTGCGTGCACACAGCGCTTGTTTGATCGTTGATGTTGTTGCCGTTTCGTTGCTCACTTGGGTGAGGAAGGAAAGATTTTTTTTTTTTTTTTTTTTTGCTATACCTGGCCCCCGACACGAGACAGAAGTTCAGAAGTTCAGAAAAACCTGGAGGGGGGGGGGGGGGGGGGGGAGAGAAAGAGGGGGAGGGAGAGAGAGAGAGAGAGAGAGAGAGAGAGAGAGAGAGAGAGAGAGAGAAAAAAACAAGGTTCTAGTTCAGTGCTCCGCAGTAGAGGGGAGATGGACCATGGCTAAATCTTAAAGACATGGTATTATTTATTTAAAAAGCTTCACTTGGCAGCAGTGGCGGTCCAGGCTGTAACTTCCTCTGCATTGATCTGCCATGCAGCGACTACAGCGGCAACACGCTGCCGCCGCGGCTCTCACTTCTTCCACGCCTCACGTTGTTTCCCTCCGGTCGGGCTGATCTCTCTGTCTCCGCGGCCGGATGTGTGCTCAATACTTTCAAATGGTGATTAATCCTCTGAGTGAGTGAGTGTGGCTGGAGAGAAAGCGTCCGATTTCACCCCGTAGATACCGCAGTCGCTCTCAGCTACGTCAATCTCCATCTCTATCTCTCCCTTTCCCTCTCTCTCCCTCCCTCCCCCCCTCTCTCTCTCTATCTCTCTCTCTTTCCCTCTCTCTTTCTACTGGGCTCTCATTTTCACTTTCTGCTGCTCACTGCTTCTCTTTTTGTCTGTGTGTGTGTGTGTCTCTGTGTCCGATGTTTCGGACGCACTGTGTTGTTGTTTTTGCCGCACGCAACTTTTGTGGAAATGCCTGTCGTCGGGGTTGTTGTGACGGGGTGTCTCTCCTCTTCTGCGTGTTTGCGCGCTTCCTCAGGACACCAAGATCGCCTCTCTGGAGCGCAACATCCGCGATCTGGAGGACGAGATCCAGATGTTGAAGGCCAACGGCTTGCTGAACACAGAGGACCGGGAGGAGGAGATCAAGCAAATGGAGGTGTACAAGAACCACTCCAAGTTCATGAAGTCCAAGGTATGCACGCTGTGTGGGGAAGGGAGAGAGAGAGAGGGAAGGATGGGGAAAGCAGGGAAATTGTATATTCCAGTGGTTCCCAAACTTTTTCATGTCAAGGAAACCCCAAATCATGTGTTTTTGGACCACGGACATCCATCTGAAAATGTTTTAAGCCAGGGACCTTCCAGAAGAGAGGAATTATGTTCAAAATTATCAAAAGTATTCAAAATCTTCTGTATGTTTTAAAAAAAATGTCAAAAATAGCAGATCTACAAGCTTGTAGATATTTTTGAATATCCAGTGTATAAAGGGATTTGGTGGTCCCCGGATCCCACTTTGAGAATGGCATATACAGTACACAGACCTACAATACCTTGACGTCATTTACATCGATGAAACGCTCACTGTCATCCCACAAACTGCACTGCATGGCTTGCTGCTGTGTGGACTTACTGGACTGACGTGAACCGATTGAGCTAGCTGGCAACCTTCGCTGGAACACGCTCACTTTAGCATTAAATGGACGGTGTCATCAGCAAAGTGTTTCGTTGGCAACTCTCTGGCTGAGGCATTGCTTTTTTTCCCTCTAGCACAGTGCAATAGCAATGACAAGGAAACCTTTAACAATATAATTAGCTAATGTATCCAGAGGCTTGTTCAGACGGAGGTGCCTAATTGCTTTGTCGTGCCAGCTATAACCACCCCTTACTTATACAGTATTTGTAATTCTCAATTAATTAATTCCTTTTTCTACAAGCTGTTTTTCCGACGTCGACTGGTTCCCACTACGCCATTTTGTCTGACTACGCCACTTTCTTTGCTTTAACTACTTAAAGGAGTAGTTCACCCCCAAAATGACTTATTTTTTTACTATTGACCCAAATGCATTTGGGTCCCCATCCAGAATCAATGGGGTATATTTATTGGAATCAAATTATTGTCTTAGGAATGTGACAAAAACAAAAATATATTATTGAACTCAAGTCTCCATGGTGTGAGTAATCAATAGGGGGGAAAAAAGTCATTTTGGGGGTGAACTACTCCTTTAAACCCAGTTTTTGTCTTATTCCTAAGCCAATAATTTGATGACCAGTAGTGGTTCCCTATGGAGACACAAATAACCTGCTTTGTTCCCTATGGAGACACAAAGAGTCTCCTCAAATCATTTGCCTAGGAATGCAACAAAAACAACAAAAATCTCCATGAATTCAAGAAAAAACTTTCTATTTTCAGTCAGCAACACCGGCTGTGCGGGAAAGTATTATCAATCAGACTAGACATGCGGCCTTCTAAAAGCACCCTTTAAATCCTAACCTATGTTTTCTGAAAATATATATTTTTCTATTCAAAAAATTAAAGCAAACATCATGTTGCTATCTCTCCTCAAGTTTTGGACACCTCATATGTCCAAAACCTTTCAGGATTCGAATTCAAAAATAGCACAAGTAGCAGATGTACAGTACGAGCTCAAACCGCTTCGCTTCGTTTTCGAGCAACACGTTTCGAGCTTGTGGATCTGCTACTTTTGATGCTTTTGTGTGACGCTGTAGTATGATAAAGTAGGGCATTAATAATTTAAGACAAAAAAAAACATAACAAGTTAGAATAACGGAGATGAGAAAACAAGAAAACAGCCATATATAGAAACAACTAAAACGACACAGATGCGTTCCAATGCTTTAAAGACTTAACAACGTATACTGTATAGCAGGGTTCCCCAATTAGTTTTCCCCAAGGGCCGAATTATGTCTAGGGTACCAAGCCGAGGGCCACAGCATTGCGGGGGGCGACGGCGGCGTTCCTGTTACTCCAGCGACAGTTCAGATATCGTCGTTGTCGGGTGAAAACCTTGTATGTCCAAAACCGTTCGTTTTGAATTCTGTCGTCTGACATCATACTTACAATCCCTTTTATGCCCATATATGGAGATCCCTTTTATGCCCATATATGGAGATCCCTGCTCTGAGTATCTGACATCACTGTGATGTCACCTGTGATGTCACAGTGATGTGTCAGGGGAACCACAGTGTCAGACGTTACAGACAGACAGAGATATGGTCAAGCTGTTGTTGTTCACATACTAAACTGCGGTCGCAACAACAGGTTTAAATGGGGTTTAAGCCATTGGTTCTCAAAGTGGGGTCTGGGGACCCCCAGGAGTCCTTGAGGGAGTTCCAGGCGGTCCTTGACATGAAAAGGTTTGAGAACCACTGGTCTAGGCCTGGTGTTTACATCCTCTCTTATGATATTAGTCAGCTAGGCTGCGACGGACCAGCCGCGGTTTTGTTCTCCTATTTTTAGAGCTCTTTTCATCCATCATAGATGGAAGGGATTTATAATACATGACGAATGCAGGGGAGTCGGTCCTAAATGCATCTTTAATGAGAGAGGAAAGCATGGTGATGACGGAAAACATGCGGAGAAAGCTTTACTTTAGTGGACCCACCCTTCCTCTAACCAAAAGCCTTTTGTTATTATATCAGTGCTGGATTTATGGGGGTAATAACTAGTTAATATACTACTGTATGCACCTCTGCTGTTTAACGTACAGTGAACATGTACAGTATTTTGTTCTCAGTAACACACATGTGTACACTGAGTAAGTGCACTGTTTCCCAAACAGTGGGTCTGGACTCAGGACCCAAGTTTGAGGACCAATTATTGTTATATGGTTCGTGAGCAATTTATTTATTTTTAATTTAAAGATGAAAGTGTATTATTATATGTAAAGAAGCTTTTCATCAATTAAAAACAATTTCCAACATGAATCAAATCAAATAATCCCAAATAAAATGGATAAAATAAAAATGTTTAAGAAGTGGCGAAAATAGCAGATCTTGCAAGATCGGAACGCGGCATGAAGTGACGCGTTGTGAGCTTGTAGATCTGCTATTTTCACTAGTTTGGTTCCCCCTGGGCTAAACGTCTTAATTTGTCTTTTGGGTCTCGAGCTAAAACGTTTGGGAACTGTAGTAGTGCATCATCAGCAGAACAGAACAAATATTCAGTACATGGGGAACGTATTGTGGAATGAACGTATTGTGGAATAAACTCCCTGTGGAATAAACTCCCCATTGCACTTAGAACTGCAGACTCACTCCCTAGCTTCCGCCGAGTCCCACCTATTCAGACTCCACCTTAGCCCATAACCCTACCGTAGCTCTTATGCCCTGGCCTCAATGACCATACACATGTAATTTAGATTTTTTTATGTTTTTTATTTTATTTTCTATAACGTTAGGTCTACCTACGTTTTTCTTAGATTACTATTTCTATGCATTTGATGTATTGATGTTGATGTATTACCTTGCTTGTCGTAAGTCTCTCTGGGTTAAGAGCGTCTGCTAAATGCCTAGATTGTAAATTGTAACGCGTGCTAAACGTCACCGTGGTGGTCTTGTGTGGTGAGCAGATCGACCAGCTGAAGCAGGAGCTGTCCAAGAAGGAGTCGGAGCTCCTGGCCCTGCAGACCAAGCTGGAGACCCTCAACAACCAGAACTCAGACTGCAAGCAGCACATAGAGGTGCTCAAGGAGTCTCTCACTGCCAAGGAGCAACGCGCTGCCATCCTGCAAACAGAGGTAACAGCAAGCACACAGGTGTTTCCCAAACTGCTGCTAGTATGGAGCAGGGCTTCCCAAAGGGGCAGGCAGCAGTGGTGGAAAGAAAGTGTAGATTTACTTAAGTACTGCACTTAAGTACACCGTTGAGGTGTTTTTACTTTACCTTGAGTATTTCCAATTTCCAATATTTTTACTTCTACTCCACTACATCTCAGATCTAAATATTGTACTTTTGACTCCACTACATTTATTTGAAAACTTTAGTTACTTTGTATATCATGATTATCATTACAAAACATACATACATTACCCACTTCAGCCCTATATACATTTCGGCCATTTGAAAAAAGCCGATCTACAAGCTCACAAGTGGCTCGCGTGGCCAGACTGTTGACTCCTGCGATTTGCAAATGCTCCCGCCATACAGTCTGGGGCGACGGAGGTCTTATGATGAGTATCTGGTTAAAGCGGAAGCGAAGCCTCCTCCCCACTTCCGTTTTGTTTTTAACATCGCGCACATTTATCCTAATATAAATAAAAATCGTCTAAGCATATCGCCGTTGTCGGGTGAAAACCTTGTATGTCCAAAGCTGTTTGTTTTGCATTTTTCATTTAAAAAATGATTTAAACTAGTGAAAACAGCCGATCTACAAGCACACAACGCCTCGCACCGTGAGGCGTTGTGTGCTTGTAGATCTGCTGTTTTCACTACTTTTGTGCGATGGCCTTGTACAATGAAGCAGGGCTTTACTTTGCGAAAGAACATACACATTTGAAACTTGGAGATACGAGGTTTCCACCCGACAACGACGATATTTAGCTTGCTGCTTAGCAGAAATGTCAATTTGAAATATATTTCCGTGAATGGAAATGCCAGCTTCCATTACTCGCCGTTCGGGAGCTGTAGTTCCAGACTCTATACAGCATTCGGAGATTTGTGGAATAGTTGTCTGGCTACACGAGACTAGGGCAACCACACTAATAAAAGTTTGCTGTCAAAAACCAACACTGGGTTGCTGTGCTCCAGGGGCGTCAATTGGGTATGGCAGGGGTATGCAGCTGCCATACCCTGGGTCCAGGGGGGAAAATACAAGTTACTTTAATATATAAATCCATGAATGTCTCTTTGTCTATCTGTGCTGGTTATGTTGTTAAATTACAGTAAAATAACTACAAATGCAAAATTTAACAAGGTAGGCTATTATAATTATATTCTCCACACTTTTATTCTCCCCATCTTGACAGAATGGTACATTCCCAGGTTCCGCAGGTCAGCTGCACAGGTGCAATTCATTATTATTAATTGTGGCACGTTTACTAACATGCCAAGTTTAGCCACACTTGAACGACTGTTCCAGGCTGCCATATCCAGCCCAAGAAACCGTAGAAATTTTGGGGGAAAGAAATAGAATGTACCTCTTAAAATAAATGTATCATGCCTGTTGCTAAGGTATGGCAACATGACTGGTGTCTTGCACGCGCGCCTTCGCGTGCGTGCAAGACACCAGTCATGTTGCCATACCTTACCTTTTTCTGAACTGACGCCACTGCTGTGCTCCTCTCCAGGTGGACGCCCTGCGCCTGCGTCTGGAGGAGAAGGAGAGCTTCCTGAGCAAGAAGACCAAGCAGCTGCAGGACCTGACTGAGGAGAAGGGAACGCTGGCCGGGGAGATCCGGGACATGAAGGACATGCTGGAGGTCAAGGAGAGGAAGATCAACGTCCTGCAGAAGAAGGTCAGCACGTACACGAGGTCCAGTGGTGGAAAGGAACTCGTTGGTACCTTTACTCAAGTGCTGTACTTAAGTACAACTTTGAGGTGCTTTTACTTTATGGAGTTTTTCTCAATACTTTCTCTTCTACTCCACTACATTTCAGAGGAAAATACTTGCTGAGCTTATAGCGCCTCAGGTTGGAAAAAGTGAGGAAGAAAGAATTGAAAGAAAGAATTGGTTGGAAATACAATTCCGTCTTACATATATTTTTAATTGTTTTAATCTATTGAGAATCATTCATTCATTCATTCATTTATGCATTCATTCATTTATGTATTCATTCATTCATTCATTCATTCATTCATTCACATTTTTTCCAACCCAAAAATAAGAAGCATTACATCCAAAATTTAAATTAACGTATGGGCTAGGTGGCAAATAAATATTAGCGCAGTAAAAAAAAAAAGCCCCCGAACTAAACTAAACTCTAATAAAATGAATACGAGTCGTTTCTCTCTCTCTCTCTCTCTCTCCATTAAGGGATGAGAGTCTCTGTTGCTCTCGGGGGGGGGGGGGAAATGTCTTGAACGGACAAGGAAGGAGATGTTTCTGCTTCACCGACTCTAGTGTGTTCTATAAATACATTGAGTGTTACTCTCTCTCCCTCTCTCCCTCTCTCCCTCTCTCTCTCTCTCTCTCTCTCTCTCTCTCTCTCTCTCTCCTCTCTCTCTCTCTCTCTCTCTCTCTCTCTCTCCTCTCTCTCTCTCTCTCTCTCTCTCTCTCTCCCTCTCTCTCTCTCTCTCTCTCTCTCTCTCTCCCTCTCACCCTGACCTCCCTCGTCCATGCCCATCTGGCCTTTCTCTTCCTGCTCTCTCCACTGTGCTGCTTGCTGCTCCTATCCATTCTGTGCCCTGTGTGTGCAATGCCTCTCCATTCACTCCTTTCTCTCTCTTATCAGTCTGCTTTCCTGAGACTCTTTCATTACATCGACCGCGGTTTTTCAGACTCTGTCCCCCTTGTTATACGCCTACAGATATCTTTGTCGCACAGCAACCCCTGCATTGGCTAGCTGGCCTGGTCAGTAACAATGACGTGCCTTTTATTCTGTCCGCGTGTCCTGTGAGACAGTTATCAGCCAGTCTTTATTGAATGCTTTAACCAGTGAAAAATAGCAGATATACAAGCTCACAGCGCGGCACCGTGTGCCGCGCTGCGAGCTGGTAGATCTGCTATTTTTGAAAAGGTCGTGAAAATGTGTGCAAATCTTTGAATATATGTATTTTCAAAGCGAACGTTTGTAACTCAAATTTTGTTTCCTGGGTGGTCCCTGGAACTAGATATTTTGAGAGGGGGGTCCGTGGCCAAATAAATATCAGTTCGGGGGTCCTTCAAATGAAAAGGTTTGAGAACCACTGACATAGTAGTCTCTCAAGAACAGACTAACTGAGCTCCATTTACTGTAAGTGAAAAGGTCCTTTTCTTTGACGATGGCTAGCCAGATTGCTGACATAGAAACATAGGTTTTTCAAAAAATCTTTGAAGGATTCAAAAGACACTTATAGAATGGGGTAAAAATTCTAATTTTCACGATTTTTCAAAAATAGCAGATCTACAAGCTCGCAGCTGTGAGCTTGTAGATCTGCTATTTTTCAATAGTTAAAGCATAAAATAATGATACACAATATAGTGTACCCGTTCTGAATGGGTTAATCTGCAGTGCAGGAGGGTCGACGGTATGTCCGTACACAGACAAAATGTGTCTGTGGCAAAGACTTAGCCTTGTCCGTGGCTAAATTTTGGATTTTATTTTTTACACACTGTTGTTATAATGTTCTTATTTTGATCATAATATCCAATTACTGAATGTCAAGTCTCCAGGTTTTCTTTCAGAATATTTATGACACTGATTTACTACAACACTATACAGTATATGGCATATACTCCCTATGGAGACACAAAGAGCCTGCTTTGTTCCCTATGGGGACACAAAGAGTATCCTCAAATGATTGGCTTATAGGAATGCGACAATAACTAAAAGATATCCATGAATTCAAATCTCCATGGGGTGAGTAATCGATAGAAAAAGAGTCACTTTGGGGATGAACTATCCCTTTAAAGCCCTTTGCACACAGGACAGTTGCGTTTTTTTGGTTTGCTGCATGAATAAAACGCATTGGATTTGGTGTGCAATGCTGTGCGGAATCGGCGCTGCGGATCCCAAAAGGAGTCATAAAAGGAGTGATGAGTTTTTTACCGCATGCGACAAGACGCACAAATCGAACTGGGTTCGATCGAGAAAAAAACGCACGGCCGCAGCCACTCATCGCACGGCTAATTCGGATCCCGTGTGCATGAGGTCGTAGAGAATCATTGTTTTCTTCTAAAAAAAAATGAAATTGTCCGTTTTATCCGTGCGGATAAACGCGCCTGTGTGCAAACTGATTTTGTATGTCCGTGATAAAAAAAAAAGTATTTGGACAAAAATGTCCCCCATAAGCCAGCATGGCGATGACCACTGCAGTGTACAGTATATACTGTACACCTTTCTCTTATCATTCTCAGCGAGAGCAGCTCCATTAGGACTTCCTCCAATCAGGGCAATCCGGCGACACTAGATATAATTTCCTTCTGAAAGGGCAAGCGCTTCTTGGCTGCCCTTTGCGGTAAAGCCCGCTGGCACGCGTCCCGTCCTGTCCCGCCCCATCAGCAAGAGAGTGTCATTCTTCAAGAACCCACTGTCTTTTGTCTTTTGAATACAATTTCGTTTACTTTAAGTCATATTTTAGTCAAGGAAATCAACACTATCTTGAATCCAACCCATGTTACTGTAATAACCACCTCTGTGTGTGTCTGCCCCCATGTGGACAGATTGAGAACCTCCAGGAGCAGCTGCGGGACAAGGACAAGCAGCTGGGGAACCTGAAGGACCGCGTCAAGTCCCTGCAGACAGACTCCAGTAACACTGACACTGCCCTGGCCACCCTGGAGGAGGCGCTCTCTGAGAAGGTAATATACTGGAGATCACTTTTTCCCAAACAGTGGGTCAGGAGGGCAGGAATTTCATGGAGGCCATGAAGGCCATGGCCGCTGTTGCCCCTCAGTTTGGCCTTAAGCCCCTCAAAACAATGGCATGACCTGAGGCCACAGTGGCCTTAATACCCCAGCTGACTGTACCACTTCCTCCTCTGTCTCTTTCTTGTCAATATGTAGACAGTGGACACCGGTGTCTCTTTCTTGTCATGTACAGCAGTGTATTTTGTTGAGATTCTGAAATCTTAACTACCCCGAGTCCCCATCTTTAAACCAATCCAGTGACTATATGATTTGATTGATGCAGGGCTGAGCATGGATCAGATTGTAAATACCATAATTCATCTATTTCACTGCAGATTAGGTTATCATCCGTATCCCTTAAATTCAACAAATTCTTTCAATGCACTAAAATTTGGTTTTATTTGATGGCTTTCCTGCCCTGGCATTTGGCCTTTGTGCCCCCCCAAAAAATGGACAACACCAAAGGCCAAGTGGCCTTGCCCCTAAAATGATGAAATTTCAGGCCAGGTCGGGACTAGGGATGGAGGCCGAAACAAGGGCCCGCTACAAACTCGATAACAAATCTATTGAGTACCCAATACAAATTAGAGCTCCATCCCTAGTCGGGACCCAATTGTGGGTTGCAGCAGTGCAACATACACTTATGCTGTATGTTGGTTTGTTCACTGTTGAGTCCGAAAAATGCAACTCCTTGCAACTGCCATTGGGTATAATGGTTACGACTTACGAGTAGTTGCAAGTAGTAGCATTGGTGTGGACTGGCCTTAATATACTTCGATCAATTAGTCGACTATTTGACTAATCAAGGTCAGGTTTAATTGCATCTTCCCCAATGGACCTTTAGTTCACAAAACATTTGTGTGTGTGTGTGTGTGTGTGTGTGTGTGTGTGTGTGTGTGTGTGTGTGTGTGTGTGTGTGTGCGTGTGTGCGTGTGTGCGCGTGTGTGCGTGTGTGCGTGTGCGTGTGCGTGTGTGTGCGTTCTCTTGTCACAGGAGAGAATCATAGAGCGTCTAAAGGACCAAAGAGAACGAGAGGACAGAGAGCGCCTGGAAGAGACCGACTCCTACAAGAAGGAGAACAAGGACCTGAAGGAGAAGGTCAACACTCTGCAGCTGGAACTAACAGAGAAAGAGGTCAGTGTGAGAGAGAGAGAGAGAGAGAGAGAGAGAGGGAGAGAGAGAGAGAGAGAGAGAGAGAGAGAGAGAGAGAGTAATATGTGTTCATATCTTGTCATGTGGCTCTAATAAGTCAAGTTTGTCTAATTCAAGTTTGCCAAAATATTTCCCTCATAATATGGGGCCATATGGGTTTAGGGAGTTGAAAGCCTTGCTACTTTCCCTAGTGGGAACACTCTGAACCCTCCACCTCACGTCTAAAAGAAATTGGTCAGAAAAGAAAATATTTCACCGGAAGGCAAAATCTGGTCAATGAAGCTTAGTTTGGCCGGATATTTCTGCAAGAAGACGTTGAGGACAGCTTTCTCCCTCCTGCATCAATGACATTTTTCGATTGACAAGATCTGTAGAGGGCGCAGTGGAGTAACTAATTTTTTTATTTTTCTTCAGGCGAAATATTTTCTTTTCTGGACAAAAGGTGTATTTTGTAACGCTATGGACCAGAGCTAAGCCTATAATAAGCCTATGTGTGTGATCAAAATCATTTGAGAATGGATGAGCAGATTTTCATGAAACTGGGTGGGAATGATCAGTAGGCTGCCCCCGAAGCAATGATTAACCTTTGAATCATGAAGTCAAAAGTCAAGGTCCCCCTCAAGGTCATCAAGGTCAGAATGACATAATTGGCCATATCTGGCAGGGATTTCCCCCACTGCGTTTTTATCCCACGGTCATGAAATTCCTGGAAATATTTTGAAATTAGAAATATATTTTTCCAGTACTGGAAAGGTTTTGGAATTTATCAAGGGTCCTGGAAGGTCCTGGAAAGAATAGCTATGCATTGTCTTTGGTTATTGATTTTGTTAAATACCTCTGAAATTACAAATGAAACATGGGCCAAATTGTCAAATATTAGAGGCAGAAATTGTGAAAATAGCCGATCGTTGCGAGGCGTTGTGAGCATGTAGATCTGCTATTTTCACAATAGAACTGTGTTACACAAATTTCCTCAACTCTTAGTGCTCATTGAAAAGGTTGAGAACCACTGGCATACACTACCTGTCTTTGGGCATTGCGCATAGGAGTAGGCGACCTGTTATTGAGCTGAATTATTGTTATATAGTCCTGGAAATTGGGTTAAATATTCTGGAAAGGTTTTGGAAAAGTTTTGAAAATTAATTGGTAAAAATGTGTGGGAACCCTGCTGACTGTTTGTGATGTGCCCTCTGGTGCTTTGAGACCAGAACTGTCTGGTATCGTTGCTGACCTGTCTGTCTGTCTTGTCTGCTCCCCTGGCTGGTTCTGGTGGTCAGCATCTTTTCTGTGTGCCTCCTCTGCAGTCCAGCCTCATCGACCTGAAGGAGCACGCCTCGTCCCTGGCCTCCCACGGCCTCAAGAAGGACTCAAAGCTCAAGTCCCTCGAGATCGCTATCGAGCAAAAAAAAGAGGAGTGTAGTAAGTTGGAGACACAGTTGCAAAAGGTAGGCGTTTGTCTCAGAGTGCAGATCACATTCCTGTCGTTCCTTTCATTTATCCAGATCATCACTAAACCAGTGCGATAGTACATTCGGTCTGATGTCATGGACAACAAGTAATTATACCATACATAATTTAGCGAAGGCAAATTCATTTCAATAACATACGCCGTCCATAAAATATGTATGGATGTTTAGAGGAGTATTTCATTTCAAAACATTACTTACTTTCTATCAATTAGGAGACTCAAATGCAGGTCAATTTGGTCCTAATGGAGATTCCGCCGGTCATCAAAGTATTGGCTTGGGAATGCAACAAAAACTAAAAGCCTCCGTGAATTCAAGCCAAGGCTTCAGGGGGTGTGTAATTGATAGAAAGTAAGTCATTGTTTGGGTGAACAACTCCTTTAAGTTACTCTTTACTCAACTATACATAACTGGCAGCACATTTTCTTAGGTTAAAATACCTTATTGTTTTTTTTTAACAGTGACAGAATATTGCTCCTAAATGCCATGAAGGACCAATAGACCCTTTTCACAGCGGCCATTTTGGCACACAGAAACAATTAAATGAAACATACCCATACCAAATGTTATTACCTTCAACTGCATTTACCTGTGAAAAGGATCCCTTTAGCGGCTTTAGCCACCGCAGGTTGCTGTCATAATTGGGGACTCCCTAAAAAGCAGGTGTTTCACCACGTCTCACGGAAGTGGTGTGTGTGTGAATGATGAATGATTCTGTGTTTGCTGGCACTGGGTCATCTTGTCAAGTTAAGCTACGCCCAACTAAGCTAGCTATGTTGAATGGTGATCATTCATGAACCAAAAATATGCTTCATGAAAAGTATAACAACTGAGACATTTGAACACAAGTTATTCTGTCCATTTCCTGAAAAGTAACGGACATGCGAGTTTTTCACCCCGACAGCAACGATATGCAAGATTATACAACAGGTAGTTCCGACGAAGCAATCCGATTGGTTGAAATAGCTTTCTACCTGTGCGAATAATGAGCATTACCACACTGGTCTAATCAAATGTAAACATCAGCTGTGCCGGGTCCTGTCCCAGCACTATGCTAAGAGGCTACCCTAGTAGTTTTCATGTGAAGTTCAGGGACATAGTGGCGAAATCTGGATGCCCACGACGTGCCAACACGTCAAACTCTTTGATGTCTCCCAGTGCCAACGACGCGTTTCACAAGTTTTACAGTAAGCATACGTTAAACCGTAGCTTACTTTACGAGACACCCGTGGCTGAAGAGAAACACTCCAATTCCTGGGAGTCACGTGAGATCACGTGACTGGGAAGTGCGGTTCCCTCATAGAGAGCAGTGTTATGAGATTCACAAAAGTGCATTTATCTCCTAATCTAACTTTTAAATCACGTTCATGTTTAAAACAAACCCTACTCTACAAAAGCACTGATGGTCGCGGTTGTTATTTTTCTGTTCTGAGTGAAAGAAAATACTATCGCAAAAAAAAAGAAACAGGACATACTCGGATTACATCTACTCAGATTACTTTTACTCTGAGTCTCCGAAATAAGGTCAAATCAATTACATTTTGGGCACTTAGGGATTCTTGGTTTCATCCTGGGCCCCCAGTGTGTTAATTACAATGAAATTAAGCTGACATGTTTTTTTTTAAACTGTTGTATAATCGCAATATTACACTTGAGGGCCGTGCTTTATCGTGATTATCTGCACTTCAGCCCTGCCTACGGATACCGCCTGTCGGCTCGTTACTGCAGCAAGGCATGGCGTCTCAATAATCATGATAAAGCACACCCTCTGGTGTAATATCGCTTAATTATACATCCCTTTCTCTCCGTATGTAACTCAGCTTGTTGATGCGGCAGGAAGGCCATTGGTTGCTCTCTGCATGGGCGCTCACTCAGCCTCGTGACTCACTGGGGCCGCGCCTCATGAGCCTCCAGGCCCTGCTGTCGGTGCACCTGCCTTGTTGTTCAGAAGCGTGCACTGCTATACTTCTAGTCCCGTTTAGAACCTGCACCCCTACGCTGTTAGCTCCGAGATGAGGTCCTACAAGGCTCTATACAGGCAGAGGTAGAACCGTCCACATTCAGTGAAGATCAGCTTTTTCTATGTTATACAAAATATACAAAGTAATGCCTCAACTCTTAGTGCTCATCAGGGTGTGTGTGTGTGTGTGTGGGGGGGGGGGGGGGTCCCCAGTTAAAATATGATTATTTTGGGGGTCGCGGCCTGGTTGAGAACCACTGGACTAAATAAGCGATTTAAACAGTTTTTTTTTCAGCCCTGTCGTAAACATTTTACTTCACGGCGCTACCTCAAACATCTGTAGGTGTCTGGGACTACCTTTACTTTTTGGATACAATGTTGCGAAAAAGGCGATCTTTGCTGCATGTGGACGGTTCTACCTCCGTCGGTATAGAGCCTATTAGGGCCTCATCTTGGAGATAATAGCGTAGGGTGAGGTTCTAAATGGGGCTTTGCTACTTCCTGCCTACCGTGTCTTTTAGCGAGTCCCATCATGATTGATGTCCTTGAATACGTTGGATTTCCAACTCTTAACTGGCTGCACCCGGCATCATTAGACAAAATAAAGGGAGCCGAGTCCATTAGATAAGCTGTCTAATAAAGTACCGAAGTCCTGGCGTCACTCGCTCATCCCCTGTTTCACAGAATATTTTTTTTATCTATGGAAATCAAAATAACATTGGGTCATCTTAGAATTGTTTCATTTAAGAATTGTGGTACAAAAATGGTACAAACTGGTCCCCGGCGCTATTGTCAGGCAAGTGGCTCTGTATCGTTTACTATAGGCAGTCACTCATAATATTTGTCTGATGATGGTGCCGCCACTGTTCTTCATTCTGGTTCAATCATGAAAATGTTAACTGTTTACTATCCTGCGTCTTCCCCCTCGCTTCCTCATCCCCCCCCCCCCCCCACCCCCCCCCCTCAATCACACCCCCCTCCCTCCCCCCCCCACCCCCTTTGCAATGTAGCAAGCTGAGCAGCTATTCAGTCAGACGAACAATCCTGTAAGTCACTCTCTGGAAGCTGTTCGGAACGGAAGCACATATTTGAAAGCATGAGGACACTAAATGTTAGCCCTTTGAACGTTCTATTGGGTGATCATCACGCACAGTCGACTCCGCGAGTTCTGCTTTCACTCATCGAGTTTTAGATGCATGTGTGTGTGGACTGACTGACTTTGGCACTGTTTTGTTATTCCTCGAGCTTTGTGTTACGCCCTGAATTCTGTGCATTTCACTCTACTGTGTGCAGCTGTCGAACTGTTTGTTCGCGAAAACGATAAGGAGACGTTCGTGACTACAGACGACTTTTGAGTTTGGTCCGACGGTTTCGCCTGTTTTCTTTAGTTCTTTTTGTTTTGTAGGCTTCAAATGTTGTGTGACTGTTCATAGTCTACTGATAAAAATCGATTAATTTGGAAAAAAAATTGCTATTGTGCGTTCAATAAAATCCCAGCCTCTCTCCTCATGCTTGAAATATGGCATTACACAGTAACATCTATAGTGTTATTTCAACTCCGAAGAGTGTACGAATGGAACCAAATGGACCAGTAAGGAATCCGAAAAGAGTACAAAATCCAAGGGTCCATTTAGTTTCATTTGAGTTAAATCAACACTACGGATTTTTACTTTGTATACTTTTTAGTGACTGCCTACTGATTGACTTGGATTCTATTGCTTCTTTTCTCTCTGTTCTTGGACTGGCCATTGCAAAGATTGTGCAGCTTTGTGGGGCTTGCATGACGTGTTCTATCCCTTGATGCATGTCCCTGGTGTCACCTTTGCAACGCATCACTGTTGTCGTTCTTCACTGTATTTTATGTGGTGAATGTAGGTGGGATCCCCAGCAGTGGTCGTTGATCACTGTGCTGTTTTGGTAACTGCTTTGTTTGCAGTGCTTTCCCTTGATTCAGTGTTAACTCTTGTGTGCAACCTGTGATGATGTCAATGTGTGTGTGTGGTTGGGTGGGTGTTATTTCGAGGGTGATACACAGTACCGGCGTCCACCCCTGAATTCTCCACTGTTAATTTATAGAAGAGAACTGTGATATTAGTCTGTATAGTGACCAGACAGTGGTGCTCTGATGGGACAGTCTACCAGGAGAACAGGATGATTTGAACAAATATACTGCTGCCACACGTAGTAAAGAATAACAACATATTGTATTATTTAAAGCTTATATTATTTTCTTGCAATATGTCCTCACTCTGAAGCTTTAAAACTCTCACACCACCTCTCACAGCTCAAGTGTAAGAAAACAAACAAACATAAATACACATGTGTGTGCACAAACTGCACAGTGCACACACAAATATACTGCACAGTAGGGGCAGTGGTGGAAAAAGTACTCAAATGTTTTTACTTAAGTTAAAGTATCAATACTGCTACATAGACATACTCTTTCTTGTAATATGTTACAAGAAATAGTCCGGAATTCAAAATGTACTTAAAAGTACAAAATATTGGCATCAAAATACAAAATGTTTGAAAATAGCAGATCTACCAGCTCACAATGTGTCATATAAAATAGGGCTAAAGTGGATTGATGTATGTTTCATAACATAATCATTTATATCTGCAAAGTAACTAGTAACTAAAGTTTTCAAATGATTATAGTGGCGTAAAAGTACAATATTTGGATCCCAGATGTAGTGGAGTAGAAGTAAAAGTATTGGAGAAAGCCCACACAATAGCTTTTTTAGCTATGAATGAAGCTGCACCAGTAATGATGCCCTTAATTGTCCACACGGCTTTTTATCCATTCAGAGAGGAAGGGAAGTGTAGCTATAGTAAATTCGCTGGCTGACTGGAATGTTTGCATCTCTTTTTCCTGTGTGCCAGTAACCGTGTTGTTATGGCTCATTTATTACTTTGTCTTACAACCATGTCGCTCACTGAAAATCGTGTTGTTTTTGGGGGGGAGAGCGACAAGGACATATGACAAAGTAGAAATTGGGCGTCAATGTAATCTGCCGTGCGAGGTGGATAGGTACTGGTTACCATAATTCTCTTTGCGTGTGTGTGTGTGTGTGTGTGTGTGTGTGTGTGTGTGTGTGTGTGTGCGTGCGTGCGTGCGTGCGTGCGTGCGTGCGTGCGTGCGTGCGTGCGTGCGTGCGTGCGTGCGTGCGTGCGTGCGTGCGTGCGTGTCATTGCAGAAGGCTCACGAGGTGGCTCACGAGGGGCCGATCCGGGGGAACCCCGGGGAGTACGTGGAGCGGGTGAAGCTCCTGGAGAAGGAGGTGTCCTACTACAAGGACGAGGCCGGCAAGGCCCAGTCGGAGGTGGAGAGACTCCTGGACATCCTGAGGGAGGTGGAGACGGAGAAGAACGACAAGGACAAGAAGATTGCAGAGTTGGAAAGGTATAACAAACGCAGGGGTACACGTGTCTGCAGGGGCGTCACAAGGGGTAGGAAAGTGGGACTGAGTTACCCAAGGTGGAGGGGCCCTAATAACTTTATCTATTGAAAAATAGCAGATATACAAGCTCACAGCGCGGCACCGAGTGCCGCGCTGCGAGCTTGTAGATCTGCTATTTTTGAAAAGTTGTGAAAAAATGTGTGAAAATCTTTGAATATATGTATTTTTTAAGCGAACATTTCTAACTCAAATTTTGCTTCTGGGGGTCCCTGGAACTAAATATTTTGAGATCGGGGTCCGTGGCCATATCATCTTGGGGGTCCTTGACATAGGTTTCTTGCACACATTTTCACGATTTTTCAAAAATAGCAGATCTACAAGCTCGAGTGCCGCGCTGTGAGCTTGTATGACGCCCCTGCGTGTCCGTACACAGACAAAATGTGTCCATGGCAAGACATGGTCTTTTTTACAAACCATTATAATTTTCTTATTTTCATCATAACACCCAATCCAGGTTTTCTTTAGAATATGTTTGACACTTGCTACTTATAGTCCGGGGCGTTTTGGGCAGTATTTTTGATGGAATCGTGCACTTTACGATAAAAGCATGACATTTGGCACACAGTTAGAACATGCCATATGGAACAATCATATGGGGGCCAATCAAAGTTGAGATCTCTATACAGTAAAATAATACAAAAAATAAATATGCTTTAAGTAGCATGTGAGGGGGCAAACAAATGTGAGGTGTTCAAAGCATTTGTTTTGCACGAAAAACATTCCTTGGGTTAAAAACGGCCCCCATAAAACTATGGTTTAGCGATGAGTCATCACTTTTCACAGTTTTGTGGGGGCCGTTTTTCGGAAAGAGACGAGATTTCTCATCTTTGGCAGAGAATGAGTTTAGGCCACAGACGGGGGACTATTGACACGGGCGTTCTCGCTTGGATCAGCAGGTGATCGTGCCACGATCATTGTTGTTTGTCCTCCTGCGCGTAGCGCCCCCAAAAAAAAGCAGACCTCAATCTATAGCCTTTGCCGCTTTGCCGCCCGCGGTCGCGTGAAATACCTTTGCTCGTTTCATGCGCGCAATCGTGCCCACTTGCCTCTTCGCCTCTTCAACTTCTCTGTGCGTCCCAAATAATCTCCAGAAATTTAATTTCTTACTATAAATGATTGCCTTTGCTAACAATAGTTAACTTGTCTGATTGAAGTTAAATTATTGTCAGTGTCAGTGTTATCAGATGATTCCACCCAGCTGTCATCTGTCATCCATTCTAGAGCTCCACAGATCACTTCATGGATGTGCTGTGTCATCGTGAGAGTATCATACTGTATGCTATGTGCTAATCATACTTTTTTACCACTTTCAACCTGGCATGCTGTTTTGGGCATGTCATGATAGGTAAAGAATCATAAACATACAGTATATAAACATTCTAAAAAATAAACAAAAAAGAAAAACGTTGATATGGCTTAATTGGTTAATTGCCTGACTTAAAGTGAGCTTTCAAACATTTCATGTTCATAGTCATTTTCATGTTTGTGTATCACGTGAGTCTGCAAGTGAACTGATGCTATACTTATCCTTGTTTGATACATTCAGCCTGGCCTTACAATGGACAGTATTGAATATGCATTTGGAGAACCTTGGAAGCTAATGTATTGGCTGTGGTGACCACCAATGTATACTACTCAATCCAACTCAAGCACTTCTGTAAGGGAAGGGTTTCCAATCACAGCATAATTACAGTGTATCAGTCCTGACTGGGTTGGATTAGACATGTCCAGTTAATGGACTACATCCATAATGATGACAGTGCCCTCATTTTGCCCTCCCATCCCGCAGCACATAGCCAGGAAACCAGACCGATCTGCCAGAGTGAAATGAGTCTGGTCATCATGCCAGGACGCGCGGTACAAACCCATACACCAGGGTTCCCCAATAGGCGGCCCGCGGGCCAATTTGCGGCCCGCGGGGGGCTACTGTCTGGCCCACACCAAACCCAGTAATAATGGTGGTATAAGAGCAGCAACAACACTAGTATATCGTCGTTGTTGGGTGGAAATCTCGTATCTCCAAATGTGTACGTTCTTTCGCAAATCATACAAGGCTGTCACACAAAAGTAGTGAAAACAGCCGATCTACAAGCACACAACGCCTCGCGTGCTTGTAGATCTGCTGTTTTCACTAGTTTAAATCATTTTTAAAATGATAAATTCAAAACGGTTTTGGACATACAAGATTTTCACCCGACAACGACGATATCTGTCGCAGGAGTTGTGGGAATGCCACCGTCGCTCCCTGCAATGTTGTGGCCCTCAGCTTGGTACCTTAGACATAATTCGGCCCTTGGGGAAAACTAATTGGGGAACCCTGCCATACACAATGTTTCCGCATGTCAGAGCCAACTGGCCTTAATGTTTGGATGATTTGCAGCGTGTGGTAAACAGTTATTGATCTCCATTGGGAGGCTGAGAATAGTTCTGGATCTCCACTGAAGTAGAGATCCATGTGAGCACCGTCTCCTGTCCGTGCCAGTGGACAGTGTCCGTGTCCTGCCAGTGGACATCGTCAGTGTCCCCACCCTGCTGCCAGTGACAAACAGTGTCCCTGCCCAGTCTTTTCGGGGTCCAACCTATGTTCCCCAGGTTCTATGTTCCACGCTCTATGTTCCCCACCTCACAGCATTAGTTTTAGTGAGGTTAGGGTTAGGGGTAGGTTTGGGTGGTAAGAAAGTGGGGAACATAGAACCTGGGGAACATAGAACCTGGGGAACATAGGTACGGTCCCGTATTTTCACTTCAGTGTCATGATGATTATCTGTAGTGTTATGAATAACTGAGTGTTTTTGTCCTTTCTTTTGCCATCTTTACCCACTCTACTCTGTCCTCTACCTTGCGTCCCTCACCTGTCTGTCCTCATTGCCCTCTCTCTCTCCACCCTCTTTTTGACGATTCTCAATCCCCATTTTGTTTCCCACTTTTCTTCCTCAATCTGTTTTTTTTTCTCCTTCTCCTCATTCTTTCTTCCCACCTCCCTCACAACTCTCTCTCTCTCTCTCTCTCCCTCCCTACTCGTGCCTCCCTTCCCTCCCTCTATATACCTTGTTGTGCCCCGCCCTGCCACCAGTCCCGCTCCCCCTCCCCCCGCCCCCCGCCCCACCGCCACCACCACCGCCGCCAACGCCCCTCGTCCCCCCGGTGGCAGAGCCCCCCCTGACCCGCTCCCCTCCATGACCGCTGCCCCCCAGCAGATAGGGGGCATGGTGTGGGATTTCCTGGGAAAGTGAGTGCTCTGCTGCCCCCTGCTGGCGCTGCGTGGTTATAGAGTCTGCGTTGACTGACTGACTGTGACCGCTGCACCAGCACCACACCCACCTCTGGTTTCATCTGTGCTGCCTGCATGCATGGGTCTGCATGCCTGCCTGCCCGCTGTCTGACGGATTCACAGATCTTCGTATCTTTTTGTATCAGGGGTCTTCAACAGGGGGTCCGGGACCCCTAGGGGGTTCTCATAGTTACTACAGGGGGGGCCGCCAAATCTTTGTGATAGGATCATTCTTTTAAATTAACAACTTGAACCCTCGCATCCCTATTCTGAGGAGAACTTTAGCCAAAAACAGCAGATCTACAAGCACTCAACGCCTCGCTTTGCGAGGCGTTGAGAGCTTGTAGATCGGCTATTTTCTGCAACTAGGTTTGGTGTAGAGGGGGAAAAAGGCAGACCAAGTACAGAGTGAATGATCAAGTTAACTAAGAACACGAATCCAACAGACTGATGACAGTGCTGTCAGACAAGTCTATGAATATATCCATGAAATTGATAAAAATCACACATCACACATTTATACAATATGTAGAGGGGGTCCCTGCTTCATATCTCTCTCAGCGAAAGGGTCCTTGGCCTGTAAACGTTGAAGACCCCTGTTTTATATTACAGAGTGATGGGCTCTGCTGTGAATCTTGTGTATTATATATTGCTTTCTTTGCCCATCCATGTGATAGAAAGATCTTAAGATCCATGTCATTCCTTTGGGAATATTATTTCATTCCTTTGTGTTATTTCTTGTTATGTGTAAAGGTGGGTCTGTTATGTTGGTGCTGCAAGTTGTAATCCCTCAGTGTATGTGTCTGTTTGCGCATGTACATGTATTACGTGTGCCTGTGCATGTGTCTATTTTCTGTGTCTCTAAATTGCACATGGCTGCAAGCATCAATCTCTGCATTGATGAGAAAATGGTTAACACGGAAGGTGATAAATTGCATATGATGTTTATGATGTTATATCAATATTTTAATACAACATCATAAACATGATGCAGAATGTTTTGCATCATCTATGCAACAATCATTGTCACGTACTGTATCAAGTCTAAATTCTGCAATATGACTCCATGCTGGTGTTGTTGTGCCCTGTGGTTCATGTTTTGGCCTGATGTGGCATCATGGTGCTTTCACACAAGGCCGTAAAGCATTATTATTGTTATATACCTTGTTCTGTGTCTTTTTTTGTTGGCTGTTTTGTGTATCTTATCTTTGTTGTCGGGTGGAAACCTTGTGTGTCCAAACTCCAAAACCGTGAAATTAGCCGATCTATGCTTGTAGATCTGCTATTTTCACTAGTTTTGTGCAACCGTCTTGTATGATGAAGCAGGGCTTTACTTTATAAAACGTACAAATGTCAAACGTGGAGATACAAGGTTTCTGCCCGACAGTGACGTTATATTTGGAAGGTTCTGTCATTATTGGAGCTAGGACTTCCTCCTGTCATCAGCATGTACAGTACATCTCCCCTGTCATCTTCCTCCTGTCATCAGCATGTACAAGTACATCTCCCCTGCTTCTCATCTTCATCACCATCTCTCATCTCTTTTTAACCTTACTCCCCATTGTCCCTCAACCTCCTCTCAATAACACCACCAAACTATAGCGCTTTATTCTCTGATGACGTTTTCCAGTGTCTGCTCCTTCCCTGTGAGATCCCCCTCCACCCCCACCGCGCCCCCTCAGTGCAGTCCGTCCTGCCTGCCTAACTTGCTCTATCATGTACTAACAGTGTTGGTGGCCTGCATGGATAAAGAATAAAGATGTCATGCCGCAGGTCTTTAGTACGTTGCTGTAGCATTAGCCTAGTCGAGCCGGCCATTTCTAAGGAGAAACACTTTGCGGTGGAATCCAACGCCGGCTCCCGATTGGTTCAAAAACCTATGTGCCCCCCCTCCGCTCCGAGCCTGCTCTGCCTCTGCTCCCCTCCCCGGCTTGTCTGCACATCGGTGATATATTTATTTAATTTAGCGCGGTAGGTCCAGCATACAGCCTTTGAGATATTATCGCTTGTCACTGATGCTCCCGTGAGCTCCTCCATCACGAGTACGTAGTCCTGCTTGTTATTCTTTTTTTTTTTTTTTTAAGATTTTTTTGGGGGCTTTTTATGCCTTTATTTGACAGGACAGTAGACTGACAGGAAATGGGGAGAGAGATGGGGAATGACATGTTGCAAAGGTCGTCCGGATAGGGAATTGAACCGGCGACGCCAGCAGGCATCATAGCCTAGTATGTGGTATGCGCCTTGACCACTAGGCCAGCAGGCGCCCCCCTGCTTGTTATTCTTAATGTATACCATAGCATAGATTAAGGAAATGGAAAATACAAGCTCACTCCCAGGACTCCATCTTTCCCAGGTGTTTCGCCCAGGAACCACAGTTGCGGGAGGGCTTACCCAGGCTGGGTTCCAGACGCTAATGTAGCATAATTAGAAACATGTTCACTCACACAGTATGTTTATTTTTAACGCATCATAGCAACGATCATTTTTTAAACGTATTTCATGAGTGCGGATGTACAATATGTTTTAGTTGTGTAGGCCTACTGTATGTATGTTTAAGAATCTGCACCAATTGGTGTACTTGCTGTAGTAGGCGCCGGCGTGTACAGTAAGGTTTTAAGTGGACCACCAGTCCATATCAGCTGTCATCCTCTGTATTACGCAACTGCAACTGGATCTCTTTCTGTACCCACTCACCCTCTCTTACTCTCCTGACCCAGACAACTGCATAGAGCTGTCCTCAAACCCACCGTTGGCTTAATCTCTTTGCTCGATGCTCCAACCTATACTACTTCTTCCTCTTATTCCCCTTCTTTTCTCCCTGTCCGACTGCATGTCTGCCAGACTCCCAGGCCTTGGCGGCAGATGCACATTGTACTGACTGTACCGTAACTGCACCCTGTTTTAGCTCTGTCCGGCTGAGAGGCAGCCGCCCGTTGCACACAGCAAACGTCCCGGGTTCATTGAACCCCCGGGAGTGTAAAAAAAAAAAAGAAAGAAAAAGAAAATAGTGGATGGCCGCTTCCTATATAGGTCAATTTGTGCACTCTCATAGAGTTAAACTGACACTGAGGATTTTGTGTGATTTAATAGGTGCCTTAAACTCGCCCACATTGTTTGTGGATGCTGAGCACATCACAGTCGAATCCTCAGTGACTATAACTGTGAGAGTGTGAGGGGGAAAAATAAAACAGATACAAATGGACCGTCTTGGGTCCATTTGGCTCCGATTAACTATTCTGCACCTTGATCTTCTCTGGGGTTCCTGTTTTGTTTTATTTCGAGCGTCTAATGTCTCTGTCGTTGTTCTTTTTTTCTTTTACTCTTTCCCCTGTCTCCTCTCGTATCTTGTCTCGCCCCTTACTCTCCTGGTCCACTGCCTGCAGTCTAAATCCCAGCCGGTAAGTGACGTCCCTGTTGGCATGACACCCTGCCCCTCTCCACACCGCCACCTGTCACATGACGCACACTGCCACCCTCACTCTAATGCAGGGACGTGCTGGGCCCCTGATTCAGCCCGGGAAAAAGAGTTGTAGAGGCCCTCATTGCGCACTATAGAGAGAGATCTCTCTATAGCGCTGCTGCTACTCAAAGATTTGCCATTTCAGATCATGACAAGTGCCAACTAAGCCAGTGTGCCAATTACATGAGTTATATTTCGTCATTGTCGGGTGGAAACCTTGTATGTCCAAAACCATTTTAACCATTCAAACTAGTGAAAACAGCCGATCTACAAGCACACAATGCCTCGCACCGCGAGGCGTTGTGTGCTTGTAGATCTGCTGTTTTCACTACTTTTGTGCGACGGCCTTGTGTGATGAAGCAGGGCTTTGCTTTGCGAAAAAATGTTCACATTTGAAACTTGGTGATACAAGGTTTCTGCCCGACAGTGACGATTTACTTTGTTGGCCGCCCAGCCCCCAAAATGGAATGAAGGCCGACATTATTATTATTTTTTTCCTAATGGCCGGCCTGGACCGGCCGGGAATGAACCGGCCGTTCGGGAGTTGTCCCGCTTTTCCCAATGGCCAGCACGTCCCTGCTCTAATGCCAGATTTACAAACGCTGTCCCTGCACCAAAAATGAGTTGCAAGCTCATTGCATAGATCGACTATTTCCGGCGTATGAAGTTAGGCATAACTGTGCTGCCTGTGAGTCATCTCAACAAGGTCCTCTAACTGTTAGAGGTGTGTTAGAGTCTAACACACCAATGAGAAACTGTGGTGAATGATTAATCTGTGACTCGAATGTTGTGAATGTGTCCAGTTGACATCCTTGTAGGTCCTTTAAACACATTTGCATACCGTATTCATTCACAACTGGCCATTGTGCTTAAACTGTTCTAACCTTTGCTGGGTCTCATGTTTTTGTTTACGCAAATTCAGTATTCAATCTAATCCATTACCCATTTTTCCACCCTGTGCGTGCTGATTGCCTAAACTGTAATCCTGGCTGCTACTCTCCCTCTGCCAACCTGGGGGGAGTCCCGAACCGAGCTCATGCTTCTATGAGATGATAAACCTAACCCTAACCCTTTGATGTGTGGTTTTCTATCCGTTTGTGGTTTTCAGACAAGGAGGCAAAGACCAAACTAAGAAGGGTCCAAACATTAAACTTGGACCTCAAGCAGACAAGAAAGGCCTGGGGCAGGATCCTCGTAAGGATGGCACCGTGGACCATTTAAAGGTGCAGGTTTCTCTTTAAAAATTATGTTGCCGCTTGTGTTGTTTTAATGTGGCGGCACAATCTTTCTTTAACTCTGAGAGTGTAAAAAAAAAACATCACAATCTTTCTTTAACTCTGAGAGTGTAAAAAAAAGGAAGTGCGGAAGTGCTCCACTTGCTCCACTTCCGTATGGTGACGCATTTCCGAGTGAAACGGGCCAGGAAGGCGGAGGAATGTGATTTGAAAAAGTCAAAAAGTAGGCGGGCCATAACTCAAGACATTAATATGCAAAGAAGGCAGGCTGGCGCTCGACGCTGAGTGTCACAGTTTTAATTAACAGCAGTGACTGATCTGGTTGATGCATACCGGTATCAATAGTCAGTCCATTGTGTGACCTGTAAAACCCCTTTTCGACTGCAGCTTTAGCACCAGCTGCACCACACTACACCACACCACACCACACCGCACCACATAAAAAATATCTACATTTTCCATTATACAAAAGTACCCCTATCGGCAAGAAACAAATTGACCCTTTTAACTGTGATTATAATACAAAATAAATTTGTATTGCAACTATCCTAATTATAATACACTATAATGGATTATAACTGTGATTATAATATACTATAAAGTATTAATGTATTACTATGGTAACTATAACACACTATAATAGATTATAACAGTGATTATAACACAATAGAATCTATTATCATATATTATAACTATATCTTGGTGGTCTAAATGAAAAGTCAGTGAGTGATCAGTCATTATGAAGTGTTTGGCCCTGTTTGGCCTAGCTCAGACCCACTCTGGAATGGATACTTTTTAGTACCACGTTTAGTACCACTTTCACACCACTCTACCCAGGTCCTTGTAGTGGAAAACCTGGCAAAAGTGGGCGGTGTGGAGTGGTATGGTGTTGGGCCATGTCAGTGGAAAAGTGGCTTAAGTAGCCTAGTGGTTGTGAGAAGTTTTGTGTGACTCTGAAGCAGTCAAAAGAGGTGGAAACAGTGGCTGATGGATTAATGAACTAATTACATTTCAGAGGTGGCTGTGAGGGCTGTAATTGTCTTGTTATAATCAGAGATGGGAAAAGTACTCGCATTCCGTACTTAAGTAGAAGTAAAAGTACTTGTGAAAAAAACGACTTTGGTAAAAGTAAAAGTACTCCATTCAGATAATTACTCAAGTAAAAAGTAAAAAGTACAGGCTTTGAAAAGTACTTTTAAAGTAAAAGTAAAAGTATTTTTACCGTATGTTTCTGTGCAAAGCCAATAGAATTTGAAGGATAATAAACTTAAAAGATCCCCACCAAAAACTGGCCCAGGATTGGTTTCCAAACTATGATGTGAAATCTAAATACAGCAAAGGTTTTCTACCTTTTTAGACTGAGTACCACTTATATAAAAAATATATAGGCCTATACATATCCCACGATCCCAAAAAATTGTAGTCAGTAACGCAATTCGATTACTGCAATTTTAAAAGTAACTACTATTTACTTTCAGTTAGTCAATTTATGATGACTGTTAACAGTTTTATCATAAAATATCTAATTTTAAAGAATCACATACTGTATAACACAATAGTCCACTTGTACACATACTGTAATTCACACAAACTACTGCATGTTCAGAAAATATAATAGGTTAGATCAGTTTCTCAACCTTATTTTTTTTACCAGTACCACTCAGAAAATATTTGTCTCTCCAAGTACCACCATGTTAAAATACAGTATAGCGTACACCTTCCCCATCCTATTCATAGACAGGCACAGTACACAGAAGGCAAAAGTATTCCTACTAACAAAATAAAGAAAAACTAATAGCTTTATATCCAAATGACTGGTACTTTTTAAGCAATGGCCAAATGTATAATGTACATATACTGTACTGTAGGCATATATAAGAAATAGATGTATTGCTGAGAACGACCAGCTTCCGTTCTCCCATCAAAAAATAAATAAAATCACGTTTTACTCATAACAATCCATAACCAGCCTCGATACAAGACTGTCTTGATCCGAGGCTAAACAAGTGAGAAGCACCAGCGCCCACCAAGTTACACCCCTTTTTCATGTCAAGGACACCCAAAATGACACTTATTACTTAGCCCATGGACCACCAAGCATCACTGCTCAACCATTTTAATTCCAAGGACCCCCAGTTTGACATGCATTAGGCTACGGACCCCCATTTATTGGGTAAAATCAATGTTAATTTAACTCTGGGAGTGTACACTGTGAGAGTTACAGACCCATTGTACATTTGTTTCCAAACTAGCATTTAGCTGCAAGGGGGTGCATTTCAATTGTGTACACTCTACAGATCCATAAGGGTCCATTTGGTTTCTTAACTATCATTTAGCTGGGGACCCCCTGGGTTGGAACTCCCTCAAGGACGCCTGTAGGTCCCCGGACCCCACTTTGAGAACCAATGGCTTAAACAAGCCACTTTATAAGGACTGCCTTTTGCTTACCGTTTTGTAGAAATAGCGTGTGTAAGCCTTCATCATGCATATCTCCTTCTGCCTTGTGTTGTGTGCAGTTTTCCTTTCAGATGTTGTAAATATTCCATAATCGCCACTGAACCTATTTGTTGGTGTTAAACTTATCAGTGCTGCCATTGTAATCAAAGGCAGATACAGCGTTCCTAAATCAGATTATTGGCTTTTATTTCCCAACAGAAACGTAATAAATAGCCACTGTTTTCACCCAACTTTCTTCACGTTGAATAACAACAACAACAGCCGGACAGTATCCCATCCAATCACAGAGAGGGATGCGTGAAATAGGAGTCATTGATTGGCTGTGAGACGTTGTATGCGGAAATGGTGTCAGCAGACCTGCAGCAGACTTACAAATTCACAATGCGTCGCGGTTAGCAGCGCTGTGAGCTTATAGATCTGCTATTTTCGATGCGCACCACCGTCTTACGACTGAACATAGCATAACATGCTGGAGTTCCCTGAACTCCAGCATGGATCCGCTTACGACAATGCTACTGGTATTTCTACTTGAGTATTTTATTGTTTCGTTTCATCTGCCGTGCAGCGGCACAACATTCATTTAAAACCAAAGTAGCGAGCCTGTTTTGAAAATGTAACGGAGTAAAAGTACAGATACTTGTGTGAAAATGTAACGGATAAAAGTAAAAAGTACCCAGAAAAATAAATACTCAGTAAAGTACAAAGTACTGAAAAATGTACTTCGTTACAGTAACGAAGTATTTGTACTTCGTTACTTCCCATCTCTGGTTATAATACACAAACACTTGATTTTTTCACTTTTTGTTGGCAGCTAGTGTTAGGTATGGCCATATTATCACTATACTGTAGATATGCTCTAATGTGTGAAAAACGTATTTTTCATGTCACTGCATCTTTAACTCTGAGAGTGTAAATAAAGCGAAAAATGTATAAAAAAAATAAATTAAAAAAAACGTTGCTTGTGCATGCGTGTGAAGTTCATAACCTTAGTTGCGGGTGTGCGTGTGTGCGTGTGTGCGTGTGTGCGCGCGTGTGTGTGTGTGTGTGTGCGTGTGTGTGCGTGTGCGTGCGTGTCAGTTGGAAGAGCTCATGAACACTCTAGAGCGGACCAGACAGGAGCTGGATGCCACCAAGCAGCGTCTCTCGTCCACCCAGCAGTCCCTGCAGGAGAGGGACGGACATCTGACCAACATGAGACAGGAGCGCAGGAAACAGCTGGAGGAGATCCTGGAAATGAAGTTAGTGCCCTTAAAACCCATTAAGACCTGAGGCAGATCCTACAAAATGTCATCTAAATCCTAACAGTTTTCTGAAAAATCTAAATGTTTTCCCCCCAGAAGCAATGATTTGAGTTACAAAATGTTTGCAACATCCACAAGCTCATTTGAGCTTGCCAAAGTAAACTGTAAAATGGCACAGATACTTTCCCGGTTGTAACGAGTTAACGTCATCTGTCGTCTGACCGACTTCTCTCTCGTCACTGGTCGTGGTCAGTCAAATGAAAACTGATGCCGTAATCTGTGGTGCATAGTAACAAAATAAATGTTCTTGACTAATGTACTTACTAAGAATATGTTTTGAGTATCTGTACTTTACTTGATCATTATTTTGGGATACTTATGACTTTCACTCCATTTATTATATTGTATTATTTTAAATGCCGCCGAGATCAGTCTGCTACCCTGGCGGGCATAGGATGATCTATGGCTGTGTATTTATACCACAGCCATTCAACCAAATACTCCAACACTCTAGTACTGGGCTTGAGTACTTTGCCCACCACTGCATGCTTTTGTTTAGACCGACTTCTCCCTCGTCATTTTTTGTCATTTAGGAAATTAAAGCTGGTGTCGTCATAATGTTGTTTCTTTGTATCCTCCTCAGACAACAAGCTCTGCTGGCGGCCATCAGCGAGAAGGACGCTAACATCGCTCTGCTGGAGCTCTCTGCCTCCAACAAGAAGAAGTCCCAAGAGGAGGTGCTGGCCCTCAAGAGAGAGAAGGACAGACTGATGCACCAGCTCAAACAGCAGGTTGGTCCTGTGGTGCGAGAGGTAACCGGAATGCTCACCTCAAAACACGTTCGGCCTTATTTTTTCGGTGGTCGGCGACCGCACACCGACCACTCAGTGGGACGGGTTACTAGCCGACGAATCTGCCTTTGCAAAACAAACAAAAAAAAGCCCTCTGCATATTTGGTCTGGCACCAGTCAGTTGTGATTGGATTTCACTCCCTCCGAAGTTGTGAGCGACCAATCAGGGCTCTGTTTGCAAACAAGGGGCGGCTTTATCACCTGTGCCGGCGACCACATACAAAAATCTAGAATTTGTATGTACAGTACAGTAGGGTGGTTAAACTGATTTAGAAGATGCTATATTAACTTATCTTGCTGGGGGACCCCCTGAAACCCCCTCAAGGACCCCTGGGGGTCCCCTGACCCCACTTTAATATACAAGGTTACAGTGTATTGGATAAACGTTGATTGTGTACGGCGCTGCATGCCTTCATGCTGCATCTTCCCTCCTTCTATTCCCCCCACAGACGCAGAGCAGAATGAAGCTGATAGCCGACAACTATGAGGACGACCACTACCACCCGCACGGCCCCCACCACCCCGGGCCTCAGCCCCCCCACCCCGGGCAGCCTCAGCCACAGCCGCAGTACCCCCACCCTCCACACGGCGGCCCGCAGGCTCCGTACGCCCAGCACCCTCCTCACGCGCCGCACGCACAACAACAGCACCCCCTGCAGGCCCCCCCTCAGCAGCACCCGCACCCACAGCAGACCCAGCAGCAGCAGTACCCTCACCCCCCTCACCCGCAGCACCCTCAGCACCCGCACCCGCAGCCTCCGCCCCAGCAGCAGCAGCAGCACCCGCGGCCCCCACACCCACAGGCCCAACACCCCCACGGGCAGCAGCAGCAGCAGCACCCCCACGGACCGCCCCCACCACAGCAGCATTCACATTCCCAGCATCCCCAGCAAGGGCCCCCGCACCCGCAAGGGCCCCAGCAGCACCCGCAAGGGCCCCCCCACCCGCAGCATCCCCATCCCCAGCATCCGCAGCACCCTCATCACCCTCAGCACGGCCCTCCTCACTCCCAGCAGCATCCACGCCACCCGCCCCCGCACCACCGGGGAGGGCCGGGCCCCCGGGGACCACCCCATGCTGGTCACCGCCCTGCCCCGGACCAGGTGAGACGCTCCTCTTTCTCATAGGGAGGAACAGATGCTTTAGTGTGTTAGGCTTTTGGGTCACGCTGTCACCTCACAGCCAGAAGGTCCTAGGTTCGATTCCCGCCGGGGGGCGCTGTGGGCGCTGGGGGCGTGTTCTCTCCTCCGCGTCATCAGTGCCCATACCCTAGGTGGGGTTTGGCAAAAGGGCCTTTCTGTGTGGAGTTTGCATGTTCTCCCCGTGTCTCCTAGGGTTGATACCCTCACAAAAACATGCAGTAATCCTGCTCTCTATAATGCCTCCCCCTGGCCAGCCGGGGCGCCTGATGGAGGCGAAAGGAACTGGTTGGAATAACTTGTTCCTTCCACGTGCCACTTCCAACTGGGGAAGCTACTCCCCTGTCGGGTGATGAGAAGCGGCCTGCTCACTCCTCATGCACTGAAGGAAGCATGAGCTCAGTTCGGGGCCTTCCCCAGGTTGGCAGAGGGAGCGCAGAGCTCAGGATTACAATTTAGGTAATTGGCACTGGGTGAAAATTGTGGGATAAAGATTTTGAACAACAACAAAAAATGGTTTTAACTGAAAACTCCAGTGAGCCATGGCAGGTTTTTTTCTCTCTCTCTGTGTGTTCTGAGGCCTTTTCAGTTGCAAAGACAAATACAATGCAGTGTTGGATGCAGAATTACATTTGCTTCAACAAAGTTTTTGTTTTGTTTGTTTGTTAAAAAGTTAAAGCTCTATATATTTAGTCCATGGGCCAGACCAGATGTCGGTACCACTCAAGGTGGCAAAAATGGTGGGACACCAATTTAATCCAATCAGGAGACAGAACCCATTTATACCAGCTTTAATTTGATAGTGTTCCAGTTCCAATTGTGTCCACTCATTTTGTGTCATCACTTCCAATTATTATTTTAATAAAAAAAGATATCACTTACAGACCCTTTAATTTGACACAAATATATTCCATGTCAGGAGTCATCGCCATGCTGGGCGCTGGCTTGTGGTGGACATTTTTGTCAAAATGACCATTACAGGTCTGTATCTCTGAGAGGGTACAAATGGAACCAAATGGACTCTGAGTTATGGGGGTCCTTGAAAATAAAACGTTTCCGAACCACTGTCCAAGTGGACTCCTAATGTGCCATACATAGTGTCATAGTAAATCAGAGTCTTATATATTGTATTGAAAACTTGGATACTGACGTTCAGTAATTCGGTCTTGTGATCAAAACAAATTCTAGAAATCCCCACGGACAAGGACAAGTCTCGCCGCGCACACATTTGTCCGTGTACGGACATATTGATGACCACTGTTCCATGTCCTCGCAGGATTACAGACAACACAGTGACTGTTTGTTTTGATGCGAAATCATGGCGTTTCTGTGAAAAGTAAACGTCAATACTTCACTGACACTTTTGCTCAAATCTTTCTGAATATCTTTTGCTCTGCTTGCTCTGCCTGTAACGTCTTTGGATCTGTGCTAACCCCAGTAACCTCTGCTTTCTTCACTTTCATGCTAACCCTTGCCATTGCCCCGCGTCATCGTCTACCATAGGATGACGAAGAGGGCATTTGGGCATAATCTTCGTTGTGACAACCAAAGCTCTAATGTTGTTTTGAGGGGTGAGATGTCAAGACTTTTGCAACTTTTACAGTTCTCAATTCTTTAATTCAGTGGTATTCAACCAGTGGTCCGGGACCACTAGTGGTCCTTGAGGGGGTTCCAGGTGGTCCCCAGCTAAATGATGGAGAGTTGGTAACCAAATGGACCCTTATACAGTAGATCTTTAACTCTTGAGAGTGTACAATGAAACCAAATGGCAAAAATCATATCCAATGATAACAAAATATTTTAAGTTTGGGGTCTGAGAGGCTAAATCTCATCAAATGGTGGTCTGTGGCTCAAATGCTGAATAAATAATGGATCTTGATATGAAAAAGGTTGAAAACCACTGCTTTAATTGCTCTCTCTGAAGCGGCTGTTCATTAATTTTTTCTTCCTTTCTTTTTGTATCAAACTGAATGGTATAGTCGTGTCACTTCATCGCTCTGTTTTGCTCTGTCGTTTCATCCGTTTCCTCTTCTTTCCCCCTTTACAGATGATTCAGTCACTATTGGAGGTGCACAGCCATGCCATGATGTTGAAACACAGACCAGACCAAACCTTTATCACAATCACTTATTTCATATTCAACGTTGGGGGCCTTCCATTTTTTGTTTTTCTGGGGAAGAGGAGGAAGCACTAAGGTGGACATCAGGCCACGTGAGGAGACTGACAGCTGGTCAGGTAATTTCAGCATAATAAAGGAGACATTTTATCTGAACTATAATCTCTCACGTTGCACACTTGACTTCAATTAGCCAAACCCATGATGTGTTTTTATGTTATTTCTAGGTGACTTAAGGACCGCATCTACATATCACTGGGGACAACAGACATGTCAGTGGTTCTCCATCTTTTTTCATGTCAAAGACCCCCAAATTAATGTGTATGTGGCCGCGGGCCCCCATCTGAGAATATTTTTTTACAGGGACCCCCATTCGGGATTTGTGTTGTTAAACTTTTTCAAAAATATATATTTTTAAATAGTCGACCTACAAGCTCACATTGCGACGCGATGTGAGCTTGTAGATCGGCTATTTTCAAATAGCCTATGTATATAGGAGTTAAAGTGATGTTGGAACACCCTCAAGGACCCCTGGGGGTCCCCGCCCCGAACCCTGCATTGAAGTACTGCTCTACAACCACCAGAAAACCGGATATAAAGAATAGCCTTCAATACAACAAGGGACAGAGAGAGAGGCAGTGGACGATGTCTCTCTGTCTACGACAGAGATCTCACTGGTCAGCTCACCCGTCCGTCATCTACCGGGAACCTAACTGGCTCCGCCTCTTTGGACCTTCCATTGGCCCCTCTTCTGACCGAACAACCCAGGTGACCAATGACAACCCTGCTCAGCAGGGCCCATGGTGACTGTCTTTGACTGGCTGTTCCACTGGTCTGGTTCTGGTTGGCAGCAAACACGCCTCGTCTGGCTTCGTCATCATGGCTTACATTCCAGTCCCCCATCACCCCAACCCTGATATGATGGCCCGGTTTGGGTTCTGACCCCTCAATCTGCCTGGCCTGTCTCAACTCTGCACAGCAGCCCGTTATTTCAGGTGCCAAAGAATGGCTGTTCTTTTGTTTTTGTTTGTTTGTTATCATCTAATTGAGTTTATTACCACTCCACCCCCCACAACCTGTAGAAACGTAAATCTCCAAATGTTATATACAGTAGTGCTCATATGTTGTTCTTTTCCCCTAAATACTTCTTTGGGGCATGTTCCTAACATACAAAATACAGTTCGGCCGGTGTTGTTATTATTTTTTTACATCGATAAAGGAAGAAATCTCTCCTCGCGTTTTTGTCACGTGATAATCAGAGGCAGCCAGTGAACAAATCTATGCAGACGTCAAGATAGAAGTGAGGGTGAATGACGTCTTTTTCTTTTACCTGTTCCCATTAAAAGGTATTGAAAGGTGTAAAAGGCTAATGCACTGTCCAATCAAAATGGCCAAGACAGAGTGGCGGTGGTCAGAAGGCATGAGATTGCATTGCATTAAATGAGATGGACTATGACTATGCACCTCTGCACCTCCTCCCCGTTGCAGGGATCCTTTCTAACGGTGCTTCTGCTGGTGCTCAAACACAACAACATGGTGTCAGAAGGCCTTGGTCAACAACAGCATCTTTGAGTCATTTAATGAGTCAATACCTAGGCTTTCATCCCTAACGGGGCTTCTAACACAACAACTGAAGGAGACTGCATTGCGTACGTTTCTCAGTGGGGCTTTCTGAATGATGTTCACTTTGTTTTGAGACCCTGGCTTGCATGGGGTGGTGATATTCTTCTACATTAAAAATAATAATAATGATAACACTATAAATACCAATATAGACCTGATTTATACTTAGCTGCACAGTTGTCATTCACCAACAATAGCAGGTCTACAAGCTCACGTCGCAACGCGTCGCATTTCAACACCTTGCACTGCAACACCTTTTGACCAGTTGTGGCTGTGTCATGCGGGTATACACGCCGTTCCGAATCTTATCGAGCAGGAGCGCGCGCACGCACATGCACCGATGTAAAACAACCCTTAGATTCGCACCTCAACAACGTTTACAAAAGCTGTAGTGTCACACCATCGGGAATTAACATAGGGACGAGCCTGGATTTACAGTATATCAATGGTCTGCTAAGTCCAGTAGTGTAGGGGTTAAGCAACGTGCGTGTGACGTCATTAAAATAGATTTTCGGTGCGCAACATCCGTGCACAAACTGAGTATTATCTCAAGCTTATGAAGTCAGGGGGAAAAGTGGCAGTCAGTAGCTGTTTTCCCTCATTGGTCTATCGATGTCTATTATTGACACCCAGGTCTCTTGCCATGTCTCTGGGTAAAACACCATAAATAATACTCAAATGGCTGCCGCTATACTATATGTCTCCCCTTGTAATTCACCTTCCTCTCCTCCCTTTCAGCAGTAGTCTGTGTGACCCCCACCCTTGAAATAATAGTGACTTGTTTTATCTTTCTCAACAAGGTGGCCTGTGCCTCGTTAAAAACTGTACACATATAATATTATAGATATGCAGATATTATACATAGAGAGAGAGAGATATATCTAATAGAGGGTGTGTCTATATGTGGTCCGAAGATTATTTCAAATTGAGAATATAATATATATATATATAGAGATATATATATAGATTAATATTAGATAAATATATTTGGTTTGTTTTCTTTTGTTTTATTTATTTATTGTAATTTTTCTATCTGGCTGGAGTTTAGAGAAAGACCTTTTATTCATTGTGTTGAGTGACTTGAAGTTCCTCAGATTTATAAGTTGTAAGAACACCCCTTAGCACTAAGCAACATTCCCTGTCTGATAATACTGGACAGTCTAAAAAAAACACGCACGCACATGCGCGCACACACACACACACACACACACACACACACACACACACACACACACACACACACACACACACACACACACACGTATATATTAATCCTGCCTGTCTGGCTGAAGAGCAGACCATTGGAAAGATAGATCTGTTCTTCAATCTAAAAAATAAATAATACTACATTCCTTTCTTAGTGTGCAGACATTTGTTTAAAGACTCATTTGAGACCACATGGCCTGTGGTAAAAGAACAAGAGTGGAACGGGAGGTGAAAAACGCACCTCTAGAAACCTTGCAGCTCACTACTAAAGTAGCAATGAGATTATTTCTGCTGCACACATGAGCAGCCAGAAAGGCATGCACTTGTGAGTGAGGACTATCACTTTGTAGTAACATCAGAAAGTGGAGGTTTTGGGTGACTCTGTCTCTGTCAGAATGCATCGTCTGCTCTCAACCTTTTGTGTGTTTGTCGTCGTTTGTCGTCGTGGTCTTGTTGTATGCAGATACGTGGTGACATAACCGTATGTGACCGTGACAGTTGAATAAAAAAATAGATATCGGCAGACATTGTTACCAGTGTAGTGGAACATTTATTAGACTGTTATTTCCCGTCTCCCATATGGTGCCTGTGTGTGTGTATGGGTGTGCGCGCGTTTGTGTCCCCGTTGAGTCTTGTGGAAAGTGTCCATCTTTCATATAGGATCCAGAACAAGGTGATCCCTAAAGTATACATCATCTTATTTGTGTCTCACCTTGGAGCAGGAACCTTACAGACCCTCTCTCTCATTGGACAAACAATCTGCATTAATATCACATCGTTTGGTGTTTGTGTTTACAAAATGTTCAGAGAGAAATGTTCACGATTTGAAAAGCGGAATGGCAATGCAGACATGACAGAGAAGCAAAAATCCTCTCACTTTTACCATCAGGGGGTTGGAGTTTGAATCCTCCGTTTTCAGGTCCTTAACTATTAAATACTTGAAGTAGGGGGGTTCTCCTACCACCACCAGATAGCTTAGCTTCTATGATTTAACATGGTAGAAAACATGACATTTCAATCGTGCCCATGCATGAACATTTTGACCGTGTGTGTCTGTCCACATCAGCACGAGTGTATGTCTCGGGTACTACAACAACAGCTGCAGCCACCGGGCGGTGTTGTTGAGCAGTGAAATGCAGCACCACTCAGTTCACACTGGTGTGATTTTACGTAATGTGCCAACTGAAAGTGACGATAAAAGGATAATCTCCTGTTGTCTATGCAGAGTGAGAGCCCGAGTGTGTGTGTGTGTGTGTGTGTGTGTGTGTGTGTGTGTGGGACTGAGTTACCAGGGCCCAAGGTGGAGGGGCCCTAGTAACTTTAGCTATTGAAAAATAGCAGATATACAAGCTCACAGCGCGGCACCGAGTGCCGCGCTGCGAGCTTGTAGATCTGCTATTTTTGAAAAGTCGTGAAAATGTGCGCAAATCTTTGAATATATGTAACACGAACATTTGTAACACAAATTTTGCTTCTGGGGGGTCCCTGGAACTAAATATTTTGAGATGGGGGTCCTTCACATGAAAAAGTTTGAGCATCACTGACATGGAAACATAGGTTTCTTGGCACACATTTTCACGTTTTTTCAAAAATAGCAGATCTACAAGCTCGCAGCAGCTTGTATATCTGCTATTTTTCAATAGTTAACATTCATGGGGGGCCCGCAGTGAATCCTTGTACCCAGGGCCCAGAATTTGGTGTGGCGCCCCTGTGTGTGTGTGTGTGTGTGTGTGTGTGTGTGTGTGTGTGTGTGTGTGTGTGTGTAATATTACATTTTAGGGCTGGTTTTCTGGGCTTTATAGAGGACAATCCTACAAGTAGATGAACATGAGGCTTTCCACAGACGGTGAGAAATCCACTCAGGATGTTTGCATCTATATATGCCTTAAAACCAGCCTCTGTGGAAGTACACTTGAGGTGAAGGCCAATAGATGGCCTTCAGGAGAAAGAAAAAAATGAAGTAAACAGGAGTATTCTAAGCCTAACATACATATTCAGTTGTTTGTTTTGTTTTTTGGGTAAATGTTGCTCTTTATTTATTGTATGATGCTGAAAATGCAAATCTATGGATCAAACAAATCACTGTGACCAATGCCAGAAACATGTTTTTGTTTAACAGAACAATGTTATTGTTTTTACTTTTTTATTCATTATTTTGTATTTAAGTTCTGTTTTATTTTTTGTTATAATTATGGTTTCAGCTTATTGAATATGCCAGTTTGAGACTGTACTATTTGTATAAGTATAAATGTTTTGAGCTGTACAGTAAAGATCTAGGAAACAAAGTTAACTGTGAGTGTCCAGCATGCTGAATGACTTCTGTGTGTGAACGTGGGCTAATTCTCCCCATGAAAGCATCATCAGTCCTCATGAACATTAATTGCATCCGCATCGTGCATTGTGACGGTGTGATGTTGTGTTTGAGAGTACGTGGTGTGTCTCACTTATTGTATCCCCTTAGTAGACAGCCTGTGCAGTTTTATGAGAGTGCAGCATGTTTTCAGGGTTTGCCGGTGTAAATGTATTAAAAAAAAAGAGTGAAATGTGTGTGTGACTGTGTGACTGTGACGACTGTGTGTGTGTGTGTGTGTGTGTGTGTGTGTGTGTGTGCGTGTGCGTGTGCGTGTGCGTGTGCGTGTGCGTGTGTTGTGAACACATAAAGAGAGAAAAAAACCTCTAAAGTAAACCACTGTAACACAGGATGTCCTGAGAGAATGAATGGAGGATTGAATGACGCATGGATACTCTGTATTATGTTCGCTGTTTTTAAAACCTAGGAGGCTGTCTTAAGTGCCCCAGAAGTTTGCTATTGTATGTGCTGTATCAGAATATTACTATTGAGTGTTGGCCAGCTTGTTTATATCCATCAAATAAAGGTGACTTTCTTTCTGACTGTCTCTGTTTGTAATTGTTGTAATTAGCCTCAGTCCGACCAAGGAGATAATGCGGTTTTGACAAAATCTGTCAAAATCTGAGAGGTATCAAAAATATATTTTGCAAAAATCTGCCTCCTGGTGGTAGGCTACTATAACAGGCCGATGTGAAACATTTGGGGCAGAGGTTCTTCCTTGCGCATGCAAAGTGTTGCGTGGATCGGTCCAACGGCGCCGGAGATTAGACACTCATAGACGAACAGTGACGAAAACATAGCCTCTGGCCTTCAGCCTGGCGGAGATAACCAGGCTTCACAAACCCGTAATGTACTGTATGGTAGCCTACATGACAAAGCATTTATAATGTACTGTATGGTAGCACATGACAAAGCATTTATAATGTACTGTATGGTAGCCTACATGACAAAGCATTTATAATGTACTGTGGTAGCCTACATGACAAAGCATTTATAATGTACTGTATGGTAGCCTACATGACAAAGCATTTATAATGTACTGTATGGTAGCCTACATGACAAAGCATTTAGGTTACATGAATCCACATTGGGGGAAAGTAAAAGTTTGCAGATAATATTTGATCTTTTCTCTCTTTTCTCTCTTTTATACATTTTTGTTTCCTTTCCTTTTTCCTTTTTTCTTTTTTTTCTTTTTATGATGAGGCTGCAAAAAGAAATCTGAACAATCTTAGGCCTAGAACTAATCAATGTCTTAATTCATGAATACGTAGGATAGGCATTCACAAGCTTTCAGTTTCAGCCTATTCCTTTTGATCACCTGTAACAATAATTATGTGGATGTACGACTTGTATAAATGTATGAATTGATCAACTAAACTAAACTAAACTTTTTCTTTTTTTAAACGAAGCCAGCAGCTCCAATGAACATGACTGAATTTTCATAGATTAGAATTTGTTCAGGTAAGCTTTGCAGTAGCCTACTTGGGGTTAGGTTGGTGCTTTCTGATTATCATTGCTTGAAATGCTTTTACTGTCTACCTGTAAATATTTCCCAAAAGACACTGAAGAAGACCTATGAGGTGTAAAATAAATAGGATTTCTTTTTGCTCATGTAAGATGTATACAAACAGTGCCATTTAGCAGATGCTCACATCGAGAGCGACCTCTAGTGTTCACGGAAACATACTGTGCAATAGATAAAACATGGTACTGTACATTAAATATATCATTTATTGGTTTTGTCTGATCAATCCAAAGACGTGACAGATTATTTTTGCCTATCATGCCAATTTCTTTTGCACGTTCGATCTCTGCAAAAGAGTGCACATAATAAATATTGAAAGGACGATAAATATAGCCACAGAAATCGTTCTTTCTTCATAGAAAAGTGAAAGCGTTAAACATAGAAAAATGAAAGTGTAAAATTTACCAGCAGTTTTGTTACAGTTATTTTGGCCATCTGTGATCAATGACATGCAGGAGTCAAATCTTCAGTGTTAATTCAGCTGGTATAATGATGGGCCCAATTGACCGTTTACTAATGCGGTTCTCAAATAAATCCCATTAAGAGCTGGAACGCATCGCGTTAGACTTGAGCCGCTTTAACCATTATTTTAAGCTTTAGCTATAAAAAATAGCAGATAAACAAGCTCGCAGCATGGCACCGAGTGCCACGATCTGCTATTTTTGAAAGATTTTGAAAATTTGTCCAGGTCTTTGAATATTTTTTCAACCGATTCTATGAATGTCTTCTAAAAGGTTTTTCAAAAACGCATGTCTATGTATGTCAGTGGTTCTCAAACTTTTTAATGTCAAGGACCCCTATGTATTTGGCTGCCGACCCCCATCTCGAAATATTGTAACAAGAACATCCCAGAAGATATTTTTGTTTGCTTTAAGAAGATATATTCAAAGATTTGCAAAAAAATAAATAGCAGATCTACAAGCTCGCAGCGCGGCACTCGATGCCGCGCTGTGAGCTTGTATATCTGCTATTTTTTTCAAAAGTTAAAGCATAAAATAATGGTTATAAGGTGGTTAAAACTTTCCAGGTCTTAATGGGGGTTCGAGTGCTTTATCTAACGACCCTTCAGAAAGCTGTTGAGCATGCGGTCTCCGCGGTCAGAGAGCCAGTAGCCTGCCATGGCCGCCACGGCCCCCATGAAGATGGAGGTGTAGACCATGTCTCCCTTGGCAGCCAGCGTGGCCAGAGCACACAGCACCACCCCGAAGAACATCTGCTGCAGCACCTCCACCTCGTCCTGCTGGATGTCATCGAACAGCCCCCTCTCATCAGCACCTGGGTGGGGAGGAGAGAAGTGAAAAGCCTGTGTGTGTGTGTGTGTGTGTGTGTGCGTGCGTGCGTGCGTGCGTGCGTGCGCGCGTGCGTGCGTGCGTGCGTGCGTGCGTGCGTGCGTCTTAGCACACGTATTGTATGTGAGAGTACATCTGAGTACATATGTGAGTTTGCTATTTATATCTGCTATTTTGGATATTACCTTAAAGGGATTATCCACTTTCAACAGGAACACACCTTATGGGCTTTTCTCCATGCACATACACACCCATTGTAACTTCAAACTACATTTTAACCATGATAGATTCATTAAAAACACCCATTATTTTGGGTGTTTTTAACTACCCTCCTAATACGTGAGAAGGCCGTGTTTTTTCGTTAACTTTTTTCATTTATTTTTAAAAAATATTTGGGAAAATGGAAAAAATGAAATACAAAAAACAATTATTAAAAATAAATGAAAAAAGTTAGCGAAAAAAACATGGCCTGCTCACGTATTAGGAGGGTAATATGAGTCACCAGAAAAAATAATGGGTGTTTTTAATGAATCTATCATGGTTAAAATGGAGTTTGGAGTTACAATGCGTGTGTGTGGGGAGAGGCCCTGGGCCTGGAGGGCCTGGTAACATTTACATTAAATATCTAAATATTGAATCAAGCAAATTAAAAACTGTTCAGGGTGTTCATAAAAGCCTGATTAGACGATAAAATTACCAAAAGTTTTTTTGAAAGTTGCTGTTGCAAGTTTTGTCGTGGTAAGTTTTCAAATAATGGTAGTAGAGTAAAAATCACACCTAATTTGAGTTCATTTCATTACGTGTCCCGCAAGTCTTGGCCAATGTGACCCTGGGCCGCCCAAAGTACAACAAACGTTGGGCGCTTTGTGCAAAGATGTAGGCCACAGATGTAGACCAAGCTTGGCCAAGCGTTACTGTCGAAGTGTCCTTGAGTAAGACACTGATTCCCCAATTTGCTCCCGATGAGCTGGTTGGTGCCTTGCATGGTTCCCTCGGCCATCAGTGTATGAATGTGTGAGTGAATGGGTGAATGTAATGCACAATCATTGTAAAGCGCCTTGGATAAAGGCGCTATGTAAATGCACCATTTACCATTCACCAAGTATAAAGTATCAGACAAATCTGTCCGGAATTCAAGTAAAGTAACAGTACCTCAGTGAGTAAATGTACACAGTTACTTAGTTTTCAATGCACCACTGCATGCATGTTATGCTGAGCTAGAACACCACTCACTGGGGGGCCGCTTCCTCAGACAGACGTTGTCTCTGCGAATGAATCCTTCAGCGCAGCGACAGCGGAACGAGCCGTCCATGTTCACACAGATCTCATCCAGGCCGGGGCAGGCCAGAACCATCTCACTGCATTCATCAATGTCTGCATGGGGGGAAAAACACAGGAATGAATGCCAGATACTCACACACTGCTAAAGCAGTGATTCTCAACCTGTGGGTCGGGACCCCCAGGGGGGACCCCAAATTATTTTGAGGGGTCCTCAGATGATTAGCTTAATGTGCAACATTGTTTTCTCACTCAACAGTAAACAAACCAACATAAGGTTTAAGTGTATAGAGGGTATCTGCACATTTCCAAAGTGGCAATTGAAGGACTTTTAAGACCCTTTTTATACATCTAAAATGAAAAATTTAACATTGGCCATATTGTCAAATAGTAAAGGCAGAAATTGTGAAAATAGCCGATCTACATGCTCACAATGCCTTCACACCATGCTCACAAGGCGTTGTGAGAATGTAGATCGGCTATTTTCAGTTCACAATAGAACTGTGTTATACAGTTCTGGGGGGTTCTGGGGGGTCCCCAGTTAAAATATGGTTATTTTGGGGGTCATGGGCTGAAAAGTCAACTACGCAGTGGTTCTTAACCTTTTCAGGCTGTGAAAACGTGTCTGTTCAGAAGTTTACCCAAACACTTGGCTCCAGTCAGCCTGTACCCAGGGGCACATTTCTTGCAGCGTGCAGGACCCCTGCCCATACAGCCCACACAGGCCTGGTCACATCCTGGAGAACAGGTCAACAGTTAGAAGTTATGATCAGGGACGTGCTGGGCCCCTGATTCAGCCCGGGAAAAAGAGTTGGAGAGGCCCTCATTGCACGCTATAGAGAGAGATCTATCTCTATAGCGCTGCTGCTATTTCAGATCATGACAACAAGTGACAAGCCAGTGGGCCAATTACATGAATTAGGCCTATATTTCGTTGTTGTCGGGTGGAAACCTTGTATGTCCAAAACCGTTTGTTTTGTATTTATCATTTAAAAAATGATTTAAACTAGTGAAAACAGCCGATCTACAAGCACACAACGCCTCGCGGTGTGAGGCGTTGTGTGCTTGTAGATCTGCTGTTTTCACTACTTTTGTGCAAACAGTTTAATTTTTACTTTTGTGCAAACAGTTTAATTTTTTCCTAATAGCCCGGCCTGGACCGGCCGAGAATGAACCGGCCGTTCGGGAGTTGTCCCGCTTTTCCCAATGGCCAGCACATCCCTGGTTATGATCAAACAAAACAGAAGACAGGACATTTACAAATAAAGCACTGTGAGCTTGTCAGTCGGCTATTTTTCATTGAGCATAGGACCTACTGCAGAGTACAAATCTCAGCATCTTGCATCTCTGACTCTGTTAATAGCTACCGTACATCCAACTCAAAACAAAGTGGAGGAAGAAGAGATTATAGGTGCAGTAAGAAATGACTGAGTGGATAAAATTGGAATTGGAACACTAACAATTGGGTACTCTCTCCTGATTTTATGGAATTGGCAACCCGTAGGCTATTTTCTATTTTCTTTTTTATTAAAGAGCTGGAGAAAACCATTGAACAAGAACTCTATAGCAATCTATAGATCTATAATCTGAATATAGAGCTTTAACTACATTTTCACACAAAGTGGCACTATGTAACTTGTATTTATTTTTTCATAATTAAATGTAATGAGTATGTTAATACAATATAATATACAATTGGGGTGGTTGTATTTTGTCTCCCTGCTCTGCTATTGGGACATTTAGATTGTGTCAAAGGTCTCACCTATAGACACAGGATCTGACACGAATTCTGACCTGATGGTCAAGATTCAATTCACAGGGTTTAATAGAGAACAAAACACTGACCTCTGCATTCGTATGAACCCTCTGTGTTGAAGCAGTAGGTGGAGGGAGAACACTGTCCCAGTTCTGTGCCACACTCATCAATGTCTGAAACGTGGCAAAGCATTTCATTAATGTGCATTTTCTTGATTCGGTCTTTTACGTAAATTTACACATACGTGAACACAACAGCGTTGGAAGAAGTACTTTTTTTTTTTTTTTTTTTTACTTATAGTGTGTAAAAGTATTACTAATTCAATTCAAAATTCACATGATTAAAAGTACAAAATGTTGGAAACAAAATATTCTTAAAAGTACAATTTCACACCCATTTCAAGTGGTAAAGAAATCTTTTGAAAATGTCAGATCTACAAGCTCAAGCTTGGACATCGGCTATTTTCAAATGGCCAAAGCACAGTATACAAAGCGCTGAAGTGGTTCATGTGTTGTAATAATAATCAAAATCTAGTAACTAGAAGCCTAACCCTACTATATAGAAGTAAAAGTATTGCAAATTGGAATTACTCCAGTAAAGTAAAAAAATACCCCACATTTGTAATTTGTAAATAACACCACTGGCACTTAAGTTAATACAAAAATGTACACAGAGACAAAGGGGCGTTGAATTCCAGTACCTACACATGTGTTCTCATGGAGTATGCGTCCCTTTTCACACTGCAAGCATTGGTTGTGGTGTGCTCCTACACCACATGTCCTACAGGCATCTGGACAGCTGTCCAGCCCAACAACCGTCCTACCACACAGCACTGAGCAGGCAGCCAGCAGCAGGTGCTGCCAGTGGACCATCGTTCCTTCCACTATGTGTCAACTGTTATCAGACATGAGGGGGAACAGTCAGTCACCACACAGAGTATAGCATATAGTAGTTAGGGCTGTCACGATTATGACATTTTACATGGAGATTAATTGTCACTCAAATAATTGCGATTAACGATTTAATTGTGTTTTTGTCCTTGACCAATCACATACACACCCATTGTAACAGTTACAATGGGTGTGTATGTGATTGGGGATTGGTCCATTGCATTTCTGTTTGGCTTTTAGGCTTTGAAGTTACACATGGCAGATATGACACAACCTAAATATACAAAGAAATTACTACATATTTGACAACTTTATTAAAAAAGAACACTGATAGTGGAAATAGCCGATCTACAAGCTCACAACGCGTCGCGATGCGACGCGTTGTGAGCTTGTAGATCTGCTATTTCCACTATTTTTAAATTGTATTTAAAATTTTAATACATGAAGATTTTTCAACATGGAAACGATTATGACGATTATGAAAAAATAATCACGATTATGTCAAATAATCACAATTAGACGATTATGTAATAATTGTGACAGCCCTACTAGTAGTAGTGATTCTTAAAGTGGGGTCCGTCCGGGGACACCCAGGGGTTCTTGAGGGGGTCCACAGCTAAATGATGATAGTTGGGAAATAGGAACCAATTACAGTAAATGGACCCTTATGGGGCTGTAACTCTGGGAGCCAAATGGAACTATTTGGAGTCCATTTGTACACACTATGACTACGTTATGGTGGTCTGATGCAGGGGTTCTCAAAGTGGGGTTCAGGGGTTCAACATATATCAAAATCTGTTTAACCACTTAAATCTTGAATGGAGTCCTTATTGGCACAAAATACTTTCAGATGGGGGTCCACGGCCAAATACATCAATTTGGGGGTCCTTGACACAAAAGGTTTGAGAAGCACATGGCCGCCTGTGGTTCACAAACCTTTTCATGTCAAGGACCCCAAATTGATATAGGCTAGGCTACATTTGACCCCTCCATCTGAAAGGGGTTTGTGTCAGGGAGGAAGGGCCCAGAAGAGAAGATGTTAAATAGCAGATTTAAGCTCACAGCGCGGCAAGAAGCTGTGAGCCATGTTGGCTATTTTTGAATTGACAACATGGCAATTCAAATAGGTTGGCATGAAGAGTGGGTGGTGTTAAGTAGGCTGGCTATACATGATTAGAACATGCTTAAAAACATTCATCAATTAAGGTCTAATATTATATTTCTACAATTGCCAAAAATTGCTACAAAACAATTTAATTTTGGGGCATAAACAAGAAGTTGAAGGATACAATTAACAATTAAAGATGTATGCCTAACATGCATGTTCAACTAATCAACTTCACATCATGTAGGATACTTTACTAAGACAATTACAAAAAAAGTATATATATATATATATATATATATATATATATATATATATATATATATATATATATATATAATGTTTAACATTTTGGACAAAATTGCCAATTTTACATCGATGGTAGTGCTAGCCTATCTATCTGTCATCACCACAATGCTTTAGCAGGATTTTTCGAATGTGAGTAGGCTAATAAAAACTTCCACTGCAAGGGGAAAGAAAAAGGACAAAAGTAGGACTTCAACCTAAACCTTTTGTAAACCACTCGGGTAAATTTATATTCTATGAAAACTGAATGAGAAGAAAGAAGTTTAAGAACAATTTGAATATAGCCACATCAAACTCGCACACAGTAGGCCTACAGTAGGCTACACGCTACACACATTTGGAAGATATTTACCTCGTGTGTCGATTTATATCAACAGTTGACTTGTCGTCGGCAAACAGACTCGCTAACATTTTTAATAGTCATTTCTATGTCATATCATGCTGCATAGCATGGCAGCGCGCGTTGCTTGCAGAATAGACGCACACTTGACTTCTGGACTAACTGAGTGAGCTTGTAAACATGACCTCAACGTGCCGAGAGGACGGGGCTTGTCTGCAGCCCCTTCACTTTGCCACCAGTGAGGAGTGAGGCTGTGACTGTGAGCACCGCTCCTCTGGCGCATCAAGCATAAATATTCAACAGGCCGTGTTCTGTGGCACCCTCTGCTCACGCAACTGATGAGCGGCCAACAGTGTTGCCAGGTCCGGTTATTATAAGTGACTGTGTTTTTCTGTAAAGTTTCCCAAATAACCTTTTTGCTCAAGACCCAAAAAGAGAACTTAGACGTTTGCACAGGACCCAAACCAGTGCAAATAGCCAATCTACAAGCTCTCAACATGACACATTTATATAATTTCTTAGATTATTATTTTATTTATTCATGAAATTTCTTTATTGCATTTTTTAATTCATGATTTTGTTTTTAATTTGTTGAAATAATAATAATGTAAAACAAAATGTAGGAAACAAAAAAAATAAGGGAACCATAAAAATGTTTGCGAAACAAGTGGCTTAAGTTGTAAATATATTGGTAGTTACGGGGTTGCATTTTTTGGGGCTTGTTTCTAAAGTGTAGATGCTTGTTTCCTAAAGTTATTTAGCAGTTCTTCTTAAACAATTTAATATCAAGGAGGACCCCCATAATTAGTGGCCAAGGCCACGAAGTGGCAATGCCTTGGCCACTCATTGTTATTGGACTTCATCACTATTATTATTAGTGGCCAAGGCCACGAAGTGGCAAAAGCCTTGGCCACTCATTGTTATTGGACTTCATCACTATTATTATTATTAGTGGCCAAGGCCACGAAGTGGCAATGCCTTGGCCACTCATTGTTATTGGACTTCATCACTATTATTAGTGGCCAAGGCCACGAAGTGGCAATGCCTTGGCCACTCATTGTTATTGGACTTCATCACTATTATTATTATTATTATTATTCCGCCACTTTTGCTCTAGCGGCTAGACCGTGCAGTCGCTTTTTACGAAACTCGGCAGTATGGCAGAGGACTATGCCAAACGGCTAAAACGCGAAGCTCGCAACAATCGGCCAAAGGGTGGCGCTGTAGGAAGCCTTCGAAAGTGCAAACTTTGAACTGGTGTAGCTCTTGCCCTGTTTCAGGTACAGCAATGAAACCTGTATACACTTATGCGTCTCCTCATGCCGAACAACTTTTACGCTCTGACTTTTGACCTCTGACCTTTACCTCTCCCACAATTTTGAATTATATGAAAAACAGTCAAAATCTATCTCCTCCTGGGATTTTCGCGTAACGTGCGCAAAACTTTTTTTACATGAACTTTGGACCAACACGGTCATCGCACAGCGGCCGGATTTTCTTTAAAGCGAAACATTATTTTTTAATAATTAACCGTATAATGCAGTTTCATGCAAATTATTCTTCTGCCTCTAAATCATACATGCAAAGTGACACGTTCATGGCAGTATGGCAGAGGACTATGCCAAACGGCTAAAACGCGAAGCTCGCAACAATCGGCCAAAGGGTGGCGCTGTAGGAAGCCTTCGAAAGTGCAAACTTTGAACTGGTGTAGCTCATGCCCTGTTTCAGGTACAGCAATGAAACCTGTATACACGTATGCGTCTCCTCATGCCGAACAACTTTTACGCTCTGACTTTTGACCTCTGACCTTTACCTCTCCCACAATTTTGAATTATATGAAAAACAGTCAAAATCTATCTCCTCCTGGGATTTTCGCGTAACGTGCGCAAAACTTTTTTTACATGAACTTTGGACCAACACGGTCATCGCACAGCGGCCGGATTTTCTTTAAAGCGAAACATTATTTTTTAATAATTCACTCAATGTTGCAGTTTTATGCAAATTATTCTTCTGCCTCTAAATCATACATGCAAAGTGACACGTTCATGGCATTTGGCAAATATGTTGAGGGTTAGTCCAAATATCACTGAAAGCAATCTTACTCCAATTGGCCAAAGGGGGGCGCTATACGAAGCGTTTGAAAACTCAAACTTTAAAGGGGCATAAGTCATGCCTCCTTTTGTTTGAAGACATGCAACTTGCTTACACGCGTGCCTTGACTCAAGCTGAAGACATCTGTGTCTTTGTTAAGTAAGCTCCGCCCTTCGATTTTCCGCCTTTTGGAGCAGTTCGTAAAACACTTAAACCATCTTTTATTCCGGAACTTTCGCGTCACGTGCACAGAACTTTTTTTACATGAACTTTGGACCAATATCTAAAGATCTGTCAGATCGGATTTTTTAAAAATTGAAACATGCTTTTTTAATAATTCTATCAACATTGCAAGTTTTATGCAAATTATTCTTCTGCTTCTAAAACAAACATTTAAAGTAATATTTTCTCACTGTGCAGAGCTGTGCATAGCTCACATGGTAAGGCCTTTGTCTATCATTCCAGAAGTCCCCTGTTCAAGCCTTACCTCATGCATTTAAAATACATTTTACAACATTTTGCCGTGAAAACCCTGGTACTGCAACTGAACATGGCAACCCGACCAAACATGGCAACCTTCTTAAGCAAGGGTATAAATAGTGGTTGAGTTGAGGCCACTCCCCCCCTCTCAGATTGTTTGAAGCCGCATGGTGCTGGTGGTTGCTGCTACTCACTGCTACATTATGCAGCAGCTGCAGGTCTGTACACTGTTCATTATTCCAACAACTATTCCAATTTCTAACAGTTTCATTCATTATACTTACCCATACTATAATTTGTCTTTTAGATTTACCTCACCTGAACATACCTACCTGATCCACTCGATACACTGGCTGTGTATGATGGAGGAACAATGTGTCACTTGGTAAGCTGACCATGTGCTCTGAAATGTTATGTTGTTTTTGGTTTTGGTATCTAAATGTTAAACGATTTCTTTTGGAATGTAATGCTTGTATGTTAGCTGCAACGTTGATTATTGAATTGATGTATTTTGAGTTTAATGCCAATGCCTAGTTGGGGAGATTAATGGAATTATTTTGTTTCAAGCCTGTAGTGCAGCAGATTATTTGAATTTGTTGTTTTTCTATTCATTTGGCCTTTTTCTTTGATCCAGGCCAGGTTTATTGCCTAGAACTGAATCTGAAAGATGGCGAGCCTGCAGAAAGACTGACACAATCCTGTCTGACCTATGGTTATGGGTAGGAAAAAGCAGCCGCAGTGACACTCATTCCTAGTTTGATTTGATTTTGAAGTAATGACTTTGAGTTTCTTTATAAAGTAATGATGTTTGAGTGCATTCATTTATTCGTTTATTGTTTCAAACCATGCAGGGGAAGCTCAGCCTCACACCTGAAGCCCATCTGACAATCAGCTGACAATCAGTACCAGCTCCCAGATTGCTTCATTGAAGCCAAAGAACGGCAGTGTAAGTGGGTTCATTATTCTGAATTGTGTGGAACGGGCAGATTGAACACCTCTTCTCTAACTTGTGGCTCAACTGTAATTATTCTGAAGCTCACCTCATTTCTCTCTCCCTCCCCCACCTAGGCTGGCTGGGTTCCAACACCCCCCAATTGGAATCCATAGTCTGCTCTGCCCACAGGACGGCAGCCCCATGTGAGCGTCTAAAGTTCCAAGTTTTGACCCCCAGCCGCCTTCCCCTCAACGTTTTTCAATAAAAACAATTTAAGTTTAGTTAAGTCTGACTCTGCTAGCCACTTACAGAAAATAATGCTGCCAAATATTTTGCAATTGCAAATCCTTTGTGTAAATAAACTGAAATTCATACTATTGCATGACTATTTCTTTATCATGTTTCACAAGCATCTGGGTCTACAATGCCAGGGGTGTAAAAGTAACTGAGTACATTTACTCAAATACTATCCTTAGTATAATTTTGAGGTATTTTATACTTCACTTGTATAGTCTTACTTCTAGGCTACTCCAGTAAATGCTCATGCGTTGCATTGCATTGTGAGCTTGTAGATCTGCTATTTTCAAAAAAATTCAAGTTGATGCCAATACCTTCGTACTTTTATTCAGTATTACTATTTATCTCTATATATTCATGTTATTCCTGGCACCGCCCCTGTTATCCTGTTCATATCCTGAAAAAGGTGGGGGCTGAAAAAGCTGTCCTGAAAAACATCATTTGATTTCCTGTTGTCCTTGCATTAAAGTGTCAGTAGTTGGGTTCTGGGTTGCCATGTCTGCTTATAATAAGCAATTTGTGTCTCGTTAAGATTTTTATTTATCCAGCCCCCACCATGCAGTTGTACAGTGAAACCCAAAATTCAAAAATGGCAAAAATAAACTTTGCCAAAAATCTAAAAATGAAGAACTCGGGAACGGGAACAAAAGGCAAAACTCAAGAAAAAGGCAAAAATAACAAACACTGCACTAGGCTATGGGGCCCTTGCAACTCTCACTGAGATTTGTTCATCTCGCTCTGCAGCTATAGACAGAAAATCACACAAATCAGTACACAGTATCTCTACAGTGATGTGATCATGACGGATTTGTCCGATATCATATTCTATCTAATTGGCTAAAATTGAATTCCAAGGTTTGCAGGATTGCTCCTTTTTGAACAAATTGTCTCAAACGCAGCCTGCTATGTGTGTGAGATTTTGCACACACATTCCCACTAGGCCAAGGAACAGATGCCACCCTTCTCACATTGGCCTGTTATAGAGTCACCAGTGGGCCAAAAAAAACACCTGACCTGTTCGGAAGAACACTGCTTCTAGTTTCTCTTTGATGTCTTCTTTGCTTTCCCTTGATGCTTTTGCCTTGGCCACTTTATCGCTGCTTGCAGCTATATTTATTATTATTATTATTCCGCCACTTTTGCTCTAGCGGCTAGACCGTGCAGTCGCTTTTTACGAAACTCGGCAGTATGGCAGAGGACTATGCCAAACGGCTAAAACGCGAAGCTCGCAACAATCGGCCAAAGGGTGGCGCTGTAGGAAGCCTTCGAAAGTGCAAACTTTGAACTGGTGTAGCTCTTGCCCTGTTTCAGGTACAGCAATGAAACCTGTATACACTTATGCGTCTCCTCATGCCGAACAACTTTTACGCTCTGACTTTTGACCTCTGACCTTTACCTCTCCCACAATTTTGAATTATATGAAAAACAGTCAAAATCTATCTCCTCCTGGGATTTTCGCGTAACGTGCGCAAAACTTTTTTTACATGAACTTTGGACCAACACGGTCATCGCACAGCGGCCGGATTTTCTTTAAAGCGAAACATTATTTTTTAATAATTAACCGTATAATGCAGTTTCATGCAAATTATTCTTCTGCCTCTAAATCATACATGCAAAGTGACACGTTCATGGCAGTATGGCAGAGGACTATGCCAAACGGCTAAAACGCGAAGCTCGCAACAATCGGCCAAAGGGTGGCGCTGTAGGAAGCCTTCGAAAGTGCAAACTTTGAACTGGTGTAGCTCATGCCCTGTTTCAGGTACAGCAATGAAACCTGTATACACGTATGCGTCTCCTCATGCCGAACAACTTTTACGCTCTGACTTTTGACCTCTGACCTTTACCTCTCCCACAATTTTGAATTATATGAAAAACAGTCAAAATCTATCTCCTCCTGGGATTTTCGCGTAACGTGCGCAAAACTTTTTTTACATGAACTTTGGACCAACACGGTCATCGCACAGCGGCCGGATTTTCTTTAAAGCGAAACATTATTTTTTAATAATTCACTCAATGTTGCAGTTTTATGCAAATTATTCTTCTGCCTCTAAATCATACATGCAAAGTGACACGTTCATGGCATTTGGCAAATATGTTGAGGGTTAGTCCAAATATCACTGAAAGCAATCTTACTCCAATTGGCCAAAGGGGGGCGCTATACGAAGCGTTTGAAAACTCAAACTTTAAAGGGGCATAAGTCATGCCTCCTTTTGTTTGAAGACATGCAACTTGCTTACACGCGTGCCTTGACTCAAGCTGAAGACATCTGTGTCTTTGTTAAGTAAGCTCCGCCCTTCGATTTTCCGCCTTTTGGAGCAGTTCGTAAAACACTTAAACCATCTTTTATTCCGGAACTTTCGCGTCACGTGCACAGAACTTTTTTTACATGAACTTTGGACCAATATCTAAAGATCTGTCAGATCGGATTTTTTAAAAATTGAAACATGCTTTTTTAATAATTCTATCAACATTGCAAGTTTTATGCAAATTATTCTTCTGCTTCTAAAACAAACATTTAAAGTAATATTTTCTCACTGTGCAGAGCTGTGCATAGCTCACATGGTAAGGCCTTTGTCTATCATTCCAGAAGTCCCCTGTTCAAGCCTTACCTCATGCATTTAAAATACATTTTACAACATTTTGCCGTGAAAACCCTGGTACTGCAACTGAACATGGCAACCCGACCAAACATGGCAACCTTCTTAAGCAAGGGTATAAATAGTGGTTGAGTTGAGGCCACTCCCCCCCTCTCAGATTGTTTGAAGCCGCATGGTGCTGGTGGTTGCTGCTACTCACTGCTACATTATGCAGCAGCTGCAGGTCTGTACACTGTTCATTATTCCAACAACTATTCCAATTTCTAACAGTTTCATTCATTATACTTACCCATACTATAATTTGTCTTTTAGATTTACCTCACCTGAACATACCTACCTGATCCACTCGATACACTGGCTGTGTATGATGGAGGAACAATGTGTCACTTGGTAAGCTGACCATGTGCTCTGAAATGTTATGTTGTTTTTGGTTTTGGTATCTAAATGTTAAACGATTTCTTTTGGAATGTAATGCTTGTATGTTAGCTGCAACGTTGATTATTGAATTGATGTATTTTGAGTTTAATGCCAATGCCTAGTTGGGGAGATTAATGGAATTATTTTGTTTCAAGCCTGTAGTGCAGCAGATTATTTGAATTTGTTGTTTTTCTATTCATTTGGCCTTTTTCTTTGATCCAGGCCAGGTTTATTGCCTAGAACTGAATCTGAAAGATGGCGAGCCTGCAGAAAGACTGACACAATCCTGTCTGACCTATGGTTATGGGTAGGAAAAAGCAGCCGCAGTGACACTCATTCCTAGTTTGATTTGATTTTGAAGTAATGACTTTGAGTTTCTTTATAAAGTAATGATGTTTGAGTGCATTCATTTATTCGTTTATTGTTTCAAACCATGCAGGGGAAGCTCAGCCTCACACCTGAAGCCCATCTGACAATCAGCTGACAATCAGTACCAGCTCCCAGATTGCTTCATTGAAGCCAAAGAACGGCAGTGTAAGTGGGTTCATTATTCTGAATTGTGTGGAACGGGCAGATTGAACACCTCTTCTCTAACTTGTGGCTCAACTGTAATTATTCTGAAGCTCACCTCATTTCTCTCTCCCTCCCCCACCTAGGCTGGCTGGGTTCCAACACCCCCCAATTGGAATCCATAGTCTGCTCTGCCCACAGGACGGCAGCCCCATGTGAGCGTCTAAAGTTCCAAGTTTTGACCCCCAGCCGCCTTCCCCTCAACGTTTTTCAATAAAAACAATTTAAGTTTAGTTAAGTCTGACTCTGCTAGCCACTTACAGAAAATAATGCTGCCAAATATTTTGCAATTGCAAATCCTTTGTGTAAATAAACTGAAATTCATACTATTGCATGACTATTTCTTTATCATGTTTCACAAGCATCTGGGTCTACAATGCCAGGGGTGTAAAAGTAACTGAGTACATTTACTCAAATACTATCCTTAGTATAATTTTGAGGTATTTTATACTTCACTTGTATAGTCTTACTTCTAGGCTACTCCAGTAAATGCTCATGCGTTGCATTGCATTGTGAGCTTGTAGATCTGCTATTTTCAAAAAAATTCAAGTTGATGCCAATACCTTCGTACTTTTATTCAGTATTACTATTTATCTCTATATATTCATGTTATTCCTGGCACCGCCCCTGTTATCCTGTTCATATCCTGAAAAAGGTGGGGGCTGAAAAAGCTGTCCTGAAAAACATCATTTGATTTCCTGTTGTCCTTGCATTAAAGTGTCAGTAGTTGGGTTCTGGGTTGCCATGTCTGCTTATAATAAGCAATTTGTGTCTCGTTAAGATTTTTATTTATCCAGCCCCCACCATGCAGTTGTACAGTGAAACCCAAAATTCAAAAATGGCAAAAATAAACTTTGCCAAAAATCTAAAAATGAAGAACTCGGGAACGGGAACAAAAGGCAAAACTCAAGAAAAAGGCAAAAATAACAAACACTGCACTAGGCTATGGGGCCCTTGCAACTCTCACTGAGATTTGTTCATCTCGCTCTGCAGCTATAGACAGAAAATCACACAAATCAGTACACAGTATCTCTACAGTGATGTGATCATGACGGATTTGTCCGATATCATATTCTATCTAATTGGCTAAAATTGAATTCCAAGGTTTGCAGGATTGCTCCTTTTTGAACAAATTGTCTCAAACGCAGCCTGCTATGTGTGTGAGATTTTGCACACACATTCCCACTAGGCCAAGGAACAGATGCCACCCTTCTCACATTGGCCTGTTATAGAGTCACCAGTGGGCCAAAAAAAACACCTGACCTGTTCGGAAGAACACTGCTTCTAGTTTCTCTTTGATGTCTTCTTTGCTTTCCCTTGATGCTTTTGCCTTGGCCACTTTATCGCTGCTTGCAGCTATATTTATTATTATTATTCCGCCACTTTTTCTCTAGCGGCTAGACCGTGCAGTCGCTTTTTACGAAACTCGGCAGTATGGCAGAGGACTATGCCAAACGGCTAAAACGCGAAGCTCGCAACAATCTGCCAAAGGGTGGCGCTGTAGGAAGCCTTTGAAAAATGCCAACTTTGAACTGGTGTAGCTCATGCCCTGTTTCAGGTACAGCAATGAAACCTGTATACAATTATGCGTCTCCTCATGCCGAACAACTTTTACGCTCTGACTTTTGACCTCTGACCTTTACCTCTCCCACAATTTTGAATTATATGAAAAACAGTCAAAATCTATCTCCTCCTGGGATTTTCGCGTAACGTGCGCGAAACTTTTTTTACATGAACTTTGGACCAATGTGGTCATCGCACAGCGGCCGGATTTCTTTTAAAGCGAAACATTATTTTTTAATAATTCACTGTATAATGCAGTTTCATGCAAATTATTCTTCTGCCTCTAAATCATACTTGCAAAGTGACACGTTCATGTCATTTGGCAAATATGTAGAGGGTTAGTACAAATATCACTGAAAGCAATCTTACTCCAATTGGCCAAAGGGGGGCGCTATACGAAGCGTTTGAAAACTCAAACTTTAAAGGGGCATAAGTCATGCCTCGTTTCGTTTGAAGACATGCAACTTGCTTACACGCGTGCCTTGACTCAAGCGGAAGACATCTGTGTCTTTGTTAAGTAAGCTCCACCCTTAGATTTTCCGCCATTTTGAGCAGTTTGTAAAACACTTAAACCCGCTTTTATTCCGGAACTTTCGCGTCACGTGCACGGAACTTTTTTTACATGAACTTTGGACCAATATCTAAAGATCTGTCGGATCGGATTTTTTTTAAATTGAAACATGCTTTTTTAATAATTCAATCAACATTGCAAGTTTTATGCAAATTATTCTTCTGCCTCTAAAACATAGATGCAAAGTCACATTTTCATGATGAAATACTGTAGAGGGTAAGTCCAAATATCACTGAAACCAAAAAGAATCATATTTGAACTGGGGACCCCCCACCCTGACGTGAGTAGGGGTTTCCCATGATCTGGGCCTTAGGCTAGATGCAGAATAGAGCTGGGACGTTCGCGAACGAATCGAATCTTTTGAACGGCTCTTTGAAGTGAACGATGGGATCCGGTTTGCGCAGTAGAGAGCCGTTCATTTGGGGGGAGACCCCCTCCCCCCAATTCAACATCTCCTTGCTACTCCACTGAGTACTGACTGAGTACAGTGAGTGAGTGAGAGAGAGAGAACAAGTGGAGGAGCGAGTTCATTGTTGCCTGCTTGTTTTTTTTAGGTGTTTTATGAATAACAAAAGTCAAGGTAGCTTAATTTACACACACATTTTATGAAAAGGGTAAATACTAAATTGTGATCTCAACTGTCAGCAGAGGAATGTGGTGCCACCTTGTGGATTCATGTTTAAACAAATTCTTCTTAAAAATATATAAATATACAAGGAGCCAAATGAGCCAGTCTTTTGAACGGCTCTTTTTAGTGAGCCAGATCGATGGTACTGTCTCACTTCAAAGAGCCATAAATCCCACCTCTAATGCAGAATAGACCCAAACACAGCTGCCCAGCAATTTGCAATCAAACCACACCCAGTATAAAGCCAGACTTTCTGCAGTAATTTGCTCAGTGTGGTCCACAACACTGGAGGTGTTACAGGCAGCAGGTATGTACTCTTTATTTATTTCAACAACTATTCCAATTTCTGACAGTTTAATTCATTAATTATTTATACTTACCCATGCAATAATTTGACTTTTAGATACCATACCTACCTGATCCACTCGCTACACTGGCTGTGTGAATGAGGAACATTGTGACTTGGTGAGTGACCATGTGCTCTGTAATGTTATGTTGTTTTTGGTTTTGGGATCTAAATGTTAAACAATTTCTTTTGGAATGTAATGCTTGTATGTTAGCTGCAATGTTGATTATTGAATTGATGTATTTTGAGTTTAATGCCAATGCCTAGTTGGGCAGATTAATGGAATTATTTTGTTTCAAGCCTGTAGTGCAGCAGATTATTTGAATTTGTTGTTTTTCTATTCATTTGGCCTTTTTCTTTGATCCAGGCCAGGTTTATTCCCTAGAACTGAATCTGAAAGATGGCGAGCCTGCAGAAAGACTGACACAATCCTGTCTGACCTATGGGTAGGAAAAAGCAGCCGCAGTGACACTCATTCCTATTTTGATTTTGAAGTAATGACTTTGAGTTTCTTTATAAAGTAATGATGTTTGAGTGCATTCATTTATTCATTGTTTCAAACCATGCAGGGGAAGCTCAGCCTCACACCTGAAGCCCATCTGACAATCAGCTGACAATCAGTACCAGCTCCCAGATTGCTTCATTGGAGCCAAAGAAAGGCAGTGTAAGTGGGTTCATTATTCTGAACTGTGTGGAACGGGCAGATTGAACACCTCTTCTCTACCTTGTGGCTCAACTGTAATTATTCTGAAGTTCACCTCATTTCTCTCTCCCTCCCCCACCTAGGCTGGCTGGGTTCCAACACCCCCCAATTGGAATCCATAGTCTGCTCTGCCCACAGGACAGCAGCCCCATGTGAGCCCCTAAAGTTCCAAGTTTTGACCCCCAGCCGCCTTCCCCTCAACGTTTTTCAATAAAAACAATTTAACTTTAGTTAAGTCTGACTCTGCTAGCCACTTACAGAAAATAATGCTGCTATAATATTTTGCAATTGCAAATCCTTTGTGTAAATAAACTGAAATTCATACTATTGCATGACTATTTCTTTATCATGTTTCACAAGCATCTGGGTCTACAATGCCAGTGGTGTAAAAGTAACTGATTACATTTACTCAAATACTATCCTTAGTATAATTTTGAGGTATTTTATACTTCACTTGTATAGTCTTACTTCTAGGCTACTCCAGTAAATGCTCATGCATTGCATTGTGAGCTTGTAGATCTGCTATTTTCAAAAAATGTCAAGTTGATGCCAATACCTTTGTACTTTTATTCAGTATTTACACTGAACAGAGGCCACCCTTCTCACATTGGCCTGTTATAGCGCCACCAGCGGGTAAATTTTTGCAAAACACATTTTTGGAACAAAATGCTTCAAATCCTGCATGCAGCGTCCGATTGCCGTGAAAGGCCCAAGAACACGTGGCACCCTTTTCACTTTGGCCTATTATAGAGTCACCACTAGGCCAAAAAAAAAACCTGCCAGAGTCCTGTTCGGTCCTGTTTTTCTTTGATATTCTTCTTTGCTTTCCCTTGATGCCTTATTGCTTTCCTGCTTTTTATGCCTTGGACACTTTATCGCTGCTTGCAGCTATATTTATTATTATTATTATTCCGCCACTTTTGCTCTAGCGGCTAGACCGTGCAGTCGCTTTTTACGAAACTCTGCAGTATGGCAGAGGCCTATGCCAAACGGCTAAAACGCGAAGCTCGCAACAATCGGCCAAAGGGTGGCGCTGTAGGAAGCCTTCGAAAGTGCAAACTTTGAACTGGTGTAGCTCATGCCCTGTTTCAGGTACAGCAATGAAACCTGTATACACTTATGCGTCTCCTCATGCCGAACAACTTTTACGCTCTGACTTTTGACCTCTGACCTTTACCTCTCTCACAATTTTGAATTATATGCAAAACAGTCAAAATCTATCTCCTCCTGGGATTTTCGCGTAATGTGCGCGAAACTTTTTTTACATGAACTTTGGACCAACACGGTCATCGCACAGCGGCCGGATTTTCTTTAAAGCGAAACATTATTTTTTAATAATTAACCGTATAATGCAGTTTCATGCAAATTATTCTTCTGCCTCTAAATCATACATGCAAAGTGACACGTTCATGGCAGTATGGCAGAGGACTATGCCAAACGGCTAAAACGCGAAGCTCGCAACAATCGGCCAAAGGGTGGCGCTGTAGGAAGCCTTCAAAAGTGCAAACTTTGAACTGGTGTAGCTCATGCCCTGTTTCAGGTACAGCAATGAAACCTGTATACACTTATGCGTCTCCTCATGCCGAACAACTTTTACGCTCTGACTTTTGACCTCTGACCTTTACCTCTCCCACAATTTTGAATTATATGAAAAACAGTCAAAATCTATGTCCTCCTGGGATTTTCGCATAACGTGCGTGAAACTTTTTTTACATGAACTTTGGACCAACACGGTCATCGCACAGCGGCCGGATTTTCTTTAAAGCGAAACATTATTTTTTAATAATTCACTGTATAATGCAGTTTCATGCAAATTATTCTTCTGCCTCTAAATCATACATGCAAAGTGACACATTCATGGCATTTGGAAAATATGTAGATGGTTAGTCCAAATATCACTGAAAACAATCTTACTCCAATTGGCCAAAGGGGGGCGCTATACGAAGCGTTTGAAAACTCAAACTTTAAAGGGGCATAAGTCATGCCTCGTTTCGTTTGAAGACATGCAACTTGCTTACACGCGTGCCTTGACTCAAGCGGAAGACATCTGTGTCTTTGTTAAGTAAGCTCCGCCCTTAGATTTTCCGCCATTTTGAGCAGTTTGTAAAACACTTAAACCCGCTTTTATTCCGGAACTTTCGCGTCACGTGCACGGAACCTTTTTTACATGAACTTTGGACCAATATCTAAAGATCTGTCAGATCGGATTTTTTTTAAATTGAAACATGCTTTTTTAATAATTCAATCAACATTGCAAGTTTTATGCAAATTATTCTTCTGCCTCTAAAACATAGATGCAAAGTCACATTTTCATGATGAAATACTGTAGAGGGTAAGTCCAAATATCACTGAAACCAAAAAGAATCATATTTGAACTGGGGACCCCCCACCCTGACGTGAGTAGGGGTTTCCCATGATCTGGGCCTTAGGCTAGATGCAGAATAGAGCTGGGACGTTCGCGAACGAATCGAATCTTTTGAACGGCTCTTTGAAGTGAACGATGGGATCCGGTTTGCGCAGTAGAGAGCCGTTCATTTGGGGGGGAGACCCCCTCCCCCCAATTCAACATCTCCTTGCTACTCCACTGAGTACTGACTGAGTACAGTGAGTGAGTGAGAGAGAGAGAACAAGTGGAGGAGCGAGTTCATTGTTGCCTGCTTGTTTTTTTTAGGTGTTTTATGAATAACAAAAGTCAAGGTAGCTTAATTTACACACACATTTTATGAAAAGGGTAAATACTAAATTGTGATCTCAACTGTCAGCAGAGGAATGTGGTGCCACCTTGTGGATTCATATTTAAACAAATTCTTCTTAAAAATATATAAATATACAAGGAGCCAAATGAGCCAGTCTTTTGAACGGCTCTTTTTAGTGAGCCAGATCGATGGTACTGTCTCACTTCAAAGAGCCATAAATCCCACCTCTAATGCAGAATAGACCCAAACACAGCTGCCCAGCAATTTGCAATCAAACCACACCCAGTATAAAGCCAGACTTTCTGCAGTAACTTGCTCAGTGTGGTCCACAACACTGGAGGTGTTACAGGCAGCAGGTATGTACTCTTTATTTATTTCAACAACTATTCCAATTTCTGACAGTTTAATTCATTAATTATTTATACTTACCCATGCAATAATTTGACTTTTAGATGCCATACCTACCTGATCCACTCGCTACACTGGCTGTGTGAATGAGGAACATTGTGACTTGGTGAGTGACCATGTGCTCTGTAATGTTATGTTGTTTTTGGGATCTAAATGTTAAACAATTTCTTTTGGAATGTAATGCAATGTTGATTATTGAATTGATGTATTTTGAGTTTAATGCCAATGCCTAGTTGGGCAGATTAATGGAATTATTTTGTTTCAAGCCTGTAGTGCAGCAGATTATTTGAATTTGTTGTTTTTCTATTCATTTGGCCTTTTTCTTTGATCCAGGCCAGGTTTATTCCCTAGAACTGAATCTGAAAGATGGCGAGCCTGCAGAAAGACTGACACAATCCTGTCTGACCTATGGGTAGGAAAAAGCAGCCGCAGTGACACACATTCCTATTTTGATTTTGAAGTAATGACTTTGAGTTTCTTTATAAAGTAATGATGTTTGAGTGCATTCATTTATTCATTGTTTCAAACCATGCAGGGGAAGCTCAGCCTCACACCTGAAGCCCATCTGACAATCAGTACCAGCTCCCAGATTGCTTCATTGGAGCCAAAGAAAGGCAGTGTAAGTGGGTTCATTATTCTGAACTGTGTGGAACGGGCAGATTGAACACCTCTTCTCTACCTTGTGGCTCAACTGTAATTATTCTGAAGCTCACCTCATTTCTCTCTCCCTCCCCCACCTAGGCTGGCTGGGTTCCAACACCCCCCAATTGGAATCCATAGTCTGCTCTGCCCACAGGACGGCAGCCCCATGTGAGCCCCTAAAGTTCCAAGTTTTGACCCCCAGCCGCCTTCCCCTCAACGTTTTTCAATAAAAACAATTTAACTTTAGTTAAGTCTGACTCTGCTAGCCTGCTAGAAAATAATGCTGCTATAATATTTTGCAATTGCAAATCCTTTGTGTAAATAAACTGAAATTCATACTATTGCATGACTATTTCTTTATCATGTTTCACAAGCATCTGGGTCTACAATGCCAGTGGTGTAAAAGTAACTGAGTACATTTACTCAAATACTATCCTTAGTATAATTTTGAGGTATTTTATACTTCACTTGTATAGTCTTACTTCTACGCTACTCCAGTAAATGCTCATGCATTGCATTGTGAGCTTGTAGATCTGCTATTTTCAAAAAATGTCAAGTTGATGCCAATACATTTGTACTTTTATTCAGTATTTACACTGAACAGATGCCACCCTTCTCACATTGGCCTGTTATAGCGCCACCAGCGGGTCAATTTTTGCAAAACACATTTTTGGAACAAAATGCTTCAAATCCTGCATGCAGCGTCCGATTGCCGTGAAAGGCCCAAGAACACGTGGCACCCTTTTCACTTTGGCCTATTAGAGTCACCACTAGGCCAAAAAAAAAACCTACCTGACCTGCCAGAGTCCTGTTCGGTCCTGTTTTTCTTTGATATTCTTCTTTGCTTTCCCTTGATGCCTTATTGCTTTCCTGCTTTTTATGCCTTGGACACTTTATCGCTGCTTGCAGCTATATTTGTAATTGTAATTGTCCACCAACTCCACACTCCATCTAAAAATGTTTTGTGCCAGCCTGCCAGGGAACTCTAAAGCAGATTTGTGTTAAAAGGTTTAAAAAATATTCAAAATAGTTCAAGTTTTTGTTCAAGATTTTCTGTCCTTTTGGGCTTGTTTTCATAAACCTTGTTGCTTATTTCTCTCGCAAAATCTGGCAACAGCTCGAAGGCCAATCACTGACACCATGCATTCACAGAGATAAGCACATGTATTTATAGACACAAACAAGTGTTCAGACATTCACATGGATATAGTCTATCATGTCTGCATTTGTTTCTGGAAATACTTGTTTTCCAAGGTTCTTTTCACTGTTAGCCTTGCTCATTCTTCCCTTTTGTTTCTGAAAACAAAAGCAAAAGGCACTTTTCAACACTTCTTTTCATTGGAAAAAAGAATCTGAACAGTATATTTACATAACAACACCTTTACAAATGCCCTCCTTTCTCACTGTCAATGTTCTAACAATTTTCTGACAATCCACTGTCTTGCAGATGGCAAGCGTGAAGTTCTCAAGTGGAACATCTGTACATCAGTGCATGGTTCCCAAACTTTTCAGGTCGAGACTCAAAAGAGAGAAACCATATAGTGGAAATAGGAAATAGCAGATCTACAAGTGCACAACGCATCACTTTGTGCCACGTTGCGAGCTTGTAAGTCAGATATTGTCTTTACTTTAATTATATATTTTAAAAAAAACAGCTTATGATGGATGGTTGCTGGTATTAGCTGGTCTTATATGGTCATAGGCTGCTTTAGATGCTATACCAGGCTGGACATGCTGGTCAGGCTGTCTGGCTGGTTTGTCAGCCTAATTGTTTATAGCTGGTCTAAGCTGGACTCTGCTGGTCTGTGATGGTCAGCCAGCTGGCTGGCTGGACTGACCAGCAAAGCAAAGCTAGTTGGTCTCTGCTAGTCAAATGGGTGGACTGACCAGCAAAGACCAGCGGCAGCTTAGCAGCTGGACATATCTGGTGACTGGTCAGATGGTGTGTATCGGGTGAATTGCTGGACTGGACAGACCAGTAAAGCCCAGCTGATAAGCCAGGCTGTCTTCCTCCATATATGGGCATTCCCATATGAAGTCCTGTTAGATATGGTCTTGATATTGATGACATCAAGGATCTCCATATATGGGCATAAAATAGATTCTGTTAGTGTGGTTCCCCTGACATCACAGTGATGTCAGAACGTGATGTAACTCGAAACGTCACTTTCCCCTCAATGCAGTCTGTAAACTTCCGGTTTCACTATAAGCCAATAGATGTGTATGTAGAAGACCTGGCCCCATGAAGTGAACAGGAGTGACGCGACTCTCTCTCTGAATACAAAGACTCTGGCCCAAGGCTGCCGTTGTGAACTGTACAAGCCTGTTGTGGCTCTGCCAAAATTGGCAAGAATGCTTTTTTATACAGTATATAAAACTGGACTAGACCTAATAACAGGAAAACAGGGTATAGGCCTAACAAATCGATATATCACTGAATTCTCCTTTAAGTGACAGGTATGCAGTACGTGCAGCATTTCTTATCTGAGGAAGGAGGAGAAATACCTCAGCTTCTCAAGATTAGAATCTTTGGGGGAGTGTCTGCGTTTACCTGCTTTGATAAAGAGGAGTCACTTCATGAGAGTGACATTATGTCATCAGTTTGTCCATACAGTACTACTTCACTGTAACTGAGCTGTCATTTTGGAGAAGCAGGGAGGATGGAACAACGTGTGTTTCTACTACTCCTCGTCTTGGGGATGCAGTCTGCAGTGCAGGGCTGGACAACCGCCTTCTGTAGGGGTGAACCCTGTCCACAATATAGTGTTGTAGACATCAATGAGGTAAGTAATCTATTGTGTTCAAAGATAATTGCAATAACTAGATACCTTACCTGTCTCTAAGGGATTATAGATAGATAGATAGATAGATAGATATATAGATAGATAGATAGACAGATAGACAGACAGACAGACAGACAGACAGACAGACAGACAGACAGACAGACAGACAGATAGACAGATAGATAGATAGATAGATAGATAGATAGATAGGACCAGAATTCCTGTGATGAATTCCTCTCAGGGACGTGCTGGCCATTGGGAAAAGCGGGACAACTCCCGAACGGCCGGTTCATTCCCGGCCGGTCCAGGCCAGCCATTAGGAAAAAAATAAAAATAAAATGTCGGCCTTCGTTCCATTTTGGGGGCTGGGCGGCCAACAAAGTAAATGGTCACTGTCGGGCAGAAACCTCATATCTCCAAGTTTCAAATTTGTACATTTCTTTGCAAAGCAAAGCCCTGCTTCATCATACAAGGCTATCGCACAAAAGTAGTGAAAACAGCCGATCTACAAGCACACAACGCCTCGTGGTGCGAGGCGTTGTGTGCTTGTAGATCGGCTGTTTTCACTAGTATTGGACATACAAGGTTTCCACCCGACAATGACAAAATATAACTCATGTAATCGGCCCGCCGCCCACTGGCTTGTCACTTGTCATGATCTGAAATGGCAAATCTTTGAGTAGCAGCTCTCTCTATAGCGCGCAATGAGGGCCTCTACAACTCTTTTTCCCGGGCTGAATCAGGGGCCCAGCACTTCCCTGATTCCTGCACACAACTAATAGAACTTTAAGAAGAGTTTTGTTTTCTGTTATTTGCAGGAGTTTGAGACGCGACAGTATGTTCGCTCCAGATGGATTACCATCAATATCCATAGTAGTTCCAACAATGATTTGATGATTGCGCATCAGACCTTAAGGTCCTACTGTGAAGGTTTGTAACAGGAACTCAGTTGTATAGTAACAATCTGTGGTGTTGGTTTTACTCAATACAGCAGTGTAGAAACACAAGTAAAAGTCTGGAATTAAACATTTAGGTCTACTTGAGTAAAAGTACCAAAGTATTTGTATAAAAATGTACTTAAAGTGACAAAAGTAAAAAGTATGCATTATGTAGATGTCAAGTTTTCTAATGTATAAAATGTATAAAGAATCTTGTAGATCGGCCATTTTTGAATGGCCGAAATGTATATAGGGTTGAATTGGTTAATGTATGTTTTGTAATAATCAATGAATCTACAAAGTTTTCAAATAAATGTTGTGGGTAAAAGTACAATATTTACCTCTGAGATGTAGTGGAGTAAAAGTAAAGGTATTGGAAATTTGATACTCAAGTACAAAGTACAAATACCTTGAAATTGTACTTAACAGTACTTAAGTAAATGTACTTTCCATCCGGTAACAGTTCAGTCTTGTGACATTTGTTTGCTTGTTTTGTTTAAAGATGTGTTCAAAATACATAGCTCTTACCATATTAGGTTTACTTAAGTTATGATCTAACACAATGGTTTAAACATTTTCAGGGGTTCATCAGACAATTTCATGAAAATGCGCTGTAAGGGCCGAGGCATCTCGTGTGCTAGTAGGCTACAGGTGGCGCGGCCCCGCCTATACAAACAATGGCCATGTTACTTATAACTGATGTGCACAACCCAAATGCACTGGTAACAAACGCCTTCAAAAGACTTTGTGCGTCAAGGCATGTTGTTTTGGACAAGACAAACTACATTCCAACTTTCCAAGTGCTTATCAGGGTGGCTATGTGTGATTATTGTATTACTTGTGCCCGCAGAGCGTGCAAGTTTTGTTTTGATTCATGGCTCTTTGTATTCTTTGTCTTTGTTTTTAATTGCTCTGTATCCTGCCAGTAGCAATTGGGAGTGGAGTGGGTGTAAGAGCCATTTGAGGCATCTTGTTATTTAGGCTTAATTGATGGTGTCATAGCAGGGCTGGGTAAATGCCTTGGTTGTCTGGGTTACAGCCAGGTATTTACTCCCTAAGTCCCTAATCAGCCTCAGGTGTTGCCAGTGGCAGAGGCAAACCGGTTTTTGACTGTGATTCATGCTTTGACTGTTTACCTATTTACGTATGTATATATTCTATGTCAAAGTATAGGACACACGTCTGAACTCCCTCTGCAACCAAGTATGGGACTTGGGCACTACATGCGCAAAAGACCTTTTATATAGCCTACAAACATTTTTTTTTTTTGAAAATACATTTCTTTTACAGTTCAATTATTTAGTACAAGGGTCTTCAACAGGGGGTCTGGGACCCCTCAGAGTTACTCCTCCAAATCTTTGTGTGAACATTTTTTTCTCCTTTTTACATTTAACCACTTGAACCCTAGCGTCCATATTCTGAGAACTTTACCCAGAAATAGCAGATCTACAACCTCACAACGCCTCGCAGCGCGAGCTTGTAGATCGGCTATTTTCAACAGAGGTTTGGTGTAGAGGGGGAAAAGAGCACACTAAGTACAGAGTGAAAGGTCAAGTTTATTAAGTATTGACGGTTCAAGTGGTTACATATCTGATAACACAAATTGAAATGAATCCAAAATACACTGATGATTGTGCTGTCAAACGATGAAACTATATGGAATCTGGGCTTCATCTCTCTCTCTCAGCTAAGGGGTCCTTGGACTTGACAACGTTGAAGACCCCTGATTTAGTAGGTTCATGATTCTTCTCTCTTCCAGGTGCTGAGCTTCCCATGAACACCTGGCCAGTTCTGATCACATTGACAGAGGGAGAGAACGGGCTGAACGGCTCAGAGTCTCTGACTCTGTCATGGTTTCTGGAAGATGATACGGTGCTGCCTGAAACCAACGATCTCTCCATCGTAGAAGAAGTCAGACCTGCTGCCACTGTATATGTCAGGTAAGAATGACGGATCCAAGAACTATTTGCATGATACTGTATAGTCGTTGTCGGGTGTAAACCTTGGGGGAAATCTCGCTTTTGCGAACGGCCATCATTTCGACCGGAGGGTTAGCGACTCACTCCACGGAGGTTAAGGTTAGGGTGAGGGTTAGAGTCGGGTGTCGAAAAGATGACATGTTGTAACAGCGACACGCTCCCTAAACCTTGTATGTCCAAAACCGTTCCTTTCTACAAGCACACAACGCCTCAGTGCGAGGAGGCGTTGTGTGCTTGTAGATCTGCTATTTTCACAAGTTTATAACTCTCAAAAAATATAAAAATAAAAAATATCCACAGAATTAATTGATGTTGTATGCTGATGTCTTTTTTTAAAACCTGTTTTAGTCTGGTTTCAGTAAACATACATAAAACATTAAGGACAACTTTGTTTTTTTACATCAAGGGTTCATATTTTAGATTGTAAGAGAAAAGAAAAGATCTGCTTTCTATTGTTTTAGTGATTTTAGTATTTTGATTTCAGTGGGTGGGGGCATGCATGCAAGTGGCCAAATATGTATTTTTAGACACAATAAGCTGGCAATTCTTTAGTTACTATTTACACCAGCCCCCATAAGTCACATCTGCCCATGAAAGATTGCGGTGCATCTTGGGAATGGGCTTATTGTGTCTAAAAATACATATTTGGCCACTTGCATGCATGTCCCCAACCTGGGGGCATGCATGCAAATCAAAATCTTTATATTTATAATTTTGATAAAATCTTTACATTTTAACACTCATCTTTTCTTTTCTCTAATGACTAATATGAACTAATATGAAGAAGAAAAAAAACAAAGTTGACCTTTAAATTGTTTAATTAAAACAAGTTTAGAGGTTACTTTGGAATATGAAAAGGATTATCAAAATATAATAATATCACTTCAAATAATATCTCTCAGTCTTGTTCATTGTCACATGACTTTACTTTGCAGGGTGTTCGATACTGTAGTGTCCTATGAGGATGGAAAGGACAATGCAGAGAAGCTCCGTAAGGCCCTGGCCAAGGCTGGAAAATCTTTTGAGGAACACAAGTACACAGGGGCAGGATTCGACTACCCCTGGACGTATTACCTCCTACACAATGAGGTGTGGGTGTATGCTGCCTGAGAACAGAACTCAACTCAACAGGACTTCTGCAGCTTGCTGTCGTTTCTCATTTTATTGATTTTATGATGTCATTAACTCAATGTTTTTCAGTTGGGCCTTTTGACTCAGAGGCTTTCAGTAAGTGACCAAAAATACACAGGGAAGGCAGATTTGCAAAACCTTCACCACGGACGTGGGATTATTCCCTTTTAATCAGGCCGATACCTTTGTACTTTTATTCAAGTAAACTATGAATACTTGTACTTGAACGGGGAATTGATACTTTTAATTCATTAAACATGTGAGTACTTCTTTCATCACTGCTTTTACCTGCTAATTAACAAGCATCTCGTTCTCAAAATTTTCTCACAACTCTATGAAGCCGAGCTGTAACATCTCACCGTTTTTGTATCATTTTCACATTGTTAAAATCTAATTTTAAAATAAAGAAAATAACATGGTACATCTAACGTATTTGTGGTATTTATTTAATAGTGTCCCGCTCTCCTCATTACACAAAGCACCTTATGTGGTGAAAGAGGTAAGCCTGGTCCTCGTGTCAGCGTTTGCACTACTTTGGGTCAAGGGAGTGATATGGCAGTCTGTCCTCACAGACCTTATACTTTACAAATGACTCATCTAAACCACTGGTTCTCAACCCCCCCAAATAATCATATTTGAACTGGGGACCTCCCCACCCTGACAAGCACTTGGAATTGTAGGAGTTGGCATTACATTTAGTTTGACTCAATCGGTTCCATTGTGAAAATAGCAGATCTACATGCGCAGAACGCCTCGCAACGCGTACGTAGATCTGCTATTTTCACAATTTCTGCCTCTAACAATTTAACCAGAGGTAGTAAAAAAGTCTTAACAGTCCTTAAATTGTAGCCTAGCGTTGCCAGACTCTTATCGCACTGGCCGTGTGTGGCAATGCAAGTCTACTTAAATTGTCACTTTAGAAATGTGTAGATACCCTGTATACACTTACACTGTATGTTGGGTGAGAAAACGGTTGAGTGAGAAAACAATGTAAACATTTAGCTTAACATCTGGGGACCGCTCAAAATAATTTGGGGAACCCCCTGGGGGTCCCAAGTTCGACCCATAGGTTGAGAACCACTGATCTAAACAGAACCGAATACGTCAGACATGTCCCCCTGGTGCAGTACTGTATGTACATGTACTGTAAAATCTTGTGCATATCACACAGTGCTTTTGTACTCTGTGCCCTGCTTCAGGCAACAGTGTGATGATGTAGCTGTTATAGTTTACAATTAAGGCCATTTCATTGTGACTTTAAAAAAGCTAGATTGGAGTAAAAGGCATGAGCTGTAGTCAGTAAACGACAGGGTATGATCTCATACTCTAAGTATTCTAGTCGAGACTGTAAAGAAAACAATTAAATGTTCCAAAGAAACTATAGATGCGTGTAAAGCTTGCGTGTAAGCTTTATTTGACCAAATAATAAATCAACAATAAGCTAATGGACAAGTGGTCAGCCAGCAACAGCAACAACAACAACAAGCACTGGACAAAAATGTCAAATATATAAACTCATTTACTGCCAGAATATTTTCAAGCTGTTTAGCCTTTGCCAGTAATTTTCAACAATTTCACCTTTCTTTAGATATACAGATAATTCTGATAATATCACACAATAGCTCAAAAGAAAGATCTACTCCTCCACTTTCCAACAAGGTAAGCCCCAACTTGTGCATGTGCCCTAGCCCCTAGGCCAAAGCACCATGTGTGTGTGTGTGTGTGTGTGTGTGTGTGTGTGTGTGTGTGTGTGTGTGTGTGTGTGTGTGTGTGTGTGTGTGTGTGTGTGTGTGTGTGTGTGTGTGTGTGCGCGCGCGCGCACATGCAAGCGATAGGGACAACATTTTAAATTGAATATTGTATTGACCATGATACTGACATCATACTAAACATGATATTGACATGATATAACCATGATGCTGACGTGACACTGACTACGATACTGACATAATACTGACATGATACTATTTTAGTCAACTGCTGTGAAATAACCTTATTAATGCATATGGTGATCAGATAAAAAATATAATTGGATGAGTAAATGGGTGTGATTTAGCATAGGTAACAATCTTGTTAAATACCGTATAATAAAGTATAATGTATGATAACAGTGTACTTGCTAGAAAGAGTTTGATAGCCAATTGATCACAACTTCTTAAAGTATACATTTATGAAAATAGAACTACTAAAATAGAATACAGACGTAAGCAGCGTTATATATACCGTACCAGACGCCTAAGGGCGAAAAGTAAGACGCCTAAGGGCGAGGTCGGCAGGTCGCGCATGACGGAATTCACACAGGACGGAATTAATTTGAAAGTGTGATTCGAGTTGCGGTTGGTTGTTTAAGTTGGACAAATAGTGGACAAAATATTTTCCCCAATAGAGGTTATGCGCATGCATAAATGGAATGGAAAATCGAGTAGCAAATTGAGTGGCAAGCTGAGTGGCAAAGTGAGTTTAACGTTGTTTAATGCAATCAGATAGGACTTTTCTGTTTGGATGTATGAGCCGTCAAGGCCAGAAATAGTTTTTTGACACTCAGTAGGCGTATAATGATGTGACATGCATACCCTCTATATGGATATGACTGACGTCTGACATCATAGATGTCTTATGTTATAGACCACATGAGACTCACACAATATGTCCATATATGGACATCACAAGCTATGGGCTTAATATTGATGACATCAGGGATCTCCATATATGGGCAGAAGGACAGTGTCGGTTTTCATAGTTAACTGCGATCTATGGTCACAATAAATGGTAAATGGTGCATTTATATTATGCACCATACAGTAGCTCCTTTATCGAAGGTACATTCACCCATTTACACACAAATTCATACACAGATGGTGGAGGAAACCATGCAAGGCACCAACCTGCTCATCAGGAGCAATTAGGGGTTCAGCGTCTTGCCCAAAGACAATTCAACATTAACCCTTGGGGATCCCCGGGATCGAACTGCGGCTACTCTGCCCGTGAGCCACTGCCGCGCCCATATAATTTACTGTACATAAAGTTATACAAATCCATTAATTGTGGCATACTATATACTGTGGGATGGCAATCATTTTAAAGGCTTCATTTCCCAGTTTTTCTCAGTTCCAAGACATTTATGGCGCGGCACCCTCAACTGATCCGCTTTCGTCCATTCAGTTTCATCATACACAGCCCCGCCTGTCTTTCTCGTTTTGTCACATTGCTTCGTCCTCTGTCCCGCAGATGACAGCTCAGCCAGGAGCGCCTGCATCTGGGAGGGCAGGTGGAACAGAGTCAGTCCCCGCAGAAGCTCCGGTAATGCCCCGTCACCGCGGGGGGGCGCGGGCGGTTGTTGCTGCGCTGCGGCGAAAGTCTCAAAACTCACCAGCGTGAAGCGTTGGCCGGCCCTGCCGAGCCGCTTGTCCGCTCTGATGCAGCACAGAGAGGCAGTGAACAGGTCAGAGTAAGGGGAGGAAGACATCTGAGGAGAGGGTCGTCCCGGTCCCTTGTCCTCTTCCATGTTTCCATGAGTGGCAGCAGCTGCAGCATCCTGGTGGCAGTGGTGGAAAGTGGTGGAAAGTGGTAAATGTACTTAGTACATTTACTTAAGTGCAATTTTGAGATACTTTCATTTTACTAAAGTATTTCCAATTTTCAATACATTTACTTCTACTCCTCTACACGATCTCAGCGGCAAATATTGTACTTTTACTCCGCTACAATTATTTGAAAACTTTAGTTACTAGTTACTTTGTAGATTACTTCTTGTTATAAGACAAAGACATACATTAACCACCTATATACATTTCGGCTATTTGAAACTAGCCGCTCTACAAGCTCACAATGTGTTGCGATGTGATGCATTGTGAACTTGTAGATCTGCTTTTTTCTAAAGATTAATTTTTTTTTACATTAACACTTGAATGAAAACGTAAAATGGGGACATTCTGCAAAGTGCATTTTGACGCCAATACTTTTGTACTTTTACTCAAGTACATTTTGAATTCTGGACTTCAACTTGTAACAGAGTATTTCTACATTGCAGTGTTGATACTTTCACTCGGGTAAAAACTTTGAGTAGCCTACTTTTTCCACCACTGCCTGGTGGTGGTGGTGGTGGTGGTGTTGTTGACGACTCCATTCCTCCGCCCTGTCCCGGGCCTTTTGGGTCAGGACCAGCACCACCCGGCCCCGCCCGACGCTGTCCAGACGCAGCAGCTGGGAGTGCAGCCAGGGGAGGGGTCCCAGGGCACACTGCTCCGCTCTGCTCCACTGGTCCACGGACACGCTGAAGCCCTGGGCGCGGAGCAGGGAGCCCAGCCCGCACACTGCCTCTGACACGATGTTAACGCTGCCGCCCCCTTCAGGAGGGCTCAGCAGCACCACATGGCCTCTCACTGTTGCTTTTAGAGAGAGAGAGAGGAGAGAAATGAGGGGTTATATACTGTAAAGCCTCTATCATAGTCGGTACCGCGGTGGTAAGCTATCCACCGCGGTGTAGTCTTTTTGAGTCATAAAACTACAACGTTGCGTCATTCCTGGAGAGTGCAGGTTTTTTAAGGGAACATTGATTATTGATATAATCATTGACTTTAAAAATAAAGTAAACACAGTAACAATCGATTATTTCTTATTTGCATTGCAAAATTATTCAATACAATTATTTGCGTTGCAAAACTATTCAATTATGATACAAAGTTAAACGATGCAATATTTTGCTTTTTACAATTCTATAAAGTAGATTGTTTATATTGTTTACGATGCATATGATGCATATGCAGTTACTGTATTATTACACCTCTACATCCAAGGACTAATAGTGATTTCAAGGATCTTTTAGTAATAAAACAGTAAACTCACTTTGTGAACAACCATAGCGCCAGCTCTGAGCCCATCCTGTATAGCAACAGGGGAAAAAAACAGCGAATGATTATGTTATTTATCAATATATACATTATCATCCATCATCATCTTCAAAAGAAAACTAATTATTTAATTTGAGGGCACAGATCACTAATTAGAAGGAACACAATATTTCAAGTGAATCATTTATCAACATATTCTCCACTCTGTAACACAAGAAGAAAATAAAAAAATAATGAAGTAAAGTAAAGTAAAAAGTAAGTAACAAGAATCGACACACAGTCAATTTAAAATCTGGTGTATTGGTGTGTTGAAGTTAGTGTTGGTGTTCTTTCTCATGTATATTTCATAATATTCTAACTTACTGTAGGCTATATGTCTAGGGATGGCCAAATGGAGATTTTTTTCTTAACCGATAACCGTCAGGCCTTATCAGTTAATTAACCGTTAACCGTTAAGGAAATGTGTTCAAAAATGCGCTATTTTAGCGATTTAAAAAAGGAAAATAGGCCTACACACGTTTTTCCCCATAATAAAGTGCTATATTTACACATTAAAAACCATAACACAGGGAGAAACAAGAATACAAATGTTTTCTAAAAGAAATGTGTTTTTGCAAAGAAACGGATTGAAATTATAAGTCTGTAATGTGATGCGCTGGTCGCCAGGCACGTGCGCACATACAGCAAAAGGGGCTTGAGCCCTTAACTTTTATCCGTATGAAAAGGCCCTTTTAGAAATGTCAGCCCATGCCTCTCTAAAATTCTGTGCACTCCCTGGACCCTGGCTGTTGCCTAACAAAACCAGCATGAGACGCATGTAGCCGCATGTAGCAATAACTTCCAATCGTATGACTTTTGGAATCGTTGAATCGGCTAAACGTGATGTCCATTTCATTCATTTACTTCTCTCACGCCCGTGTTTTGTGTGTGCTGATGCAGCGATCATTGAATTTGCGACTCTGAGCTTTGTTATTTTCGCATAGCCTACTATGTAACCAATACGACTTTAGCGTTCCTCACGTCATCAATGTAACATTAGAAAGTTGTGTTTTAAGCTCTTCTTAAACAGGATTCAATGTGACGACGCGGGTTTTGTAAAATCCAATCGACGAGGGAGCATGTTTCCTGATGAACAAGTCAGCGTGTACAGCCAAATCAAGCACGCAGCGGCAGACTCGCAGTTGTATGAATGCATGTATGTTACACAGACATTGGTGTCCAGAAATGTGTGACCACAGGGCCTGGCCTGTGAAGTGTGAAGGAATGGCGCTCCCAATCATGAAACTAGCTCGGTTACCATGTGACATGGACAGCCAATCGGCAAATAGGTCGCCTGAAAGTCTCCTGAAAGTCTCGCCAGAAAATCATCTCTTTAAAGATCTGGTTTACACCAGATAAAAACATACTCTTGAGCTTGTGATGCAGAAGATAGAACACTAGAGCTGCCAAACAAAGCAGCAGTACTGAAGCGATGAACACTGGACTCCACCGCCACCTGGTGTCTGTCAGGGGTAAATGCAAACATGATTATTAACCCCAGTTTATGTTGTAGTGAATCTATCAATAGTTCCATAGGCCTACATCATCAATTTCTGTAAGTACAAAAATGTATCTTAAACGTGGCTGTAACGGTTGGCCGATGGTTCAGGCTCCAAAGAAGTCCAGGAATGCATGGTTTATTTTATATTTATTTACCTCCACAAACACCAATAAAGTGCAGCATTTTCACAGTGCGCCTATAATAGGCGGAGCCGCGGAGGCACTTTAACAAAAATAAGTTACTTGAAAACTTGTGAAATGTGTCATTCTGCATATTGAGTACTTTTACATTTGGTCCTTCAAGTATATTTAGAATAATGGACTTAAACTTGTAATATATAGTAGGATAGTAGGGCCTACATTGCAGTATTGATACTTTAAAAAAGTACGTTAAAAGTTAAAAGAAATATATACAGACTACTTTTTCCACCACTGCCCTCTGTCCCGTATGTGTCATATAGCCAACTCACTTTCATTGATGCAGAAGGGACCCAGGTCATTTTCCAGTCCTTTCAATTTTGCCTGTACAAATGGTGAACATATAAACAGATCATTAAGCATACTGTATATGAAGCCTATGAAGCATAATTTGCTGATAAATGATGCATATATTATACGTTGGAGGACAGCTTGAAATAAATTACCATTACACATGGTGAAAGTTGAATGTTTATATCTTCAAACTGAAACACCCCCGGAATCTCCTGTGGATTAAACAATATTGTCAACCCAGTTGTATTAAAGAGGGTGCAAGTTAGGCCTATATGTTTTTTTTTTGTTTTTTTTTTTTTTGTAAAAGAATAAATAAACTTTTTCCCCCTTTTACAGTAAAAGGAGTCTCCGTCTCTCCAACTCTTTAAAAGAGAATAAATTAACAGCTTGGAATAGGCCTACTAATTTAACCAACTAGAAGTCTAGTCGGCAACCTGGCCAACTCGGGAACGATGTAAATAGGGAATGAATGCCCCGCCCTTTAATGCAAACCCCATTATACTGTTGTCATAGGACCCGTTTTGACCATCTGTTTGCCTGTGTCCATTTATGCCCATATATGGAGATATCTGTATCTGTCTTTCTGTCGGCGTCCATTTTATGTCCATATATGGAGATCACTGCAGATATAGTTCTGGGTCCATTTTATGCCCATATATGGAGTTATCTGTATATCTGCGTCCATTTTATGCCCATATATGCAGATCTCTGTATCTGTCTGTCTGTGTCCCTTTTATGCCCGTATATGGAGTTCTTTGTGATTCTGCGTCCATTGTATGCCCATATATGCCCATATATGGAGATAACTGTTTATCTGCGTCCATTTTATGCCCATATATGAGATCTCGGTCGCTTTTTGTTTGTTTCCTCTTTAAGCAGAATATGCAGCCTGCTTAAATCTGCATCATTCAAGTCATCCTCCCAGTCCCACACTTTGTTGCTTGTCTTATGTTTGTCTTTGTCTCTTTTATTTTCTTTTTCTTTTTTGGAGCGGGAGAGTGAATTCAGCTTGAGTTTTTTTGGAGAACTTGTTTTTTTTTCAGTCTTGTGCTGTTGATTTAGCTTGTCTTATGTTTGTCTCCTCCGTCTGCACCTTAGCCAACCCAGATCTCCACTACTGATCCTTGTTCTCTTCAGCAAAAGCTGTAAAGTAATTTAAATCTGCATCATCGATGTCCTCCCAGTCACACTCTTTGTTGCTTGTCTTATGTTTGTCTCCTCCTCCATCTGTTTGTCTGTGTCCCTTTATGCCCATTATGGAGATCTCTGTATCTGTCTGTGCCTCCGACTGTGTTGCAGACACAGTGCTGGTTCCCCCTTTAATGCAAAACCCCAGACAGACACGCAGACAGAGACTTCTCGCATTTATAGATAGATTAGGAAAGAGAACTTGACAAATATGCTTTTGCTTCAATTTTATGTGTGGCTGTTTGATCATTTCTTTCCCCATCACTTCCAACTTCATTAGTTTATCCTATCCTGTTACTAAAGAGCTGGAGAGGCGTTGCCTGGTTCCAGACCATAGACCCCGCCCACTCTCAGAGTGGACTGTTCTGAAATCAGGCTAGGAGAGGCGGAGAATTTGCTATCAGAATATGGAGCTATTAACACTTGACAAAGAAATATAGGCCTACGCCTACTGACACCCCGGACGGGTAAAACACAACTAAAACAACCAGCAACAAATAACACACGCAATGTTATATGGCTTGCTCTTACCCATAGTCCCTTGCTTTCTTGTCTCCAGGTACCATTTGACAGTTGCCTCCTAAAGCCCTGCATCTCCTTGCACTTGTTGTCTGCTGTTTGCTGACACAGCCACACTTCACCTTCCAGCCTGCAGGGGGCAGACAGGTTCCATGACAGCATTGCAGCGTCACTGTACGTCCTCTGGCCCAGGACTACAGACATGGACACATTGTTCCATACATTCTTCTGGGAGGCCTCTGGAAATTTGACAGAAGGACATTCAATATTGTGGGGAAAGAGCAGGGTTTAATAACGAAGAAGGCATCACTTTAATGCACATATAACATCTATTCTATACAGCCCTATCCCTGTCATATGGAGCATATGGCTCCGCATGCATGGGGCTGCTGTGGCTCAGGAGGTAGAAAAGGTTGCCCAATGATCCGTGGGTGGGCGGTTTGAATCCCAGATCCTCCTGTCCAATGTCCATGTCAAAGTGTCCTTGGGCAAGACCCCACATTGCCTCCAACAAGTCGTTCGGTGTTGGCTCGCCACCATTGGTGTGTGAATGTGGGAAGTGAGGACGTTGGTGTCGACTGTTCTCCACTTCACCTCCCAATGTATGAATGAATGAACCGTTGTAAAGGGCTTCAAAATTCAATTCACTATAAAAATACAACTCATTATAAGCTGAGAGAATAAAGGATTTGGTCTATGGGTGACAAAAAATCAAACCACTCTCACCGTGGTTTGTGAAAGGGCAGCTTACAGACCGGTGTGACCTCAGGTCACGCTCATCCCACCATACCTGGAATACACAACCATGTGCACGCAAGCACACACACACACACACGCACGCACGCACGCATGCACGCACGCACGCACGCACGCACGCACGCACACACACACACACACACACAGAGTAAGTAAACAAAATAGGCAGGTTCTCACACTGGCATATAGGTCATACTGGAAATATGCCATCCCCACAAGCCAGTAACCTGATCAGGGCAATTAAGGGTAAACAACCCTACACAACAGTACCTGGAGACACATGCAGGATGTGACAAAGTACAATGGAATGCTCGTCCTGTTCCATGCCTGTACCTGATGATGACAGAAAGGTTAAAAGTACTGTGTACTGTGATATTTTGTCAATAAAAAAAAAAAAGAAAGTATTTCTATTCCGGGAAGGTTTGCATGCTATAATGGAAAACATTGTTCTTTTGGTAATAAAATAGCCTATGAAAATGGGTGAAGTGTTCCTTTAATAATAAGTGTATCTCACTGACCTGGCATCTTCCATCCCTCTCATGCTGGAGGCAGACAGCAGTAGGAAGGCTCCTGTTCCTGTGGTCCACGTGAAGCTCAACCTGATTCCTCTCCTGGTTAATTGTACTTTTAAGTGTGGGGACTGACAGACAGAAAGACAAGACAAAACAAGACTCTATGAGATTCACGGTCGGTCTGTGTAAGCTGGTTCCTGATGACAGATCCCTGGTTAGGGGTTGAACCGGAGGAATCGGTGGAACCGGCAGGGGCGTCACAAGGGGTAGGAAAGTGGGACTGAGTTACTGGGGCCCAAGGTGGAGGGGCCCTAATAACTTTATCTATTGAAAAGTAGATCTGCTATTTTTTAAAAGTTGTGAAAATGTGGGAAAATCTTTGAATGTATTTTCTAACTCATATTTTGCTTCTGGGGGTCCCTGGAACTAAATATTTTGAGATCGGGATCTGTGGCCAAATACATATCATCTTGGGGGTCCTTGACATAGGTTTCTTGCACACATTTTCACGATTTTTCAAAAATAGCAGATCTACAAGCTCGCAGCGCGGCACTTGGTGCCGCGCTGTGAGCTTGTATATCTGCTATTTTTCAATAGTTAACATTCATGGGGGGCCCACAGTGAATCCTTGTACCCAGGGCCCAGAATTTGGTGTGACGCCCCTGGGAACCGGATCCAACATTGAGGAACAGGCCTCGGTTCCATTCATCACATTTGGAACCGTTTCCAGTTCTGTTTTTGTTATTATCACACTGCAGAGCTGTTTATGTGGACTTCACGTCTACCACTGTATATGCATTTAAAATACCAGGGGTTCTCAAACGTTTTAATTTCCAGGACCACCATAACTCTGAGAGTGTGCAAATGGAACCAAATCGGCCTGTGATCCATTTGCCAGAGTTACAGACCTGTTAGGGTCCATTTGAAAACTAATAAAACTACATTAAAACCACACCAAAAAATAACACAGCAATCAAAGTATTGAGATGATCAGAGAGTCACTCACCATCACACTCCTCTATGCGTTCCTGTGATGCTTGAGAACAGACTGGGGACAGACATGAATATGTAGGTATAAACCACAATATTCTTTTTAAAAAACACAGAAACTCTTTACAAAAATGTCAGTCTGTTGTGGGGTATTTTTTATGTGATCTGTGTATTGTCACTATAAAGTCAAGTGGATGGCAGAGTTCACTCCAACTATTAAAAACGATATACGTAGTAAAGGCCCATTCCCACTGGGCCAGATAACAGATATCTGGAGATATTTCTCCAGATATTTCTCCATGCAAAGTGGATGGTAGATACAGATAAAAAAAATGTTTTGCCACAGATAAAAGTATCTGTGGCAAATATCTGTGGTAGATATTTTTTTTATCTGTATCTACCATCAACTTTGAATGGAAAAATATCTGGAGAAATATCTCCAGATAACTGTTATCTGGCCCAGTGGGAATGGGCCTTTATAGTTGTCTTTATAGTTATAGTGCTCAGTGGGAACTGGGAATGGCACTAATATTATCATTCATGTTCGAATATTGTGTCAGATATACTGAGCACTAGCAGTGGTGTAAAGTAACTAAGTACACTTAGTCAAGAACAGTTTGCTGGAGTGTTTCCGAACGTCTATAATTTTACTTATTCTACTCCACTACATTTCAGAGACAAATATTTTTAGTCCACTATAATTATTTGAAAACTTTAGTTACTAGTTACTTTCTACATTATAATCAAATCAAAACATATATTCACCAACATTTGAATTTGTCCATTTGAAAAGAGATTTTTATACACTAGAAAACGTGTAAAATGGGACATTCTGCACAATGAGTACTTGAACTTTTAGTGCTTTATGTACATTTTGATGCCAATACTTTGGCATTTTTTCACAAGTAGCCTATACATTTTTCATTCCGGACATCTATTGCAACAGATTATTTCTACAGTGCAGTATTGATACTTTCACTTGATTAAAAAACTTGAGTACTTTTCCCTGAGTTCCCTGCTGAGTTGACATACATTACCTTCATCGATAGAAGGCATCACAAGCTCTTTCTGTGGTTTAAAAGAGCGAACCATCACAGACACACTGCTGCTGAACGACACTCCAGACGGCTTAGCAATTACTAAAGTCAACTGCAGATATGACACACACACACACACACACACACACGCACGCACGCGCGCGCACACACACACACACACACACACACACACACACACACACACACACACACACACACACACACACACACACACACACACACACACACACACACACATTACATACTCTTGCAGTTAACCTTCAATTGACAGTATACAATCTCACAATGCATTGCGATGCAAATGTGTTGACAATTTTCAAATCTTGCAACATATAGAAAATTGTTGAAAATGTTTGAAACATCTTTGTAAATGTCCCGTTATAAAATGACTTGCCCAAAATAGGGAGGCCAGATTGAAAGTGGTTAAATGAAACATGCTCCTATAACCTTTACACAGTGTAAGTATATACCGGTAGTTTAAATCAGTGGTTCTCAAAGTGGATTTCAGGACCCTTACAAGTCTGTAAAGTTAAGGGGAGACCTTCAAATGTCAAAGTTTGAGAACCACTGATTTACATGTCATATAGTGTCCTGATTGAACTGTACCTGGGCCTCCTTTGTAGGCGTAGAGGGAATTACTGTGAACTGAACCTTCTTACACACAGACAAGCTAGATGCAGCAGTGTAGCACACTGTAACAGATCCTGCAGAAACAACAGAGGAACCACAAAAATATATATTTCTGGAACAATATAAATAATAATACAATATTTTACTTAAAAGCACTAGAAAGACATTTTCATATGGCAACTTGCAATTGTTGGAAGACAAAAGAAAACAAACACTCTTGCAAATAATATTGTCCTAAGTTACAGCCTTCCACTATATGTGTTTGTACCAGAGATGTGTAATGAATGTTAGTGATAAAGCCACATAAAACCATATTTTGACCAAAAAGGCACTGAAGGAATTCTCTCTGAAATGGGCAGGTCAGCTATTTTCGTCTTTCTTATATTATTTGCCAATTTAGTCAATGATTGACTAATTTGTTCATTACCTCTGAAGCTTTCTTTCTTTCTTTCTTTCTTTCTTTCTTTCTTTCTTTCTTTCTTTCTTTCTTTCTTTCTTTCTTTCTTTCTTTCTTTCTTTCTTTCATTCTTTTAGGTATTATAAAGGTCTTTAATTGTCACTTTACTGTAGTCCGGGGACCTCCAAAAAATAATGTGAGATCATGATTGTGATGATTAACTATAGCCACAAGGTGTCGCAAGTGAGGTAGGACTGCTCAATCTATATGTAGGCAAGAACAAAGACAGGAAGTCAGTTCATGTAGGCCTAGAGATCACCATGCAAACATGTCTACCCTGTTTGAGTTGAATAAAGAAACCTGCAGTTAAAGTACAAGCTCATCATTGTCTCAACGAACAGAACATGGTACCAGGAGTAAAAACTCAACTTTAAAGTGATATTGCAACAAGAAGCAAGATTACAATGGATATCCTGGATAAACCGGAGCGTTTGAAGCTGACTGGGAATGTCGACAGCAACTGGCGTGCCTTCAAACAGCAATTCCAGCTGTACATCTCGGCTATGGGATTGGAAGACAAGTCGAATGCAAGGAAGGTAGCGTTACTGCTTACAATGGCAGGCCCACAAGCTATTGAAGTGTACAATACATTTGTCTATGACAGCGAAGATGATAAAAATAAATTGGATAAAGTGCTCGAAAAGTTTGACGCTCATTGCTCTCCAAAGAAGAACGAGACCTATGAAAGATATGTATTTCGTTCTCGAATGCAGCAACAGCGTGAGCCTTTTGACAGTTTCCTCACAGATCTGAAGCTAAAAGCACAGACATGTAACTTTGAGAATCTGAGGGACTCCATGATCCGGGACCAGATCGTCTTCGGCGTGGAGGATAAAAAACTCAGGGAGAGGCTACTGAGGGAAACGGAGCTGACAATGGATGGAGCCATAAGGATCTGCCATGCAAGTGAGCTGTCCCAAATGCATGTCAAGACATTCAGCGAAACAGGGACATACAGCACTGCCATCGTGAGTGACAACTCTGTGTGCACAATATCAAGAGGTGGAAAAAGACGCACACAGATGCGACCTGCACAGCAGCAGATGAGCGACACCACATTCCACTGCAAGCGGTGTGGTTCACAGCACAGACCCAGACAGTGTCCAGCCTTTGGTAAGCAATGCTCTAACTGCCAGGGCAAGAATCACTTTGCTAAACAATGTTTCTCAAAAGGAAAAGAGAGAAAGAAAGGCAAATCTGTATATGTAGTGGATGATGACACTGATCTGAGTGACACATTTTTCGTTGGCATGGTGAACTGTGAAGATGAGCCTGTAAAAGAGGTTAATGCTATTAAGCAAGATAAATGGATTGCACCACTGCAGATCAATGGAACTTTGGTCACCATGAAGCTAGATACTGGTGCAAAGGCAAATTTGATCAGCATGTCAGATATCCAAGAACTGAAAGAAAAGCCAAAAATACAGAGAAAGACACTTGCACTGAAAGACTATAATGGAAAAGGAATTGACAGTCTAGGAACATGTAAACTGAAAGTAACTGTCAAAGGCAAAGTGCACCACCTACTGTTCTCTGTTGTGGCTGAAGAACGTGATTCCCTGCTGGGTGATAAATCCTGTGAAGATTTGGGGCTGGTGAAAAGAGTGTATCGCATCAACACAGCTGTAAATGAACTAAATGACTCTGTGGACACCATTGTACAGAACTTTGCAGAAGTCTTCAGGGGTCTAGGTTCATTGCCATTTACATACAAAATACAGCTGAAAGAAAATGCACAGCCAGTTGTGCATGCTGCACGACGAGTCCCAGCTCCACTCAAAGACAGCCTGAAGAAAGAGCTGGACAGGATGACAACATTGGAAGTGATCAAAAAGATTGAGGAACCAACAGACTGGGTCAACTCCATGGTCTGTGTGAAGAAAAAGAATGGAGACCTGAGACTATGTATGGATCCAAAAGATCTCAATGAGAGCATTAAGCGTGAGTACTATCAAATTCCAAAGCGTGAGGAGATCACCAGGGAGATGGCGGGCGCCAGATACTTTTCAAAGCTTGACGCATCACAAGGTTTCTGGCAGCTGAAGCTAGATGAGTGCAGCACCAAATACTGTACCTTTAATACGCCTTTCGGGAGATACTGTTTCCTGAGGCTCCCATTTGGAATAATCTCTGCTTCAGAAATCTTTCACAGAGCAGTGGAACACATCATTGAAGGACTGGAAGGTGTGAGAGCCTATGTTGATGACATCATTATCTGGGGCTCCACAATCCAGGAGCATAATGATCGGCTGATAAAAGTGATGGAGAGAGTGAAAAAGTTTGGACTAAAGCTCAACCAAAAGAAGTGTCAGTTTGGAGTTCAAGAAATTGTCTTCCTGGGAGACAAACTCTCTGCACAGGGTGTTGAGCCTGACCAAGAAAAGATATGTGCCATACAGAGCATGCCAAGGCCCACAGACAAAGCAGGTGTGTTGCGCATCATGGGTATGCTGAATTTCATTGGCAAATTCATTCCCAACTTATCAGTCAAAACATCCTGCATCCGTGAGCTCCTGCGCAAAGAAAATCTGTTTGAATGGACAGCCAAGCATGAGAAAGAGTGGAAAAATCTCAAGCAGACGCTGACCACTGCACCTGTATTATCTTTCTTTGACCCATCAAAACAGATCAAGGTGTCAACAGATGCATCAAAAGATGGAATAGGTGGAGTTCTCCTACAAGCTGAAGGTGAGCACTGGAAACCGGTGGCCTATGCATCCAGAACTATGACAGAGACTGAATGCAGATATGCTCAAATCGAAAAAGAGTGCCTGAGTTTGGTGTTTGGCCTGGAGAAGTTTCACAGCTACATATATGGCCTACCCACCTTCACTGTGGAAACAGATCATCGACCATTAGTAGCCATCATTAAGAAGAACTTGAATGACATGTCACCAAGAATTCAACGTCTCATGATGAAGATGCTGAGATATGACTTTGAGTTAATATATACACCTGGAAAGCACCTGATAATTGCCGATGCGCTCTCGAGAGCAGCCACAAACAGCTGTGAGAGCACAACAGATGAAGATGTTCAGTGCCATGTGAACATGGTATCTGCTGCACTGCCTGTGTCAGACAAAAAGTTGAAAGAAGTGGCTGAGGAAACAGAAAAAGACACAGAGCTGCAGCATGTTATGGAAAATATGCAGAATGGATGGCCTGTAGGTTCCTGCCCACTATTCTACCACAACAGAGGTGAGCTGAGTGTTGTGGATGGACTGTTGCTGAAGCAAAACAGAATAGTCATTCCACACAAATTGAGACAGGATCTGCTACAGAGAATCCATGAAGGTCATCTCGGTGTCGAGAAGTGTAAAAGAAGGGCAAGAGACACAGTGTACTGGCCTGGAATTAACAAGGACATCGAAAGAATGATCAGCAGATGTGAAACATGCCAGAAGCATAGAAACAAGCAACCCAAAGAGCCTATGGTGTTAGCTGATGTGACAACAGCACCATGGCATAAAGTCGGAATGGACTTGTTTCATCTGAAGGGGAAAGATTATCTTGTGGTCATTGACTATTACTCAAACTTCCCTGAAATGGCATTACTTGCAAACACATCATCAAGCTGTGTCATCACACATGTCAAGTCCATCTTTTCTAGACAAGGCATAGCTTTTGTCGTCCAAAGTGACAATGGCCCCTGTTTCAACAGCAAAGAATGGCAAAGATTTGCAGAAGAGTATAATTTCAAGCATGTGACATCTAGCCCACTGTATCCACAGTCAAATGGGAAAGCTGAAAAGGGAGTCCACATTCTAAAGCAGCTGCTGAAGAAAGCTGCTGACAGTGACTCTGATCCATACCTGGCTTTACTCAGCTACAGAGCAACACCACTGGAGTGCGGACTGTCACCTGCTGAGCTGCTGATGAATAGAAAGCTGCGTACTACACTACCATGCATTTCAAAGGAAACATCTAAACATCTGAAACTGGACCAGAAGCTACTACAGCAGAAGAAAAGGCAAAAGTCATTTTATGACAGAACAGCAAAACTGCTTCCTCCACTGTCAAGCAATGACACTGTCAGAATTGAAGAGCCTGGTGGATGGAAAACCAAAGCCACTGTTCTTCAAGAAGTAGCTCCACGATCATTCACTGTGAGGACAGAGGAAGGACAAATCTTCAGACGCAATCGCCGCAGTCTTCTCAAAACACCAGAGACTGAAGAGCTCAGTGAGGCCCAGACTGAGTCTGAGTCCATCCCTCCACCTATCACAGATTCACAAACAACACCTGTACAACACACTGCTTCTCCTCTACCCCCTGTGCTAAGGAGATCCACAAGAGAAAGTAAAAAGCCTGACAGACTGATCTTGTGATTTTTTTTAAGTGCATTAAAAAAAGAAAAAAAAATGTAAAAAAAAGAAGAAGAAAAAGAAAAAAAAAATGTAAAAAAAAAAAAAAAAAAAAAGCATTGTGAAATTAAAGGTGATGTGATGTCTAGATTGTCTAGATTTAGTGCAGGGTAGGAAAGTCAGATTACTTACATTACATTGCTTAAAATTGCTGACTACTTCATTTATGCTGACTAACTCATGCTAAGCGTATTAATAGTATTCATAGTCCTAGTGATGTGCGTAGAACTGTGCTTAGTATTATTTGCATTATTTGCTACTTCACAGAAAGGGGGATGTGATGATTAACTATAGCCACAAGGTGTCGCAAGTGAGGTAGGACTGCTCAATCTATATGTAGGCAAGAACAAAGACAGGAAGTCAGTTCATGTAGGCCTAGAGATCACCATGCAAACATGTCTACCCTGTTTGAGTTGAATAAAGAAACCTGCAGTTAAAGTACAAGCTCATCATTGTCTCAACGAACAGAACAATGATGTCCCAACCCACAGACATATATCATACTGGGGGTCCAGGAAATTAAATAAAAAAGGTTGCGAATCACTGCAGGGAATATGATGTTCACACACCTCTCTTACTTCTGGTCCCTTTGTGGACATCATTCAGGTGCATGGTGAGTTGTATTTCCATGCTCAGGCACAACGCGCACTGTGGTGTTCCTTCCTGGCAACAGACCATGACAGGCCGCACCTTCATGTCAGTAACATTCACGGCTTGGTTCTCTGTAGAGAGAGGGGCGATGATGATGGGCATCTCATCCCTCACGCTGCACCTTGACAGGTTCTGTTGAGAGATGCACAGTAAGCACAGAAGCAAAGATTTTAGTAAAAAATGCTTGCTTAACAAATGTATATATTCAAAGAATTGCATACGATTTCAAAGATAATAGATCTACAAACTCATAGTGATGCACAGAATGACACAGATGCTTTCCTGGTTTCAATAGGTTAAAGTTATACCATGTAACTTTTTTTATAAAACAGATCTTGTAAAGAGAAGACTGTCGCACACCCAGTAGCTCCTCTCAAGCAGGTGCGTCGGTCACAAAGTAGTTGAATGAATGAATCTTCAATGAAGAAAATACACCCGCACACTGCCACTTGCAGGTTCCAAGTATAAATTTATTAAAAGCAACGTTTCGGTCGGTAGACCTTCCTCAAGCTGAGCTTGGGGAAGGTCTACCGACCGAAACGTTGCTTTTAATAAATTTATCCTCAAGTTTCCGCGGGAGTTTACTGGAGACTATCAGGACCAAACTTCCGGGTTTAACAGCAGACATACAAGCTCACGTCGCGTTGCAGATGCAACCCGTTGTGAGCTTGTAAATCGGCGCCGGAAGATCAATGCAAACGTTTGCGCAATGCACTATGGGGCGTAGGAAACTCGTGGATACTTGGAACCTGCAAGTGGCAGTGTGCGGGTGTATTTTCTTCATTGAAGATTCATTCATAAAACAAATCTTAAAATTGTCCTAACTGTTAAATCGCTAAAGTTTTAGGACCCCCACTCCGTTATTTTCAGCTTCTGAAGCCTTCTCTTTATATGTTTTCTACTTAGCCGTGACAGGGGCGGGATTTCCCGGCAAAATTACGTCATCACACTACCGGCCAATCACAGCGAGGGTTATACACTGCCGGCCAATCACAGCGCATCTTGAAGTGGGGTCGCCATATTTGTAGTCGCCCGTGTGTCTCTATACTCAAAAGGTAATCTCGCCTACCAGGTAGGGTGAAGGAGTCCGTTTCTCCGGAATGCCTGAACGCACAGGAACCAGGGACCCCTCTAAAGATAGCTCTCGGCGAGGTGGAGGCAGACGCGGGGGTGTGAAGGTACGAAAAACGGCCGAAAGACGCGGACGCGACCGCGGTTTGCTATAGGGACTGTCGGTTATGACATCACCGCAAGATTCGGGGCTTAACTCCGCCCACTTTGGCGGCCATTGCCATTGCTAGGTCTTGGATGTATCAAGATCAGTCTGTACTAGTTCTACTTGTTGAGCAAGCAACGATACTTTTACTTCAATTGCTCTAGGCTTTGATTGCATTTCAATAAAACCATATTTGATCAACATAACGATCACACACATTTGACTGTTTATAGGGAATGTTATATTATTATTAACCGATCTTTATTTCCAAAGCAATAGATGAATGTGATGGCTGTTCTGATCTGCTTGTGCTCTTTCTGCGCTCATGCATGGACAGCCGAAGTCGTGATTTTAGCGTGATATCTTTTTATTGGGAGACAATAATGAGCACCAGCAAATGAAAGCAGACATTCCAGTGAATATGGACACGTTTAAATTTAAATTTTTTGATGAAAATTGACCGAGTAATGGCCGAGTCAAATTGCAAGTGGTCTTGGCAGTGGCCCAATAACTGGCTGTAGGCACGCTATGTGGTGTAAAGTAATTAAGTATATTTACTTAAGTACTGTACTTAAGTAGGCCTACACTTTTGAGTTATATGTACTATCCCAATATTTTTACTTCTTCTCCACTACATCTCTGATCCAAATATTGTAGGCCTGCTTTTACTCCACTCCATTTATTTCAAAACTTTAGTTAGTATTAGTAATGCTAGGCCTACTATACTTTTGATTATTATTACAAAACATCATTAACCACTTCAGCATATACATATATTTTGACCATTTGAAAATAGCCGATCTACAAGCTTACAATGTTAGATCCATGCTATTTTCAAAAGATGTTTTGATAACTTGAAAGGGACATTCTGCACAATGAGTAGGCCTACTTTTACTGTTGGTACTTTAAGTACATTTTGATACAATTCAGTAGCGAAGTGTGATGTCACTTCCGTGAAATGGCGTGAAATGTCGCCCTCTACGGGGTTCATGCTGGTATTGTCTTGCATTCAAATCGCCATAGGGGATTCTGCGAACGCCGCATACAAGGTCTGTGTTAAAAATATAAACACACCATGCTCTCGGATTGACCCAAATGGATATGAAGCATCGACTAAGGTGGAAATGTACAGATTTACCCAAAGAGTAACACAATAAACGCTAGAAACGAGTTACAACAGGCTATATCAGATATGAATGAATATCATAAACTATGCAGAACCCCCCCCGCTGACGGAAACGCGCACATGGTGTGTTTATATTTTTAACACAGACCTTATATGCGGCGTTCGCAGAATCCCCTATGGCAATCTGAATACAAAACAATACCAGCATGAACCCCCCAGAGGGCGACATTACGCACAAATGACGACATGGCTTCGTTTCTCTATTACCAATACTTTTATACTTTTACTCATGTAAATTTTGAATAGGCCTACTGGACTTCGACTTGTAATAGAGTACACTTGTATTGACCAGTCCATCTTATCTACAACCAGCGAACTGTCAATGCTGTTCTCCGGTCATTGCTTCCTTTTATCCAAGAGTCTTACAAGAAAGATAGCAACGAACATGGCGGGTGGAAGTGGCCGATTTTTACAAGGCCCCGCCCAGTCCTCACCCCCTATAGGGCTAATGACCACTAGTTGAGCATCTTACACAGTATAGCTTTAAGGGTAATTTATACTTTGTCATAATCTTTTCCCTTTTTGTTTTCTGTTCTTGGTGAATTGTTAAGTTGTGTCTCATGTCGTTACGTTTGTGATGTATTGTTAAGTTGTGTCTCATGTATGTTAGTGATGTATCGTCAATGTTCTTCCTTTTAATACAAATATTGAAACAGAGATAATAGCAGAGCATAAATCAGGCATTAGCTCCACAGCAACCAATTACTTAGCGAGACATGTTGCTAGGTAATGCCTTAGTAAAATCATTCTATTGTTACACGTTATCAGTAGGTCTACATTTATAATGTTCAAGCTCAGTCGTCCATCCCGATTCAATATTTGAAAGGAATAATCTATGATGTGGTGGTGGCCAAAGGTTAATTAAGAAAACATAATGCCAGTGTATCCAAGGAAATTAAATGTGTGCTTCATCAATATAAACTGTGCATATTAGAACAGGATATTTGCACTTCTGTGTGCAGTGCAGAGCAGTGCATGTGCAGTCTACCTCCGAGCAAACAACTTCTTGATAGTCATCATATCCAATGGTATACAAAGCCAAGGCTGGCGTTGCGAGTCTCAGCAGGATATATACCAACATCCATGCAGAAGAAAACATATTTCTTCCCCTTGAGATGCTTGTATTTTAGACCATATTTCTCCAATATTCAGAAGCAGTAGTAACAAGTCCTGTGTCCCCCTTCATGTCATCATGGCTTGAGGTTGGAAACGCCCTCCACAATGTGCTGAGACTGGACCCTGCCGGCTGGGTTTCATCACGTTCGTGGCGGCGGGTCACTTCTTCGTGACGTTTGTTTGTTCACATGACCTGAAGAAGGGAAAAGATAAAGCTGATGACAGGCTGCGTGTCACAGTAAATCTGGAGGTCCTGTGAGAGCATTTGCTGCCCAACACAGATATGAAGACTCAACTTAATGTTGGGAGTGCAAAATGGTGCATTTATAGAGTATAGCGCTTTTTATCCAAAGAGCTTTACATAGATTGTGCATTAAATTCACTGAATCTGCACTTCGGGAGCAATTAGGGATTCAGTGTCTTGCTCAAGGACACTTCGCTTTGACGATACCTCTAGGGGAGCCCGGGATTGACCTGGGCCCTCTACCCCTGAGCCACTTCTGCCCAGAGTGTGGTTTCTGACCTTTCAGACTAAATAATACCTTTAATATACAGTATGTAGTATGTAGGCCTATCCTGCATTCATTAACTCATCATCTGTATGACTACATCACAATATTACGTACAGTAGGCCTATATTGCATCATAAAGCCTAATTTCTCACACCAGCTAAGTGGCCTTGTGATTATTAGAGTTTCCACCCTGAGATTGGGAGATAGGGGGCTCAATCTCTAACCGAGTCATACCAAACACTATAAAAATGGTCCCCAATGCTGCCTCCCTGCTTGGCACTCAGCATCAGGGTTAAGTTCCTGTGACATGTGTGTGTACTGAACATCAAAGGCTACCGATACTGTCTAAAATGCTGGTATCGGTGAGTATGCCAGTCTATGCCATTCCGATATACCACCTAATTTTTCACATACTGTACAGTATGTCATTTACAGTCATCAACTGTTTTGTATTTTGAATGCTTCAGTTGATGTTGCACTACTGTTTATAGTCTTACTGTACTTGTCTTTATGACATTATTATTTGACTAACTTGAAGCTGCACATTAACAATTATTAATGGAATTGTATTTATTTATACCGTAGATCAGTGGTTCTCAACCGTTTTAATTTCAAGGACCCCCCCATAACTCTGAGAGTGTAGACTCTCAGAGACCTGCAAGGGTCCATTTGGAATCCCCTCAAGGAACCCAGATTGTCTTGTCTCTGAACCCCACCTTGAGAATCACTGTCTTAGATTATTTTTGAACGGTACTAACCACTCCTACGGTACATCCGGCTTTGTCTGTGTGTACGTATGTCCCCCATCTGTTTGTAAGTAGCCTATATCCCGCCCCATCCCACATTGACCAAGCTTCGCAGGATGCTTAATGAAACTAGAAATGCAGTTCCTAGAGAAACTCACTCAAGTATATTATGGGCAGTACAAAAAGTACACATCCCAATTCCCAATTCTGTGCTGGAAGTAAAGTAATAGTTGAAGTTTGAATGAAACGTGTAGCTCAAAAACAAAAGACAAGTTTTAGGTGCCATTGTGCCAAGATGTGATAAGTCTGCTCACTAAAGCGAGCCCACAACTAACTCATAAATAGCACCGCTCACTTCACACCGGGTGTGATGTTTTAATTACACGCCATTATCGGACCGGTACTCTGTATCGACTGATATGCGAGTTATGGGTCACATGACTCGGCAACCATTGGTTAGCAAGGTTAACTTAATTACTAGAAGCAAGCTAATTGAAAATAGATAAATCACTGGCTGGGTCTGAAAGAAGATAAATGTGAACACTTATTACAAACTTAGAGGATTTCCAGGCAATACACTCTTCTTCTCCAAACATTTTAAGCAGCTGGTGGAAAGTAATGAATATCTTTATGTGTTGCTTTTTCTTTCTTTTCTAAAAGCTGAGATTGTCTAACTGCAAACAATGTGTTGGAGAAGTTATGAAACTACTAGACATGTAACTGAACTACATAGTTATGGTAGGTGTTTTACATTCTGTTTACAAAACACGCATCCATGCACGGACGCACATGTGTGTGCACACACACACACACACACACACACACACACACACACACACACACACACACACACACACACACACACACACACACACACACACACGCACGCACACACACGCACACACACGCACAAACACGCACATAGGCCTAGCATAAGGATTAGTCAGATGCAGGTTTCTCTGAAAATGAAACAAAAAGTAAAATAAATCAACCTTTGGTCACATGTATTGTGACTGGAGTCAGACCCAAGTGCAGGGCAGCAAGGTATTGATAAAAAATCCCATACTGGATGTTTTACTCCATTCAAGAGTCCCAGCCGGCTCTTGCCCCCTATGTACAGTAGGGGAGAGCGGGGTAAACTGAGACACTTTTTACATTTTCTCCCCTATAGGCGAACTAAAAGATATACCAGTAAAAATTTACACATTTACCAGTAATTTGGGATGTTTCCTAACAATGGAAGTTATCAGAACATATTCAAGACAAAAGACAGAGAAAATATGATTGTTTTTAAAAAAGTGGTCTTGTGTCTCGGGGTAAACTGAGACAGACCAGAGAATCAACGGGGTAAAGTGATCCACTCACTTTTTTCACTTTAAAACTACCATTAAAACACAAAAACCCAGTTAACCAGGTTAAATATGCACAACACAAAAATGTACATAGCAGAAAGTCTTTTAATAGGGTTTGTCCTGTCATTTCCACCCATGTGTCAAATAATGTGACACATGGGCAGAAGGTAAAAACTAACAACCCTATAAAACATTGATAGAAGGGTTTACCAAACTTTCCTCAGTTGATCCTTATGTAATTTCTTCTGTAGAATGCATTTCTGCAAAGCATATTGTTGTATTGTGCATAACTAATGAGATAATTAGCAAATTTAGTCCAATATGCTAATTAACTCATTAATTATGCACGACACATAAAGATATACCGAATGATACTGAACAGGATACGGCATGCCATCGACCCTCACCTGAGAGAGAACCAAAATGGTTTTCGAGAGGAGAGAACAACCGTAGCACAGATCCTGGCATTAAGGAGATTAATAGAGGAGGTGAAAAAGAACAACCTAGCAGCTGTACTGTGCTTCATTGACTTCAAAAAGGCTTTTGATTCTATCCACAGAAGCAAGATGGTGAAGATCCTTGAGGCCTACAATGTCCCTCCCAACATTCTCCGGGCTATCGAGACCATGTACGCAAAAACAAGGGCCAAAGTGGTGACCCCAGATGGCAGCAGTGAGGTGTTTGACATCCGAGCTGGGGTAATGCAAGGAGACACCCTAGCCCCCTACCTCTTCATCATAGTTCTAGATTATGCGCTCAGGAAAGCCATAGGGGGACGGGAACAAGAGCTTGGCTTCACGCTAACACCAAGGAGGTCAAGACGGCATCCCGCAGTAGTTCTGACAGACCTGGACTATGCGGACGACATCAGCCTGCTCTCCGACAGCATGGAACAAGCACAAGAACTCCTGAACAGGGTGGAGATAGAGTGTGCCAAAGTTGGTCTCAGGCTAAACGCTAAGAAAACTGAGGTTATCACCTATAACCTACCTGATCACTCACCTCTGACAACAACAGAAGGAGCTGTGTTGAAGGAAGTCAAGGACTTCAAGTACCTGGGCGCATGGGTCGACTCAACTGAGAAAGACCTTAAAGTAAGGAAGGCACTCGCTTGGAGGGCCCTGAACGGCATGAACAGTGTATGGAACTCTAACCTCCCCCGCCAAATCAAACTTAGCTTCTTCTTTGCAACGGTGGAGTCTGTTCTCCTCTATGGCAGTGAATGCTGGACCCTGAAGCCAACCCTGCAGAAGTCTCTAGACGGGTGCTACACTAGAATGTTGCGTGCAGTACTCAACATCAACAGGAGTGCACATGTTACAAACGAGAGCCTGTATGAGGGAATACCAAAGGTAAGCGAGAAAATTGCCACCAGAAGAATGAGACTAGCAGGACACTGCCAAAGACACCAGGAGCTTCCAGCCAGCAAATTGGTACTGTGGGAGCCAACACACGGGCACCGGCCGCGAGGACGTCCCACAAAAACATACGTGGACATACTCAAGGAAGACGTAGGGACACAGAACACCAATGAGCTGGCCAGATGTATGGAGAACCGAGATGACTGGAAACAACGATGGAGGGCTCGTCTGAGGACGACCTAGATAGACATAAAGATAGATATCAGAAATGGGTTCTACAGGAAAAATGACATAAGAATGAACTGAGAAAAGTTTGGTACACCCTTTAATCAGGTTTTTACAGCTATCTCCCTGTCTATCATGTTGGGATAATGTGAGATAGTGTCTCACTTTACCCCGAAGCAATTGTCTCACTTTACCCCACAGCCACATTTTGGGAAAAGTGATATCTTTTATCAATTCAGGGTAATCTTCAGCTATATCTATCACATGGATTTATAAGTTGGTAGTTCATCAACATGTATGATATAAAATGTTGTCCCTGCATGAATTTGCTTTGACACAACAGTTGATTATGTGACAGCAAGAAAATTTACTTTTACATGCAAAAAACACATTTTTGTGAAAAAAGCATGTTTTCTACAGCACTATCAGGTCTCTCTCTTCATGGCAAGTGGGAAATTCAAAGGGCTTGAAAATATAATGGTCAGATGACCACAAATGTGTTCCATTGCCAAGATAAATGGAGTGTCTCAGTTTACCCGGTGTCTCAGTTTACCCCGCTCTCCCCTATATACTCCTCTTCCTAATGCATATTTTTAGGATATCAGGAGCCCTCCCTAGGGGGGATCTTTGTGCCACTTTGTGCTCATTCATTGTACTGTCATTGTACTCTAGTTTTCGTTCCCGTCATTTGTATATCGATCTTGTGTGTGTATATAGTGAGCTATAGTGTGTATAGCTTCAAGGTACAGATTATTGAGGGTTTGATTTTATTGAATAGGTTCTTAGTTTACCTAAGTTTTTAGTTTAAACTTCTAATCATTTGGTGTACCTTGTGCTTATTGTATTGTTCTCCAGTCAGTCCCTGCGTGTTGAGTCTGTGTCTTGTGTTGCATGTTGAGTTCCTGTCATTACCTGTGTCAGCTGTATAAAAGACATCCAATCACCACCACACCAGCACCAAACAACCACAGCCTATTAATTAAAATACACCACTGAATGGCCCTTCTTAAAAATCTTCTGTTATCCCTGACTGTGTGGGAACATTCATTTAGCAGCATTATAAGCACATTACATTAGTAAAAATACATTTGCAGTGATATAGTAGGCTATATATAGTAGGCTACTTACCATGTGGAGGTTGAATGGTTGTCTCACAAATCCAGTTTTCGGTGTATCAAGGACCGTTTCTTAAGTATGACTATGCTTCATGAGTCAGGACATTGTAGTACAAGGCGTGACGTTACACTTCACCTGCTGTGTTATAGAGTTATAGAGTTTAGTCCCCTCCCTCGCTTATTATGCTCTCTCTCTCTCTCTCTCTCTCTCTCTCTCTCTCTCTCTCTCTCTCTCTCTCTCTCTCTCTCTCTCTCTCTCAAACACTCCCTTAAGCAAATACACATGCTCTCTCAGAATTCTTTATTGTACTGCAATAAACAGCTCACAGTCCACATGTTAAAGTCCATGGATATATTACCATTCATTTCATTGTCAAATAAGCCTCCACCTTTAATGTTTATTTGAAGTTTGAAGTGTTTGAAGTGTTAAGTCAAAGTGGATTTCTGTGGAATACAGGTTGTGAAACAATGGGTTTGGAGTCATTGATTTCAACATTTGTGTTAAATGTTGCATTGATTTTCTCATTCCCTGTATACAGTACCTGGCACAGATCCTGGTCGTTCCTGTTAAACAGGTCTACAGCTCACACCTGTTAATCCTCATTATGCCTTTGACCTCCTAATGCTATAGCTACATTGCATCATGATCATACAGTCATAATTCTCCCTAGGTTTGTTTGGGGAGGAGTGTGAATCACATTGAGTGACAGAATCGGTCTGATCTCTCTACTTACTAAGCCCTGACTAATGTGTGCGTGAAACCAAAACCTCAATTATTATAGACCTACATAGTAATTATAATGATATGCATCTAATATCTTTTGGCCATATTATTGGGCTTGTTTTGTTTCTCTCGCAAGATTTGACTTGTTTTTTGGAGATGGGTTGGCTTAATTCTCTCAGGAGAGTTGGCAACACTGCCACTGTTTCATCACATCATTTTGTATTTCATATGGAACAGATATTTATGAAAGCACGATAAACACAATGTAAACAATAGACACTTGCATTGATATTGTCTTAAAGGGATCCCTGGCTAATACGACCAATATGCCTTAATACATTATAATTGTCATCTATAACTACAATGTAAAATTAAAAACACCTTAAATATTTTATTTCTTCTAGAAATAGCTTATCTTTCACTCAATAGGGGAAATGCCCGTCGCAAGTTGATGATGTCATAAATGTAATTTGTGATATACCCCTATGGAATTTATGGCATGCATGTGCAAAAAACAAACAAACGTAATACTTCCTATGGTTAATATGAGCATCAAATCAATATTTCAAATGTGTTTGTGTTTTTTTTTTCTTTTTTTTTTTTGCACATGCATGCCATAAACATGACATTTATGACATCATCAACTTGCGACAGGCATTTCCCCTATTGAGTGAAAGATTAGCTATTTCTAGAAGAAATACAATATTTAAGGTGTTTTTAATTTTACATTGTAGTTATAGAGGACAATTATAATGTATTAAGGCATATTTGTCGTATTAGCCAGGGATCCTTTTAAGTTCAGGCAGACAGATAAATTCATACGGTACACAGATCCTGTCATTCCTGTGTCAGTTATAATATACGGTGCCAATGATGTCTTTTTAGATCAAAGGGAACAAAAAGATGTCAAAATGATCTGAGATCAGAAAGATGCTTTTCTCTGTTTGTGTGTTGGCTCCCTCGGGTGGCTGTTGGAGAAATTGCGTGTTCATTCTTGTGGATGGACATTTTTTTTGATTGATTCAGCTCTATCTCTGGAACCATTTGTCCGATTGACAAAATTATTTTTGCCACTGAATCACAACGACTGTGTCTGTTTCGATCAGTGCCCCCCCCCCAAAAAAAAAATATTTTTTTCATGAAACAGTAAATAAAAACATACAAAATCTCGGCACCTGGACCTTGGAGCCATTTTTGCCCGTGGCATCCAGTTCATTTTAGATTAACTACAAACAGATCTACTGTAGATCTACCTGAGAGGAATTTCCATGAAGTGCTACCTTCTGGACTTAAGTGCCCAGTGCTATTACTGAGCAAACAGTTTTGTAGTGTCCCTTCCCTAAAACAATCATGTCCAGCCATGAATGATCACCGTTCCGTCTGTCAGTCACAATCAGGTGAGTGCCATCAAACTGTGATTGACACTTGTCACCCAATATTATAACTGAGGTTTGAGAACTGTAAACAGTAAAAGCTTTGACCACTAGAGTGTAACATTGTTCAAAAATAAAGCTGCTTTCTCAGGTAACAAGGCCCCATCTGAAGAGAAAAAAATCAAACCTTGGTTCGAAGTGGAGCCGTGAAATTGAGCACTTCCAGATCTATGTTTTTGATTCTATGTGTTCCCCCCTGTGTGTGTGTGTGCGTGTGTGTGCCTGGCCTGAAAACAGCGCCCCTCCCTTAACATGTGTGGTCATAAAAGGTACTGTTCGAACTCAACGGGACAGTTCTCACTGGTGAGACAGGACACACATTGCCAAAATCATGTGGGGACCCCCCCTGGGGTCCCGACCCTCAGGTTGAGAACCACTGGTGTAGAGCAGAGACTCAGTGCAAACAAAACAAACAAACTCAGCTTCATACTGTTTTAATAGTTCAACAGTTAAAAGCCTCCAAGAAATTGAGAGAACACAACTGTGAAGCCTGGCTCTGACTGTATTTAGTGAGTGTATCATCAAAATATCTATTACATTTTACAGGTGATATGTGAGAATTGTATGATTTTTTACGTCTTCCAATTAAAGAAATGTGTTCTTTTAACTCAGGCAGGCAGCTGTTTTGACAGATTAATTAATAAAGAACCAAATAAAACATAAAGAATGTTTTCTGTGTACCGTCTCTGATCAGAGACTTACATCTGGTGCAAACAAAAAAGTAAGGCAGTTCCGTCGGACTTTACCCTTTGAGTTTAAACAAAGACACAAACACTTATTTATTTGGTACTGCACATGTGGGTATACAGTGACAAGTGACAACTAACTGATACCGTGAAGCACTTCATTGTACAAGTATACATTTGAGTCAACACTACCACAGTTTATATGTGTTTCATATTAGGTAAGGGTTTGGTTTGAGACTGTTTGAGATGTATTTGTTGTAAACAGGGGCGTCACACCAAATTCTGGGCCCTGGGTACAAGGATTCACTGCGGGCCCCCCATGAATGTTAACTATTGAAAAATAGCAGATATACAAGCTCACAGCGCGGCACCGAGTGCCGCGCTGCGAGCTTGTAGATCTGCTATTTTTGAAAAATTGTGAAAAAGTGTGCAAGAAACGCATGTTTCCATGTCAGTGATGCTCAAACATTTTCATGTGAATTTCCAAAATTATATGAATTTGGCCACGGACCCCCATCTCAAAATATTTAGTTCCAGGGACACCCCCGGAAGCAAAATTTGAGTTACAAACGTCCGCTTAAAAAATACATATTCAAAGATTTGCACACATTTTCACGACTTTTCAAAAAATAGCAGATCTACAAGCTCGCAGCGCGGCACTCGGTGCCGCGCTGTGAGCTTGTAGATCTGCTATTTTTCAATAGCTAAAGTTACTAGGGCCCCTCCACCTTGGGCCCTGGTAACTCAGTCCCACTTTCCTACCGCTTGTGACGCCCCTGGTTGTAAAGGTGACACTCAGTTATAATTGTGTCACAATGAAGTCAGACAGTTCTCTCCCCAGAGCGAGCTCAGGAGACACAGACCAACAGTCCAGTGTGGGGGCAGAGGGGACACGGTAGTCCACAGCGGATGTCCTAGAAGAAAAACACATTATTCTTATTGGTATTATTGCACTGGTAGTTACACTAATCTAACTTAAAGGATCTATAGTCAACTTTGTCTTGAAAAACGGATGCTAAAATAAAAATGTTTCGAAAATATTTTATAAAAAAATAAATAATGTGTTTCTATTCAAAAATGACCACAAAAACCGTAAAATAATGATAAAATAATCATTTTGGCCATTGTCGGGCCGACACTGTTACATCCCATTTTTGAATAGAAACACAAGCTTATTTTTTTATAAAATATTTTCGAAACATTATTTTTATTTTAGCATCCGTTTTTCGACTATGACTACAGCTCCTTTATGACTATCAAAATAGCTAGAGCCCTCAATGTTTAGTCAACTTGACCTTTGCCTCTGTACTTGGTCTGCTCTTCTTCCCTCTATACAAACTCTTCAAAAATAGCCGATCTACAAGCTCACAAACAACAGCTTGTAGACCTGCTATCTTCTTTGAAAATAGCAGCTTGTAGATCTGCTATTTTTGGCTAATGTTCCCCATCACACAAAGATTTGAACTGCAGTAACTCTGAGGACCCCCCTAGGGGTCCCGGACCCCCTGTTGAAGACATCTGGTGTAGTGACAGTAAAGATGACAAAATGTTCAGCCACAGAGCGACGTTGGCCAGACAACCATGCAAGTGTCAAGCTGTGAAAAACTCACTCAACAGGTCACCGATTGGGATGCGACCTGGGTAGATCAAAACAGACACTGTACCACAACCGGCTAACGTCGGATGGGTGAACCGACCACCAGGGGTCCAAATGAACCCTAACCGGTATGTAACTCTGAGAGTGTACAACTGGAACCAAATGGGGTTGATTTGGTTGCAGTCATACACTCCCAGAGTTAATTACAGTACTTAGTTTCCACCACCACTGCATGCATACCAAACTTGAATTTCAAAAGGATCATTGCTGTACCCTACCTGAGAGCAGTAACCTCTGCGTTATGGATGCTGAGTCTTGCTGAACTGGAGGAATTCTGCAGCATGGAATAAACTGCAGGCTTTGCCACTGGAAGAAAGACAACAAGACAAATCATTATTTGAAGTATTTCTGATAAAACACGTGCACACACACACACGCACGCACGCACGCACGCACGCACGCACACACACACACACACACACACACACGGAAATCCAATCTGCAAATATTTGTACACACATGATATATTATCCCAACTCACCTAAAATCCCTTCAGTGTTGGTGCCTGATGGAAACTGTCTCAAGACAGGCCAGAGAAGTTTCTCTCCCTTCCTCTGGTGAAGCAGGATGACGATACGCGTGTCTCCGATTGAAACGTCCATCTCGTTGTCCCGCATAATCAGCGTGACACTGCAAAACAAAGCATCCCAACTTAGGGTACTTTTATTTTTATGGGCCAAACCGCACCAATGCAACTCCTTGGAACTGCCATTGGGGATCTGCAGTAGTTGCAAATAGTTGCAATGTATAAACTAGATTGTGAAAAATGAATATTTTGTCAGATTTTACTGAAATACAATACAAGTGTAAATTCATCAATTTGGTTCCACTGTCAGAGTTAAATGAACACTGAGGAATTAACTATGAACTATGCAGGGGTCATAAATATGTCTGTATACAAACAATTCTGTCCGTGGCAATTCTGGCAAACTTGATTTTGGCCGTTTTTTAGATACCATTTTTACATAACGTCATAATGTTTTGATCATAAATTACTGAATGTCAAAACCTCCAGGTTTTCAATGTATGACATACTGTATGTATGAAACATATTTACTATGACTATGAATGACTATGGCATATATAGTCAACTAGTAATGATGATTCTCAAACGTTTTATTTGCAAGGACCCCCATAACTCTGAGAGTGTACAATTTGGTTCCAATTGTATTGAGAGTATACAATTGGAACCAAATTGTTACAGAGCTGTTATGGTCATTCAGGGCTATGTCTTGTTTGTCTTGCGTTTCTGGTAATTATTGTCCACTAATTTTGTATGTCCGTAGCAAAAAGAAAGTATTTTGACAAAAATGTCCACCACAAGCCAAAGCATGGCGATGACCCCTGGTACCATGTGTAATTTTGTACAGTATACGTAAAGGTACTGTAAGCAAAGCAGGCTTTGGTATACCTTCCTGCTGTCGTGTGGTCCTGGCCCCAGCTAAAAGCTTTCACGATCTGTCCGTCTCGCACAGTGATGGAGTCGATGTTCACCTCGATACGCTGATCGGTTTTGCAGTGAATAACAATCTTCTGGAGGCCCCCCTGCAGTGATCGTCTGAGCTCCCCGTTCACAGACAATCCTGGGACGGCAGAGAGGAGATACCAACTGTCAAGCTAACAAAACGATGTGATCACAATGCAACGATTTGATAGTGTATAGATCGGTTATTTTTTCCTGCATGTGTCAACCGTACTATATGGATTATAAATTATAGGTTTCAAATAGTCCATCTCTGTTGAAAACAAATCACATTCATTGTAATTTGACTCACTTGGATTAATACTGTAAGTGTAATATTATTACAGTTTTGGATAATAATAACATAAACCGGCATATAGGGAAATTATTAAAGATTTAAACATATACTATAAAGGTTGTAGCCAAACAGAATGTACAGTAAGTGCAGGATAATATACTACAGTGACCTGTGTCGGGATCGTGCAGTAATTTCAGATGTTTGGCACTGACATCGTAACATAGTGGCGTGGTCTGGTTCTCAGCTCCTAACAGAAACTTGTGGTGTAGAGGGACTAGAAAGCATATAGAGAAAAAGAGAGAGAGATAGAAAGAAAGAGAGAGGGATAAATGGTGCATTTACAGTATATAGCACTTTTTATCCAAAACGCTTTACATAGATTATACATTTACTCATTCACACACACATTGTTACACCGATGGCGGAGGAAACCATGACATTTTCGTCCATGCCTTATCCCTAAAAACATTTTATATTAAAATACTTCAAATAGAGAATCTACCACATCGACACGTTGTGAGCTTGGGCATGGACGAAAATAGAGCCCATACTGTAGCGTTGCTTACATCATTGATGTAATATTATGGGGGGGGGCTACAATACTTAAAGTATTGTAGGCTACTGTGAAACTAATAGCGCCTGCGAGTACTTGCTAATTTAATATCAGTTTTATATTTGATCATGTTTTCAAGCAATGCATCATTAGCTCAGTCTAGCCCATTAGTTCTCAACACGAGGTCCACGGACCCCCAGGTCAGGGGTATTTGAGGATGTTCCTGAGGGTCCCATGCTAAACGATTGATATAGTTAGAAAATAGAAACAAACCAAATACAATGTTACCTGTCTGTAACTCAGAGAGTGTACAAATGGAACCATTTGGAACCGTATTACAGAGATTAAAAAAACAAAGTATGAAATGGTGTCCATGGCTTAATGCAGTGGTTCTCAACCTGTGGGTCGGGACCCCCAGGGGGTTCCCCAAATTCTTTTGGGGGGTCCCCAGATGATTAACCTAATGTGCAACATTGAACCGTGTTATACAAAATGTAATGCCTCAACTCTCAGTGCTTGTCAGGGTAGGGGGTCCCCAGTTAAAATATAATTATTTTGGGGGTCGAGGCCTGAAAAGGTTGAGAACCACTGGCTTAATGCATATCAAATTGGGGATCCTTGAAATGAAAAGGCCTGAGCCTGAGAATGCACTGCGCTAGCCTAAACTGCAGTGTGGTCAGCCAGGAGGAGGTAGATTTGGGAATCCAACGTTTGTCCCTGGTGTCATGGTGAAGAATTCCACTTGAACAGGAACCCCCAACTGTCCTGATGAAGGCCTATATAGGTTGGTACTATAGTAGGCTATGTTTGCAATCAACCAAACAGTCGTGACATAGTGGGCACCAGAAAATGTACGTAAAACACATTGTTGTAAAGCACTTGAAATATGTTTCTCTGTATGCTCCTGAAATGCTGACCTTTTACAAGCTAGTGCTGCAGAAGTGCTTCAGCCAGGCATAGGCTACTTTTACTAAGTTACCTAACTATAAAATTCCAACCCATGAAAATATACTGAATAAACCCTCGTTTATGTGTGACAGTGACTTGACTTATTTTCATAATTTATTTATTTCAAATTTGTTGGTAAATCTGTCTTTTGTAATCCCGTTTTTCGTGACATTGAGTAAATCGTATTTACAGTACACGCACAGTACAAGTACCTTGTGTTGTCGGGGGGACATTTCGGGGTGAGATTTGAGTTGCTGCTGGTACATTTCGGGGAGTGATTTGAGTTGCTGGAATATGAGCCATATCAAAGTCATCATAGTCGTAGTCCATCGATCGCATTAATACGATTCCGGGGAATCCGGGGGGCCCCTGGCGGGCCACTGGCGGAGGGGGGGGCATTGCCAACACGGGGGGAGAATTCCTAAGGAAGCTCTGGCCTCCAGAAGATCCCTTCTGGGGCTGGTGGCCCTGGCCTGCAGAAGACATGATAATGTGAATTCAATACACTTGTAAATTGATGCAGTATATTTTTCATGATTTTGTTTTCCTTCTGTTTCTTCTTTTTTTCCCCCCTGCTCTCCATGTTTGGTTGCGCTTGGGTGTTGCGCCCATAGAGTTATTAAAGAAAGGGCGGCTCACATTGTGAGCTCAGATCTGCTATTTTCAGTATGGTTGTGAGTTACTTGTGCTTAACTTGACTTAACTTGAGTATTTCCAATTTCCAATACATTTACTTCTAGTCCACTTCATCTCGGATCCAAACATTGTACTCCACTACATTTATTTGAAAGCTTTAGTTACTAGTTACTACGTAGATTTTGATTATTATTACAAAACATACATTCACCACTTCAGCTCTGTATACATTTTGGCCCTTTGAAAATAGCCGATCTACAAACTCACATTGTGAGCGTCTAGATCAGCTATTTTCAAAAGAAGTGTATACATATGAAAACCTGAAATGGAACAGTCTGCATAATGAGTACTTTTACTTTTGGTACTTTAAGTACATTCTACATAGAATATTTAAATTAGTTTTTACCATGACGAGAATAACTTCGAGATCCAAGCCTTCCAGCACCACCTCCAGCACCACCTCCACCTCCAGCACCACCTCCAGCACCACCTCCAGCACTACTAAATAATGAAAAACCTCCAGATCCACCAACTAAGCGTGCCGAGCCACCCCTCGCCGATGGCTTCTCTCCTTCCTTGGGTTTGTGGAGAACCTGTGTGTTCTCCCCCGGTGGCTTGGTGACCACCATGGAGGTGTGTGGCGTCACAAAGCTGTACTTCAGAGACAGCTCCAGGACCTCTTTCTTCACGTTCTCCTTCTCAGCACCAGATAACTGCAACCTATAGTAGAAACACGATGATGTCACACATGTGTCACACGACTTAAAATGATAAATCACACACAGTGTAACTCAGAACTTGCCGATGATTAGAATAGGTCAGTGGTTCTCAACCTTTTCAGGCCGCGACCCCCAAAATAAGCATATTTGAAGTGGGGACCCCCCCCCCCCACACCCTGACGAGCACTAAGAGTGATTACATTTTGTATAACACGGAAATAGCAGATCTACAGTATATGCTCACATGTTTTGAGCATGTAGATCTGCTATTTTCACAATTTCTGCCTCTAATATTTGTCAATTTGCCCAAAGCCCAATGTTTAATTTGCTATTTTAGAGGTATTAAAAAGTCCTTAGATTAAAAAGTTATTTTAGAAATGTGTAGATACCCTCTATACACTTAAACGTTATGTTGGTTTATTTACTGATGGGTGAGAAAACAATGTTACACATTAAGTTAATCATCTGGGGACCCCCCAAAATAATTTGGGCCCACAGGTTGAGAATCAATAGGTTATAAGACAGCATATTCACTCTTTGTCCAGGAGCTGTTTCACCGTGAGGTAGGCCCAGACCCTCTGGAGGTTGTCAGAGCTGGTTCCAGTGGACTCCTGCCTCCTGTCTTTCTCAGACTCAAACTCCATCTTCACGTTTACCTATGAACATCAAAAATGTGTCCTAGTATGTTCATGTTGCAAAATGTTCACTGTCATTTCACCCTGTGGGCACGGCGGGCAGCTTTCCTTACCAACAGGGGCGTCATTTGACTAGGGGGTGGCAATTTCCACCCCCAGTGTTCTCATTTAACTTTAATTTAAGTTATTTTATGCATATTGTCGCCAAACTCTGAATTGTTTCAGCAGATTAATTATTTCATCGCAATTGATCCCCGCCAGTCAACATGTGACATGTGTAATAATTTAGATTTAGCCTTTTATTGTTTAATGCAACCATTAACTATAGACTACACTCTGACGAGGTGCCAACTTGCGCCTTGTGCCTACTTTTTCACCAGCAGAGCACGTAAGTACAGCGATCGGTGCTGTTCGGTGCTGTCTGTATGTATGTGGGTGGGCAAGTTGGCACTCTGTCGAGGTGCCAACTTGTGTTTTGTTATTGCCCTTGTTGTTTTTGACATGTGATGTGACCCTGTGTTTTTTCAAGGGTTTTCCCAATGGGATGCACAGGACGCACAGATACACCGGACGCAGTACTTGCGCCCTCTGCTGGTGCAAGTAATTAATTAACCACTTTCATGTGTTATCCCTATTTTAGGAATGTCATTATAGGCAAACATTTTCAAACATTTTCTCTTTTTGTCCCAAAACAAATAGTGAAAATAGTTGATCTACAAGCTCTAAACGCTTGGTGACACGTTGAGAGCTTTTAGATACACTATTTTAGAAATGGGGCCATGGTAACTTATTTTTTGCCACCCCCTATTTCTTTCTGAAATTACGCCTCTGCTTACCGACAGGGCAACGACCCGTGGATCAAACGAGTCGCTGTTGTTATCCTCAATCTGACCAGCCACCACGATTTCAGAGCCATTGTAATACTGGCTGAAGTTGGTCTTGGTTAGATTAGTCCCACCGACATAGATCATTATCACATCTGTCAATAAGGGATTGGCAACCTCTTCATAGAAACCCTGGTGAAATAACAACACAATGCACACAATTCAGACAATCCTCTTTTTCATATACAGTATACAATACAGTATAGCACTTTTTTTCTTCCATTGGACATTAAAAATAACATTGATTTGCAAGCTTTTAAATTTCAAGTGAAATAATCAATTTCAAACTTGCCAACATTAACTTAAAGCTGCTGTAACTGATTTCATATAGGCCTACTTCTTTTTTAGTGATTGGTCTGTTTTATTCTTCTATCCAGGGACTACAAATGAAGATGACCTCTTAGCTACCGGTATATCTGGTACAATGCACTGTATTACGTTTTTTTGGATGAAATGTGTGTCACAAATTCTACATTGTCCCTGTGAAATAAGAATAACCTAAATTATTATGGTTTGTTGTTTTCTTAACATACAGTCTTGATGCTACTGCTTATATTTTGCTACTGGAAATGACATTATAAATTACATAATCAATTAAATACAACGTAAGTGTTGTCCACTGTAATAACGCTACATCAAACACCACAAAACAGAAGAAAATGTAATTACTGTAAATTAAATATTAACCTGCAGCTGCAAGTTAGCATCTGAATCCTCGTAAATCCGTCGCGCCACACCGTTGTTGGCCAGTGACATCTTCTCCAGGAATTCAAAATTGACATCATATCCAAATCCAAGACAGTAGAGCGGGTATTTCTCATTTATGGCCTTTCTTACATTTGCCTGAATCCTTTCAAGATTTGTCTCCCCTGTAATGATAAACAACATTATTGGTTGGATACTGTGTTCAATATATGGTGTGGTGTTAGCCTTAATTTGTAAAGGATAATGAACATGATAAAACATTTTATGACCTATACTATAAGGGTCCAATGGTCTGTCTGTTTGTTTGTCCTTCTGTACTTCATAATGTAGAAACTGTTGCATTCCCACAAGCGTTTCTTTAGTCTGCTAACTGAAATCAGATCTCATTATTATCTAAAGGGTGGATTTTTGACAGATGACGGGAGAGGTTTAAACAGTGATGACACAACATAGAGGGCTGTCCTCAAATTGTGTACCCATGTTTATTTTCTTTTTAGCTACAACATCTGGCTTTGTCCGTTTTTCCAAAGTTTGTTGTACGCCCATCAGGGTCTACATCTGGCCTACATCTGTCTATATCTGGCCTACATCTTTGCTACATCCTTGTACGCCCAGGGTCACATTGGCCAAGCTTTGCAGGATTACCTGAGGTTGGATCACCATCAGTGAGAAGTATCAGAAGAGACGCAGAGCCCTCTCTGGGGTGTCGCTGCAGCATTTCTGCACCTTCTAAAACGGCAGCATTGATATCTGTGGCTGAAATGAGAAGAAAAACACACCCTGTTGCCTTTCTGGTGTCACCTCACAAGCTCTGGCATTTACATGGTGCATACCGGACTTACCGGTAGATCAGAACATTTACCTCCTGCGTCTCGGATGCGCCGTGCAAAACCTTTGGCAGCGGCCACGTTTTCACTGGTGGCCGGGGAGAGTTCCCTCTTCCACTGTGAGATACTGTTGTCAAAAGTGATCAAACCAAAGTAATCTTCTTCCGCTAGGTCTCCCAAGATGTGTAGAAGAGCAAGACGGGTCTGAGCAAATTGATAATTTCATAAATTAGAAGAACTTCATACATTTGAACATTTATCTTAATGCGAGTAAACAACAGTAAGCTCTTGAAATGTAACCAAACACTACAAACACTGGACCATACCTGATGCATTTTCTTGCCATGCATGGAGCCACTTCGATCAATGATGAAGACTACATTCTTTGGTATGCGGGCGAGACCACTTGGGGCAAAGTGATGGACAAAATACCCACCAGACACCTTTATGGGAAAAAAGAGTAGGCCTAGTCAGTACAGAATACTGTAAAAATTAGAGCTCTTTAGCGAAAACAAAATATTTTTTTTTAACTTGGGATACCTCATTTATCCAATCAGGATTCACAAGACAAGTGGAATTTTGAATGATGAAACAAAAAGCTTAACAGACAAAATTGGAATTGGACCACCATAAAATTTAAGCTGATGGGAAGAAACACATATACTAGAGCCAATAGCAATGATTACTATTGGATAGGCGATATAGAGCTATTTAACACTTATTTAACACAAAAATATGATAAATAGAAATCACTTACAGCACTACATTTAGCATTTCTTCAAAAACGATTATGTGTTTCTTTTTCCAATCCCTTTTCCAAGTAATATACAATATAGCTCATAATTGTGATGATTAGTGTGGTTATTATAAGGATTCAGACTTTATTTAATCTAGAGTAACCTTTTTTTCTGTAACCTTTTCTGTAACCCCAAAAGTCGAATTGAATGGACCTTTTCTGTCCCTTTTCTGATTGGACAATAATGTCCCTGAGCTGAGCAAGCAGGCGCGCTCTATTAGCTCAATGGTTCAAATGTCAGCGCTTGCGCATGCAGAAAATCGGGTTCATATTAAGGGTGGGCGATATGGAAAAATGCAATATCACGATATTTTCCCAAGCTTTATCACGATACGTGATTTTATCACGACTCTTTTTCACGTTGGTTTTTATGGTTATTTTTCAAGTTACTTAATTGACAAAAACTAGATTCTCTGGATTCCTTTTGGGAGGTCTAAATTCAACTTTACAAGTATGTAACTCTGACAGTATACAAATGAAACCATTCATTTGTATACTGTCAGAGTTAAGTGGAGACCTTGACATTTTAAACTTTGAGAACTGATTTAGACCAAAATGCAGGTTTAAATGAATTCTGCAATGAATCTCTTTATTAACGATTAAACAGGATTTTTTACAAGGCTCCCTCAATGGACCAATCCCCAATCACATACACACCCATTGTAACTGTTACAATGGGTGTGTATGTGATTGGGGATTGGTCCATTGTATCACGATATATACGATACCTCTGAAAATGCATATCGTGGAGACATTGTTATCGTCTCAACGATAATTATCACCATATCGCCCACCCCTAGTTCATATGGAGGAAAGTTACATACTGTAGCAGCTTTAAGAAGACATACTGTACCTTGATGTCTCCCAGTGAGGCGTCCCTGTTGACATCGTAAGCAACGACCAGATCTCCGTTCATTCCATCCTCTCCACAGCAATCAATCTGTTGTTGTTCTGTAGGGTAGAAATGTACCCAAGCCTGGGAGCAGGATATCACTTATTTAGGGTTTTCCCGTAGCAAGACATTCTTTGCATACAGTATACATACTGCATCTATCAAGCACAAATAAACCCTTGGCACAGGCGTCAAACATTGGGGAGGGTGATCACTGGCACACAGGAATAAATGTGAGAGAGAGTTCTTTTGTCTTTTAAAATTACATATTAATAATACACCTCTCATCCATCTATAAATTACATCCTGCTCATAATTCTACATTCATTTAAACGCCCACGTCTGACTGGGGAGGGAGTCTGGAGGAATGGGAGAATGGGAGATAGCGGGGTTATTTTTCTGAATCTAATGATCACTACATCCTATAAAGAAAATGTTTTTAAAGTTAATGTTGATAAAGGTCATATTTTACAGTAGGCCTACTACTTTCTGTTAAAAGTAACACATTACTTATGCGGTACGTTCACAAAACACCCTCAAATTAAGTGCAAAATGACACGGCTGATATTAAATAAGAGGATTCATGGGAATATAAAAGCATGTCAAAATAATAATGATGACAACTACTCTGAAGCTACCATTTTTTATATATAGATATTTTGAAATTTCTCATAAAGGTTAAATTGCGAATGGCATCGTCATTAGTGTGCATATATTTGTTAAAAAGAAAAGGTAAACTTTAAAACATAAATAGCCTAACAGATTTTCTGAAATTACTTAGAGAATATATATTATATATATATATATATATATATATATATATATATATATATATATATATATATATAATATTACTTAAAGTAATATTCCCACATTTGTAAAAGCACAATGCTTTACTAAACCGTTACTATAACAACATATTGCCCTGTATATGTAGTGCACTGGAGAGCAACGTTACCTGATTGTCAGCGAGTGTTTTTGTAATGGCATTGGCTAGAGCGTTGGTACTTAGCCCTCCTTTGACCTCCACAAAGGTAATGCCTGGCTTCTCATTGATGTATACATCCACCTGGCATTGAAAACAAACAGAACATAACATGTTGAGTGATAGAACTAAGGAAAAACGTAGTGTCACCCCTGACACAAAGTTTTAACAGCGATACGATACGCATCACGATACATGGTTGACGATGCGATACATGGACAATATATATAGTTCATTCATGGAGATACATGAACAACTATTTAGCAAAGAAATTAAATCTGTGTGAAACGTGTGGATAGTGCAGGTTTTTTAAGGGAAACATTATTATGGATATAAATAAGTAAACACAGTGATTCTCTGGCAAATACGGTACATGGCCATTGTATTTGAACACATTTTGGACAACCCCGCATGGAGAATACACACATTTATCGATAGACCAAATGTAGCGACATGGAATGGAAAAGTAATAAAACCCCTCTTTTCCTTTTTGAGCGGCGCTAACTGCTTCTACATTTGGCTTTGTCCGTTTGTCCCGATACACTCTATAATTTGCATCATTGCAGAACGATTAGAATCTATCACATTCACCTTGAAGTCTTTGACAGGCTGCATGGGTCGGGCGTGGATCTGCAGCTCATATTTTCCCAGCGTGCGTTTCAGGAGCTCCTCGTAGGTGAGTTCAAAGGTCACCTTCTGGTGGGCGGCCACCGTCACAGAGGTCTTAAACTCCTCCAGGGTTCTCCCCACAGAGCTGTAGACCAGAAAGACACATCTTGTTTTTATACTTTTAAACCATAGCGTTAGTGTAGTGATACGCGGAAGCGGGGATTGAACCCGGGACTCCCACTCGCCAGTCCAACGCACAACCAGTCGTGCCAATAGGGCTGAGCCCGATTAGGAGGGCTGTTGTCGCTGGTTCATGGCTGGGTGCTACATTAGCATAGCGTTAGTTTATGCAGGACACAAGAGTCTGTGATCAGCTGTCAGTCAGCTCCAATTCCTATTACTCATTCACAACTCTGCTGATCATTACGTCCCACTGTCATGAGCTCACGCTCTGTAAAGGAGCTTATTTAAATACCCTTGCATTCACCATAACTCTGCTGGTCTTGGATCCGAAGATTTGGATCCGCTTCTGCTTAGCTGCCTCCTCCACCCCAGCCTCCACCTTTTGTTCGTTGTCTGGCATAGGCTCAAAATACTTGTGATTTATGTCTGCTGATTCAAGCTATGTCAATGTATTGCTTTGTACTGCTTTGCATCCCTATGGGGGGGTTTTGCTTAACGTTCCCTGATTTTGCCTATAGCAAGCTGCTTGGACCAAATGCAGGGAACATCTCTGAAAGTGGGAGGATATGAAAGCAGAGCCTTAACGCCAAGTTTAACTGTATGTGTATTCCATTTGTTGCAATGAATAGTTAAATCTGTTTTGACAAGAGTGTTCCTGACTAAAATGAATGTTATTATATTTCACACTGAACATGCACAGCTCCATCATTGACCTACCTGACCACCCCAGCACTCTCCCCTCGGGACACAGCCTCGGTGTACTGCTGTTGTGCTTGCTCCTTGGCTTTCACAACACCATCGTACATCTGGCCTTCAATACGCCTGAGGAAAGACCAACAGTGATCAAGCTGAAGCCTGCAGTAGGTCTATTTGTACTTTTACGTCTGTGAGCCAGACAGCCAGTATGGTACCATCTGATGGGAATAATGCTCAGTGATTGTTGTTACTGGCAGTTGTCACTGCCAGTAAGACATCTTTTGTAAACATAGTCACTATGTTGTCACTGCCAGTAGATGAGAACTATTTGAGGGGACTATTAACGCGACTGGGCGGCCAACAGTGAAATACGGACGTTACTGCGATTAAGGTGAAAGAGAAAAGTAGAAAGTTGTGAGCTAACTATTAGCTATTTGGCTAACTGTTTCCGGGTCGACGTGAGGCTATTTTATACAGGCAAAAAGGCAAAAGATGAGGGTAATAACGAATACAACTGTATATGAGGTTTGGAAACGACATCTTGCAAAGGTGACATGGGTGTTTGAATTTTTAAGCTATATTTAGTACATAATGTAGTACATCTTGGCCAAGTGGTTTGGTATTAAGTTAGTGATACATATGGGTGATGACCATGACCCGGAAGTAGATCACTTACTCTGATGTAATATAAAGATAGTTGCTATGTTGTCAAAAAGAGTCAATAATAAGAGACAATGATCCGTTTGAAGTAGAATGCTTTAGTTATATGTACAGGTATAGGCTCAACATTTGACATGTGTGTTTTGGCATGGGGTTATGAATGGATTGATAACACACAGCAAGCTACCAACGCTGCAATATTATCAAGTTTTCTAACGCTAGAGGTGTATTAAAAACTCGCTATGAGAATTAGTCCCCCTACGTTGGTACCCATGGCCCACATTTGGAGTCCTGGCTCACAGACTATTTGTCATTAAACTGGTATCAATGTGCTTTGCCGTTTTCACATCCGAGTTACTTTATTGTACAACATGAGCATCGCTGGCTGAAATTATCTAATTTCCAATTAGGAAAATTTGTCAATTTCATTTTCTATTGTCGATTAATAATGAATACACAATTAGTAAGTTGTCATGCATTGTCATTTGTGTTAAGTGAAAGGTTCTTATACTAATCTCTTATTCTAGAGACCCACATTCTGAAGTTGCTGATGAAGGCATTCTTAGGGATCCTGACTTGGAAATTGATTTCTTTGGGTGCGTCCACACGGTTGACAACTCGGCTGGTGACGACAGTGGTGGCGTAGCGACTGGTCACAGTGGAGTTGATGTGGAAGCTGTAGATGTCCCAATCCTCCTGGAAATAGACATACACCACAAAACACAACCCAACTGACCACTGCACTGACCACAACTTGACCAGAGAATTAAACAACAAGTAGTTAAGCAGGTATGTAACTGTGTTGATTTGACAGCAAACTTGTTTTAGTCATATTTTAGCCATATGAAATGTTTTAGTTTTAGTCTTGTTTTAGTTAACTAAATATACAGATTTAGTCGACTAAATCTACAGTTAAGTTTGTCGACTAAAATGATTTTGGTCGGGCCCTGATGGTGTTGAAATGCCTTATTTACTGCATGTGTACTCAGCTGTGTGCCGAAAACAGATCCACAAGCTCGCCAAACGTGTACAGTTTTAATTGACGAAATTAACACCCAATAGCACATTGGTAATCTCATTGGTCCAAGGCAGAAACACCCCCTGTATCAAACCTCATTTTTCAACTACCACTTGCATTTCACAAGAGAGGCCTTTGTACATTCAGAGGTACTACTTTCTGCAAAAACACAAACACAAACACTGGCAGGCGCACGTACACACACACACGCGCCAAGGGTCATCATTTTTTCCTACCCGGACAAATGTGTCTGTGGCAAACACTTGGTCTTGTGTGTGGCAAATGTTAGACTTACACACCATTATAATGTTCTTATTTTGATCCCAAGACCAAATTACTGAATGTCAAGTCTCCATGGTTTTCTTCAGAATATGTAGGACACCCTTAACTCTGAGAGTGTACAAATGGAACAGAATGGACCCTTCCATTTGAGCTCTCTCAGAGTTACAGACGTGTTATGGTCATTCATGGCTATCTCTTGAAGCATTTCTGCTAATATTATTCTCCACTCATTTTGTATGTCTGTGGCAAAAAAAAACTAAAGAAAAAGTAGACAAAAATATCCACCACAAGCCAACACGCACGCTCGCACACACGCACACACGCGCGCACGCACGCACGCACGCACACACACACACACACACACACACACACACACACACACACATTGATTGAGTATTAAACCAAAGTCAGCAGGTCATTCACCTCTGATATATTTTGTGGTGTTTGTCGAAGAGGCATAGTTCACTTCACTGTGTTGTAACTATTTACTGTTTAAAGAGATTTCCATTCTACCAGTAATGGGGGAGGGGGGTTGAATGACGATGTGCTCATTTAGCATTACTACTACAGTACGTCTATTATTATCTGGAAAAATGCAATATTCTAAATTCCTCTTTCCCTAAAAAGCAATCATGGAACTGAGGAACTTTAAATCACTTTCAACTGTGCTCATCTCCCGTTTGCATTCAAAAAAAAGAACACACAAACATATTTTCAGAAGGTTTAACTTTGATGATCTGTTATGCTACACTGCTATGTCTACATATTCCTAAAATGTTAATAGCAGTGCTGTCATTTCAGCACACCCCCAATACATATATGTCATTTATCACCTACCTTGACTGGTGCTGCGGTTGCAAAAGCCAGCAACCACCCAAGAAGGGTGAGTCGCACCACTCTCTCCATGATGGTCTCCACACCAAATGATGCCCGGGATGCTGTTCAAGCTGCCTTTTAAACTCAGCTGATCCAAACAGACAATAGCAGTGTGCAGAAGTTCTTAAAGGGACAAACCCTAGAAGATTCCTCCTTTTTTCACTGACAGATTCAGTGCATTCCACAGAGATCACTATTGAATATATACTCTTCTGTCATCAGTCCAAAATCCAAGCTCTTAAGGATTATAACTGATATCAGTTATCTGTGGTTAACAGTAGTAAAATTAACAAATAGTGTTCTTTCTCCCGTCTGTCTGTCTGTCTGTCTGTCTGTCTGTCTGTCTGTCTGTCTGTCTGTCTGTCTGTCCCTCTATATCAGAGTTCATTTGGGAAAATAATGGACCGATCAGCACCAGATTTCTCCACCCCAAATTCTTCAAGTCGCTCCTTCCCAAATTGTTCACATTGGACACGTTGTGGTGCTAAACCACCCCACTGTAGGTTTTGACCTATTATAACTCTTGAACCGTAGTGTTGTACAATCAAAATGTTGTTTTCCCAGGATTACTGGATGCTGACGCAACTCCCCACAAGGCCATGGCCATTTCTGCATAGTCTTCCGCCATCCAGACTTTTCTTCAGTGCATACTTTTTGATATTCCTATGGCCAAAACATAGCATAACTTGCTGCACTGGCGACATGATTAAAAACATCATACATATCATACTGTAGTAAAGAATTCCAACGATTGGAGATTTTACTATTGCTCACACCTCCATTGCTGTCTTTTAACCGGGAAAGTATCTATGTCACTTTTTATTTTAGCAATATATAGGCTATATAGCCTATATAGGCCATATACAGTAGCACAGTGGTTTGAAAATCAAAAATAGCACATATACATACTGCAAGCTCATGAGCTTGTAAATCTTTAAATACATATTCTTTTAAGAGAACATTTTTAACTCAAATCTGAAGGTCTTTGGATGTTTGAGCAGTTTTTCAAAAAACTGTTTAAATTATTTAATGACACATAACATGTGATACGGGGTAATCAGTCCAAAATCTATCCTCGGGGCAATGTGTTGATATGTGATATCAGTTCTCTATAGGGACAACAATAGTAAAGTAAACAAATGCATCTGTGTCTCTCGGTGGCTAATGAACAAACAGACATGATCATTTACACTCAGACCTTTTTGACATGAAAGTGCCATATCAACATTAAAGAGGTGGTGCCATAGTTTTGTAGTATGTGTCTTTGGAGTTAACATTACTCTAATAGACCACCGGGTGGGGTTATAATGTGCACAAAAATGCAATCCATTATTTGTATTTTTGGTTTCTTCCTGAAAGCCACTGAGTCAAAAGGCCTGATCGAAAAACACAGATTTAATGACATCATAAAATTCCCTCCCATTTTACCATACCCAACACTGTGGGTGAGGCTAACTTCAGCTGGGTCACCAGACCACCCACCAGACACTCAGGCATAGTTAATGACCTGGTGGGTGTGGCCACATAAAAACATAATTTTAACAATTTCTGTACACTTTTTTGGAAAACATCTTCCTCCTGGTATAATCATAATACCTGATCATCATGTTTTAGGGGCACCTGTAAAGTTAAATTATGACCCATCAAAATAAAATATTTCCAAAAGATGTTGATCGTCTATAAATAACACTTTTTTCTTCTTCTGAACTATGTTTTCTTTCACGTCAGGATGTAATGATCTAGACTCAAGAGATTAAAATAACCCAGGGGACTTTAATTTAATTGATTTTTCTTTTTCTATAAACCAATACATCCTCTCCCTCACAAATTATGGCAGTGTGCCAGTGATCAGGGGTGTGATTTCAGAAAGAGGCATTGTTCAAAACAAGCCACTCCTGCAAACTTCGGAAGCCAATCTTAGCCAATCAGGATGGAATTTGAAAAATCGGATAGATCCGTCTTAGATCACATGACTACAAAGCTGATTTGTGTGATGTTTGGACAAAATCTGCCATCCAGGGAGTGCGTGTGCAATTTTCAATTAGATCGGGCAAACACCTTTTGCAAGTATCAACTAAGCTCAGATTAGCTGTTCCACAGACGGATGGACACACACACACACACACACACACACACACACACACACACACACACACACACACACACACACACACACACACACACACACACACACTCACACTCACACACACACACACACACACACACACACACACACACGCCAGGGACATGCTGGGCCCCTGATTCAGCCTGGGAAAAAGAGTTGTAGAGGCCCTCATTGCGCGCTATAGAGAGAGATCTCTCTATAGCGCTGCTGCTACTCAAAGATTTGCCATTTCAGATCATGACAAGTGACAAGCCAGTGGGCCAATTATATGAGTTATATTTCGTCATTGTCGGGTGGAGACCTTGTATGTCCAAAACCATTTTAAAAATGATTTAAACTAGTGAAAACAGCCGTGCGAGGCGTTGTGTGCTTGTAGATCTGCTGTTTTCACTACTTTTGTGCGACAGCCTTGTATGATGAAGCAGGGCTTTGCTTTGCGAAAAAAATCACAAATTTGAAACTTGGAGATACAGTACAAGGTTTCTGCCCGACAGTGCCGATTTACTTTGTTGGCCGCCCAGCCCCCAAAATGGCCAGCACGTCCCCTGACACACACACACACACACACACACACACACACACACACACACACACACACACACACACACACACACACACACACACACATATATATAAAATCAGAGCGTAGTTTTAAACCGTTTGAGATTTATTTGGTGTAATGGTGCAACCAGTTATAATTGTGTCACGAGGAAGTCAGACAGTTCTCTCCCCAGAGCGAGCTCAGGAGACACAGACCAACAGTCCAGTGTCGGGGCAGAGGGAACACGGTAGTCCACAGCGGATGTCCTAGAAGAAAGACATTAGTCGTATTGGTACAGTGGTACTAGTAAGTACTATCATTCAGCATTATAGTACTATACAGCATACTTATTGTAAAGATGACAAATGTTCAACCACAGAGTCAGTCGAGTCACATTAGCCACTACACCAGGGTTCCCCAATAGGCGGCCCGCGGGCCATTTGCGGCCCGCGGGGGGCTACAGTTGTCTGGCCCCCACCAACCCCAGTAATAATGGTGGTATACTGTAAGAGCAGCAACAACACTAGTATATCGTTGTTGTTGGGTGGAAACCTTGTATCTCCAAATTTGTACGTTCTTTCGCAAAGTAATGCCCTGCTTCATCATACAAGGCCGTCGCACAAAAGTAGTGAAAACAGCAGATCTACAAGCACACAACGCCTCGCGGTGCGAGGCGTTGTGTGCTTGTAGATCGGCTGTTTTCACTAGTTTAAATGATTTTTAAAATTATAAATGCAAAACGAATGGTTTTGGACATGCAAGATTTTCACCCGACAACGACGATATCTGAACTGTCGCTGGAGTAGCGGGAACGCCACCGTCGCCCCAAGCAATGCTGTGGCCCTCGGCTTGGTACACTAGACATAATTCGGCCCTTGGGGAAAACTAATTGGGGAACCCTGCACTACACCTTTTGCAAATATCAAGCTTTGCAAAACTCACAAGGCTTTGTAAAGACATGCTGTCACTTACAGGAAAGAGGCATAAAAAGATCAAAACAGGTAATGGACCATACGGTACCTGAGAGCAATAACCTCCACGTTATGGATGCTGAGTCTTGCTGAGGGGGAGGTTTCTTGCAGTATGGAATAAACTGCAGGCTTTGCCACTGGAAGACAACAAAGACAAGACTGACTAGGGCTGTCACAATTATTACATAATCGTCTAATCGTGATTTTTTTTTTAAATAATCGTGATTATTTTTCATAATCGTCATAATCGTTTCCATGTTGAAAAATTTTCATATATTTAAAAAAAAAAGTCAAAAATAGTGTAAATAGCAGATCTACAAGCTCACAACATGTCGCATCGCGACGCGTTGTGAACTTGTAGATCGGCTATTTCCACTATCAATGTTCTATCAATGTTCTTTTTGTTGTCAAATATGTTGTCAAATATGTCAGTAATTTCTTTGTATATTTAGGTTATGCCATATCTACCATGTGCAACTTCAAAGCCTAAAAGCCAAACAGAAATCTAATTGTCAACGACAAAAACACAATTAAATCGTTAATCGCAATTATTTGAGTGACAAATAATCGTCATGTAAAATGTCATAATCGTGACAGCCCTAAGACTGACAGTTATAAATTATACAGTAACCTTGAAAATGTCTTTAAAATTCAAAAGCACACATGCACCCTACCTGGTCAAACATACTCTCACACTCACACTCACACTCACACACACGCGCAGGCACACACGAAAGCAAGCACACATTACATTCTAACACACAGAAATCCAATCTGTATGTTTTTTATTTTATTTTATTTTATTTTTAATATATAATATATATATAATAATATATTATCCCCACTCACCTAAAATCCCTTCAGTGTTGGTGCCTGATGGAAACTGTCTCAAGACAGGCCAGAGAAGTTTCTCTCCCTTCCTCTGAGTCTGGTGAAGCAGGATGACGATACGCGTGTCTCCGATTGAAACGTCCATCTCGTTGTCCCTCATAATCAGTGTGACACTGCAAAACAAAGCATCCCAACTTAGGGTACTTTTATTTTTATGGGCCTGACATAAAGTATGTACAATCCAAATGCAATCAAAAACCTAGATTATAGCCTCTTTTCCACTACGAGGTGGAACCAGAACTTTCCAGAACCTGAACCTATTCTTTTGGTTCTAGTTTTACTAAAGTACATTTTGAATTCCGGAATTTTACTACAGAGTATTTCTGCAGTATTGATACTTTTACTTACATAAAAAAAAATACATTGTTCTGCCCTCCAGGCAGTTTGACAGTACATACATAAACTGTCAGAATTGAATTAATGCAGAGGACTTTAATGAGTACAGTACCATGAACAGGATCGTAATAACCAGTGTTGATTTAGTCGACTAAAACTATGACGAAAATTTTTGTCGTCTACGTTTTTTTTTTCACTGACGAAAACTAAATAAAAAACTATGATGACTAAAACTAAGACTACATATATTGACAATTTCGTCAACAAAATAAAAACTAGACTAAAACTTTAGGGAGGGACTAGTGGAGAAGAATTTTATGTTTGGTTGCTTTCAGGTGTTGCACGCTGAAAATAGCAGATCAACAGCTTGTAGATCGGCTATTTTCAGCACGCAACCAAGTGTAAAATCAGTCATTACAATGCCAAAATACATCTTATGATATTTAGTCGACTAAAATTAGACTAAAACTAAAACTGTTTGGGTGACTAAATTATGACTAAAACTAAAAGACATTTGATTCAAAAGACTATGATGACTAAAACTAAATCAAAATGTTCTGTCAAAAACAACACTGGAAATCACTTTTGAATTCATATAAAGGAAGCAATGCAGGCTTTTGGTACCTTCCAGCTGTCGTGTGGTTCTGGCCCCAGTTAAAAGTTGTCACACGCTGTCCGAATCGCACAGTGATGGAGTCGATGTTCACCTCGATACGCTGATTGATGCTGTTAATAACAATCTTCTGGAGGCCCCCCTGCAGTGATCGTCTGAGTTTCCCATTCACAGACAATCCTGGGACGACAGAGGAGATACCATAACTCACAACAACGTCTGGGTTACTGCTGTAAGCATGGTTCCCTACCTGAGGCAGGGACCAACGTCTATTATCCGAAGGATCATGAACTGTTAGTAGCTGGGAAGGAATTTGTCAAAAATTATAAAGTTTGTGCTGACTAGTTTTAGATTTTTGACAGGTATGGGTATGAGGTTTTCAAAAACCTCGCTCCATAGGTCTGTTCTAAATGAATCCAAAATTAGCCTAGATAGGTCAGTATATGCATGGTTGAAACCCCAAATAATTGATAGAAGAGATTTTTCAATTTATTCTGTAACTATTGGGCATGCTAACATAATAATGTTAACATAATAATAATAATAAAGGGAAAAAATTCTTCTGGCAAGGCATAATTTTCAAGATGGCATCCACGATGGATTCATTGCAAATTGACCACTAGAGGGGTGAGCACAACTCGTTTGTGATGTGTTTTTAAAACCCGTATATATACACCATGCCAAAATTAAAAAACTATAGTCACCAAGTGCATAAACTTCCCAGCTAATAGGTAGAACTACTGTATTTAAACACATTCTGTACGAATGTAAGTGCAGGATAATATACTGCAGTGACCTGTGTCGGGATCGTGCAGTAATTTCACAAGTTTGGCACTGACATCGTAACATAGTGGCGTGGTCTGGTTCTCAGCTCCTAACAGAAACTTGTGGTGTAGAGGGACTAGAAAGTATAGATAAAAAGAGAAAGAAAGAAAGAAAGAAAGAAAGAAAGAAAGAAAGAAAGGAATAGATGGATGGATCGAGAGTGAGAGAGATTGCAATAAAAGTTATAACACATACAATTTTGACATTCAATTCCTTTTCAATAATTTGTACCTTTTCACAAGACGCTTGACAAAAATAACTGAGTTATTTCTGTCAAGAAGAAATGCATGAAGCATGAACTGGTCTTTACTCAGACCTTGCAGGCCTGCTGAAGTTTACCGTAGCACAGTGATTCTCAGGCCGCGACCCCTCAAAGTAATCATATTTCAACTGGGGACACCCCACCCTGACAAGCGTTTGACTCGGTTTGTGAGTGACTGTGGCTATAAATATTTTTCATATTTTCACATTTTCAGTTCATGCATTAATGAATGTAAGGCGTGTTTTGACAACTTGAAGCTCATTTATGACTATGAGTTGTTGTATGTCGCTCAATTTATAATTAAGTGTTTTGTGGCTTTTAAATGAAAATCATATTTACATGCCTTTTGTTGTTGTTCTTGTTGGTAGTGGTGGTGCTTGATTATTATCATAGCTATAGTCAGCCTCAGCTGCAGGTACAACATCAAAATCAGCATGGTCCATAGCTGTAACCAAAGAACAAACTGTATTACAAATAGCCTGACTGCAAGCGTCAGACTCAATCACACACTTCGTTTTGGGATTGAGTCTGAGCCTGGGGACGGAGATTCTACTTCAGCGGTGGCGGGGTAAAGCCTATTGACGTCACACACACACACACACACACACACACACACACACACACACACACACACACACACACACACACACACACACACACACACACACACACACACAGCCCCGTGTGTCGCCGACGGCGACGTGGCGTGACATTGCAAAAATACGTTATTTCTCATAACATATTATATGACTGCATGTTTACGTTAGTGCAAAATGGTATTAAAACGTAATGAAATGGCACTATTGTATAGTTTATTAAAAGAATTCGAGTCGAATCTGACTCCGCCATGACAGTTTTCACGGACCAATCAGAGTCCACTAGCAGCTCACGTGGGCAGAAGAGCACCAATCAGAGTCCACTACGGACTCTCACGTGGGCAGAACAGCTCCGAAGGGAGGGGGCTGGGACCGGACCAGCCTACCACGTGCCTCAAGTCTACAGCCCTGATTGGCCCATTCAATTCGCCCGCTCTTTAGGCGAGCTTGAAATAAAATAAAATATCTCCGGGTTCAGTCCACACTACACACCACCCACCAACAGGGGGTGGTGATGTGCGGACTGATTTATCAGGCTATATTACAAAAACCTTCTATTAACTTACGTATTTTAGAATGATTCCTTGGACGATTTCCGCACAAGTGCTATAGCTTCTCAAGAGCCAGTGAGCCACACACATGTTTGACACAAATACATACTGTAATGAGTCTGAACTGAATGTTGAGTGCATTGAGGGATGCTTGCCGGCTATATAACCAACCAGAACCAAGTTTTGTTTTCAATTAATCTATCATGGTTAAAATGGAGTTTGAAGTTAAACAATGGGTTTATCTTTGTTCTGTCAGTTCAGTACTCCATCCTATGGGTGGCGCTACTGCGGTGCCCAGATCGCAGAAACGTCTCACGTTAGCTCCCGAAGGGCAATTTCATTGGCCGGAGGGCATGTCACTCATGTTGAGGGCGTCGCCCCTACAAAACCGGTGACATCCTGTCTATCCTCCTCTTTTTCTCTTTCTGCCTGCCTGACGCAGACGCGAACTCACAAGCTCCTACCAACAACGTGCCTACATCGTCAAGAAGATATAACCGTTTCGGAGACAACCGACTCGGACGACAGAGGAGTTGTCACCCGGTTCCGAAACCCTTCTTCCATCGTTTTACTACTTCTACTTAGACTCAGTGAGTTGTTCCAGCACTGTGTTGTTAGCTAGCTCTAGCCACCATGCTAACTAGCCACGAAGCTAATCTCCTACGCAGTTGCTTTCATTACTACTAGGCCAGCGTGCTAACAGTAGCTTCAGTCATGAGTGCTCGCAAACATCGCTTTACCGACGCCGTGACTCCGTGTGAGACCACCGATTGCAAGTTCTTCATCGCTCCAGACGACCCGCACAAGCAGTGCATGAAATGTCTGGATTGGTCTCACCTAGTGCTGGGCATGGACGAGGAACCAGAGTGTCTCCTCTGCCGCTCGATGCCGCTACAGTACAGAGAACTACGATCCAGGAGTCCTGGCTGAAACACGAAGACCCTAGCAAGCTGCCGTTCTCCACGGAGTTTGTGGGAGGACGGGAAATGGATCTCCAGATGCCCCAACATCAGCCACTCCCTAGCCACCACTCTGCAAGTACAAACTTAAGAACCCAAGTGGTAAAGGCCCTTTTATCCTCTCCGGGGAGCGGTCCCATGTTAGAGGATACTTTCCACCTACACATGTCCAAATCCACCAGGGAAGCCTACAGAGCCGCCAGCCACGTCACAAGGGATTTGAACGCGGCCGGTCTCCTGGTGGCCTCAGTCAGTCTCAGGAGATGTCTAAAAGTGTGTCGCAGAAACAGACAGCAGAGATCATCGCTTCACAGACAGTGGAGAACCTTGCTTCTCTGGACCTGGTCGTGGACATGAATTTCATGCCCTGGCCTGGGCGGGCCGGGTCATGGATCACTCGATGCAACAAGAGACGGCCAGGTGGCTTCACCTCACACAGTTTGAGAAGAAGTCACCTGAACAGGAGGCCCTGCAGAAGCTCCCCAAACACCACCGTGCATGTAAAGAAAGATTTAAATGTGCAGTCTGCTCCGGTGTTATCACACACTCTGCTAAAAACGCACACACACAGTTCACACATCCCTCCACGCGAGGGCAGCCCAGATCTTTCTCTGTATCATCAGTGTATTCCAGGGCTAGTGGATCGCTCTTTTCCAAAGTTGCTAAATCCTTTGCTAAAGGTAAAACCCATGAGCCCACACGGGACCATCTTACAGCGGTTTGTCGAAAAGGATAGCGGATCATGTGACCGGCCCGACGCCATCCTGCAGCCCCACCAAGTGGCTGCGCCCGTCACCGAAGACTCTATCTTACAAGGGTTTGGTTGCGAGGGCGCGTGCGCCTCGGAGGCGTTCATTTCGGTCCACGTCCGCCCCCCGCCGGGCGGAGCTTCCGCCTTCGGCGCTTCTGCCCGCCCGGACACTTGCGGCTCCACGCGCTTGCGTCACGGAGCCCGTGCACTTCCGACGCCATCACGCAGAGACGTGTTGACGGAAGTGCCCTCACCGCCAGGGCGCTCGATATGCGTCTCATCACTTCGCTTTCCCTCTTTACACTCCGCTCGCAATGGAAGAGATGCAATCCCAACCGTTGGATTTATCGCACAGTAACCAAGGGCTACAGAATAGAGGTCTTCGGACCTGCCCGAGATCCGAAATTACCCGCGATCCGAACCGCCCCGAGCCGGGTAACGGGGCCGTTTTCGAGCTTTTACCGCGGGGCGGGCCGGGGCCGGGGCCGTCTGCCCCGGTTCCCCGGGTATCTCCTGTTACCCGAGTGGAGCCGAGACAGGCCGAGATTGAAGTGAAAGCGAACGCAACAACTGCACCAAATAGATAACGCCACACGATGGCACTAAAGATGCAGCATGTAATCTGTTGCATTGGATTTGGTTGTGAGAACTGACTCACTCAGTCACAACAACACTGACTGTATCAGTTGGATTGTTATTATTATCAAAGATATTAACGTAACGTTTTGGTTAACGGTTTACAATGGAGTTGTCATTGCGTGTTGTCATGCTCTGCAGAGCAAAATGGACACTCAAAGCAGAAAGATATAATGAACAACACATGCGACAGAAAACGATAGCATTAGCATTGGCTAGCCAAAGAAGAAGGAATAAAAACATGGATTTATTTGTATTTACAAACTGTCCGCATTGACTTACTGGTCTGGGAAAAGATCATCTTTTGGCGAGAGGCACAGCGCCGCTGACAGCAACAGCAGCACCGTGGCGACGTTAGGTAAGAAATATGTCTGATACAACTCTTAATATAATAACGTTGGCATTCTTTCATTTCGGGGCGACAGGTTCGGGTCTCGGATCTCCCGTTCTGCTCGGGTTTCGGATCCAATTTTTCTAATAACAGGCGGGGCCGTTCGGATCGGATCCATCACGTCTCGGGGCTGATCGGGTAACGGTTCTCAAATTCCAAATGATAGACGGGGCCATATGGGTCCGGGTCCATTTCCCCCGGGTCCTTTTGGGTTCGGGTAGTTCAAATTGGACCCGTGAAGACCTCTACTACAGAATACAATTCGACAGAAAGCCCCCACTGTCTTCCAGGGTTATCTTCACCAGAGCCAAGGACCATCAGGCCACGGCTCTGGAGGAGGAAATACAGTCCCTTCTCCGGAAGGGCGCCATCAGAGAGGTCTCACGGACGGAAATCCGCCTAGGGTTCTACTCAAAGTATTTCCTCGTGCCGAAAAAGAAGGGGGGCTGTGGCCCATACTGGACCTACGCGGTCCCTCATGGTCTTCAAGTTCAAGATCCTCTGAAGGATGCGTACACGAACGTCTCAATCTATCCCCCGCATCGCAAATTCCTGAGGTTCGCTTTTCAAGGGAAAGGTGTACGAGTACGCCGTTCTCCCTTTCGGCCTGTCGGGCTGGGGTGCGACCATGGATGGCCGGACGGCCAGGGGTCTGGATTCTGTTATGCAGAAGCACCACATCAACTACCTGGAACTGATGGCAGTGTTCCTGGCACTCAGGCACTTCGAGCCATCTATCCGGGGGTGTTACGTCCTACTCAGGACCGACAACACCGCCACGTGTGTTATGTCAACAAACAGGGGGGGCTACGGTCACAGAGCCTAGACAGGCTGGGCCGCGAGCTGGCTCTTTGGTGTTCGGAACACCTGCGGTCGGTCAGAGCCAGAACAGCTGCCCGTTGTAGTGAGGGGATTAAGGGGAGCAAATGCTAATTTCGTGCAATTTTGACTTAAAGCGCGAAATTTTGCACAGATGTAGCCCAGGGCTTGCTCTAATGATTTAGCTAGGGCGCCCAAGTCTGCGACCTTCGGGGTCGCCACAGCGGCCAAATCAAGTTGGGCTCACATTGACTTTCTATACAGGAGGAAAATACCCAGAATTACTTTTTTTTTCTGGGTATTTAAGGAGGATCTGAGGGGTCTAACTAGGGGTTTGTCATCATGCTGAATCCATTGCAGGCATTTGTTTTGCACAAAACACATTCTGTGGGCTAAAAATGGCCTCAGAAAACAATACACGTATGGGTGCGTTTTCATGTTAGTCAGAGGCCTTAGGGTTTTTTTTTCTCGTGCTAATCAGTCTAAAAGTTCAAAATTTTGCACAGATGTAGCTCAGGGCATGCTCTAATGATTTAGCTAGGGCGCCCGAGTCTGCGACCTTCGGGGTCGCCACAGCACCAACAAAACTCTGAAAAGTGATGACTCATCACTTTTCATCACTAAAGTCGATGGGAGCCCAACTTGATTTGGCCGCTGTGGCGACCCCGAATGTTGCAGACTCGGGCGCCCTAGCTAAATCATTAGAGCATGCCCTGAGCTACATCTGTGCAAAATTTTGAACTTTTAGACTGATTAGCACGAGAAAAAAAAAACCCTAAGGCCTCCGACTAACATGAAAACGCACCCATACGTGTATTGTTTTCTGAGGCCATTTCTAGCCCACAGAATGTTTTTTGTGCAAAACAAATGCCTGCAATGGATTCAGCATCATGACAAACCCCTAGTTAGACCCCTCAGATCCTCCTTAAATACCCAGAAAAAAAAGTAATTCTGGGTATTTTCCTCCTGTATAGAAAGTCAATGTGAGCCCAACTTGATTTGGCCGCTGTGGCGACCCCGAAGGTCGCAGACTCGGGCGCCCTAGCTAAATCATTAGAGCAAGCCCTGGGCTACATCTTTGTAAAATTTCGCGCTTTAAGTCAAAATTGCACGAAATTAGCATTTGCTCCCCTTAATCCCCTCACTATTGCCAACAAAGGGCATTTTGTTGGCAAGGGAATTAGAGACAGACAGAACATGAAATTTCAATATCTGAGTGGTTGTTTAGGCTAAAACCTGTATAAAACCGTATTATGGACCAATATTTATATAAAATATATTAGAGATATGCCGGTGATCGGCTTTGATCGGTAAGTCTTAGAGTTAATGATTTTTTTTTTCTTTCTTTTTTTCTGGAATACACACTGGGAACCAAGACCACAAAACAAGAAAAAAACAGGTCCACGCACACGACGTGGACCTGTCCCTCACGCGAGGATACCACGCTCCTCATCCTGCCGACAACGCCAGATTGTAGTGAGACGCGGAAGCGGGGATTGAACCCGGGACTCCCACTCGCCAGTCCAACGCACAACCAGTCGTGCCAATAGGGCTGAGCCCGGTTAGCAGGGCTGTTGTCGTTGGTTCATGGCTGGTACTAACTGTGGGGGCTACACTAACATTTCAATTCCAATTCCCTGTGTCACCTGGATGCTCAATTGCTCATTGATGCAGTTCCTTATTCTTTCAATTAGAGAAAAGGACACCAAAATTACAAAAGCAGGACAGGGTATTGTTAGCATAAAGGTGGGCCAAAGCGGTAGCACATAAAATGACAGGTTGGAAATTGGAATTGGGCTAATGGCATAGAAAACGTACTACTACCTAATGGCTTTTTGGCTTTCATTCTCCTAGATTTCTTTTGAAGAGCTGGTGCAGATTGCACGACGCGGGTAAACTTAGTGACACTTGGTGAAGATTGGATGACGCGGGTAACTTGAGGGATACTTGCTGAAGATAAGAGCATGTAGTCTGGAAGACAAAGAATATTGTATGTAAAATAACACGGCTTAGAAAACGTAAACTACAACCTGGTGAAGACCCTAGCAGGACTGGGATGACAGGATAATGACTTGGTATAGACTGTTCAATCTCCAGATCCGCAAAGCCGTAATCATCTGGAAGACAAAGAATATTGTTTAACAATTGTTTTGTAACCATTTTCAATCTGGCATCCCTATTTTGGACATGCGCAATAGTTATTGCGAAATAAGCATACAAACACAAACTGAACGGTAAATATGCATTTTGAAAACATGACATTTACTTTATTACTTTCACCATAGTATGCATTATATATTTCTGCAAAATGGGTGACTTCCAACACGACCGAAGTGTTGGAATAGGCCGAACAAAATGCAAAGTACCCCTTCGTGAATTGTTGTGCTGGGATGAATTTGCCAAAATAGCAAATCGCTTTGCGACGCGCGTTGTATGGCTGCTTGCTTGTTGATAGATATTTTACTGTTGGATATCTTACATCATATTAACCAGTGGAGGAAGAAGTACTCAAATGTTTTACTTAAGTAAAATTATCAATATTCTGTTCCAAGTAAAAGTCCGGAATTCAAAATGTACTTGAGTAAAAGTACAAAGGTATTGGTATCAAAAAGTACTCAAAAGTATACAAATCTTTTGAAAATCGCTCAGCTATTTTCAAATGATGGAAAGTATATAGGGCTGAAGTGGTTAGTGTATGTTTTTTTTATAATAATTAAAATTTACAAAGTAACTAGTAAGGGCACAGTCACGCCGCACTTTTATTCTACTTATGAAGGTGGATTCTGCATGCATTTCAAGGGAATGGAGTGGTTTGCTGCCATTTGCGGAGTTCTGCAAAAAAGAACCTCTCCATTCATTCCCATTGAAATGCATAGTAGGCAGAATCCGCCCTCATAGGTAGAATAAAAGTGCAGTGTGACCGTGCCCTTAGGGTGGAATTGGTGACATACCGAAATATGTGACCATCTTGTGGACTTCACATAACGTAGTGTAAAATAATATGCAATATATTATTCTTGATTCGAAGTAATAATTAATTATTACTTTTTTAAGGAGTAATATGTAATGAGTAACATATTACTCTCCTGAGTAATATTGCCAAACACTGGTGACGTCTACAATATATTATTCTTGATTCGAAGTAATAATTAATTATTACTTTTTTAAGGAGTAATATGTAATGAGTAACATATTACTCTCCTGAGTAATATTGCCAAACACTGGTGACGTCTACACGATTATCACGTTATATGTGGCGGCGTTACAGCGTTACGGAGACCAGTTGAAATATTATTTCAACGCCGTCATGCTGGAGTGAGTGTGAGCGAGTGAGCAGAAATTTGAGTATTTGGAATTCAGTTCAAAGGACACGAGGGGCACGATAGTGTTCTACATGCAGTATGTAAACATACTATACCATCAAGTAAGAACGATGAAAATGGGAACACTTGTCCTCCAAATCCACGAGACTGCGTGCCATGGCTTGACCCACCCCCTCCTGATGACACCGGCACCTCTCCTTCCTTGGGTTTATGGAGAACCTGTGTGTTCTCCCCCGGTGGCTTGGTGACCACCATGGAGGTGTGTGGCGTCACAAAGCTGTACTTCAGAGACAGCTCCAGGACCTCTTTCTTCACGTTCTCCTTCTCAGCACCAGATAACTGCAACCTATAGTAGAAACACGATGATGTCACAATGTGTTGTAAAGTTGACGCATGATTGTAAATGAAAAATTACACTTACACTCAGTAAAACTCAGAGTAACCAGATCGCTCGCCCTCATTCCTTTCTGCCGACCTCACGCCGTTCTTGCATTCTTGTATTTGATTTACTGAGGATAAGGTTATAACTTTAGGATTAGACATAGTTTTACTGAGGTTAAGAATCTTAACCTCAATCCTAAAGGTATAATTTAAGATTAGGAATAGGATTTGGTTTTGGCACCGTTTTACTGAGGTTAAGGTTAGGAATAAGGTTAGGTTTAACCGTTTACAGTAGGCATAGTTTACCGAGGTTACTTTTAGGAATTCCAGGGAGAGACCGTTCTACCGTTCCACCGGATAGACACCTAGGCGACTGTGTTTTGGGGCGAGTGTTCTGGTATTCAAACTCAGAATGTGCCAATGATTAAAATAGGTTATAAGACGGCATATTCACTCTTTGTCCAGGAGCTGTTTCACTGTGAGGTATGCCCAGACCCTCTGGAGGTGGTCAGAGCTGGTTCCAGTGGACTCCAGCCTCCTGTCTTTCTCAGACTCAAACTCCATCTGTATGCTTTTCTATGATTATCAAAATGTATCCTTGTGTCAGAACAGTTATTGTCAAAGACGTACTGTACGTGTTAACAGTAGCAGATTTACGTTATCATTTTCCACAGTATGACAGAGTATACTGTAAGTTAAGCATAAGAATATAACTGTATGTAAGTTGTGTCCAAAAGCAGTAGGTAATGCCTAAATGTTAACTTAATCCTTCAGTAGGCTACTAGTCCTACTTGATTAATGGGGCGCTATTGCAATTTCAACAGCATTATCCCGATAAATTTGTTGTAGGGCTAGGAGCCATGAAACAGCAATCTTCTGGGTGTCTGAAATGCTGACATTGTTGTGTGTTTTATATGATATCATATGATATTTGTATCATATTTTCAGTGAAAGTTTCCCAGAATAGGGGCAAAACCTTTTTAAGGACAACTTTGTTTTTTTTACATCAAGGGTTGATATTTTTTATTGTAATTAGAGAAAAGAAAAGATGAGTGTTACAATGTTTTCAATTACTGCTTTCTATCGTTTTAGCGAGTGGAAGTGGCTAAATGTGTATTTTTAGACACAATAAGCCAGCGACTTCTTTATTACTGTTTACAGTAACACTTCTAGCCCTGATAAGTCCCATCAAAAAGTTCATTGTCATTTTCTCCCTTTGGGCTCTCCTTACCGATAGGGCAACGACCCGTGGATCAAACGTTTCGATGTTGTTGTCTGTGATCTGACCAGCCACCACGATTTCAGAGCCATTGTAATACTGGCTGAAGTTGGTCTTGGTTAGATTAGTCCCACCAACATAGATCATTATCACATCTGTCAATAAGGGATTGGCAACCTCTTCATAGAAACCCTGGTGAAATATAAGATTATAGTTTGCAATTTCCTTAACATTCAGTCTTGATGCTGCTGCTACTGGAAATGTAGAAATGAATACTAACAACAATGACAGTTAGAAGTGTAGTCTAGTAACTCTACATCGAACACGAATTTAGAAGGAAATTAAATGAAATATCTCTCAACCTGCAGCTGCAAGTCAGCATCTGAATCCTCGTAAATCCGTCGCGCCGCACCGTTGTTATCCAGTGACATCTTCTCCAGGAATTCAAAATTGACATCAAATCCAAAACCAAGACAGTAGAGCGGGTATTTCTCATTTATGGCCTTTCTTACATTTGCCTGTATTCTTTCAAGATTCGTCTCCCCTGTAGTGATAACCAACATTACTTGAAAACCGAGGAACCGTTTGTTTAGTATGCTATTATTATCCATAAAGAAATGAAATCAGATAGAATCATCATTATCTAGAGGGTGGGGTTTGGTTGATTACAGGGGGGTGGGGGTTATTACCTGAGGTTGGATCACCATCAGTGAGAAGTATAAGCAGAGATGCAGAGCCTTCTCTGGGGTGTCGTTTCAGCATTTCTGCACCCTGTAACACTGCAGCGTTGATATCTGTGGCTGTAAAACACAATCACATGTCATTGCCATTCTGATTCTTGTATCATTTCACAAGCTCTGACAGCTACAGAGTGTATGCAGTAGATCAGAACCCTTACCTCCTGCATCTTGGATGCGCCGTGCAAACTCTTTGGCAGCGGCCAGGTTTTTACTATTGGCCGGGGAGAGTTCTCTTTTCCAGGTAGAAATCCTGCTGTCAAAAGTGATCAAACCAAAGTAATCTCCTTCTGCCAGGTCTCCCAAGATGTGTAGAAGAGCAAGACGGGTCTGAGCAAATTGATCATTTCGTAAATTAGAAGAACTTCATACATTTTGATTGTCAACATTTCATTTATCTTAACAGGCCAACAGTAAGCTCTTGTATCCTTGTAAATGTAGCCAAACATAAACACTGGACCATACCTGTTGCATTTTCTTGCCATGCATGGAGCCACTTCGATCAATGATGAATACAACATTCTTTGGTATGCGGGCGAGACCACTTGGGGCAAAGTGATGGACAAAATACCCACCAGACACCTTTGCAGGTGGGAAAAGAACGGGGGGAAAGCTACCGTCAGTAGACTGCACATGACAAGAAATCTCACTTAGAAATTCCTACTACTATATCAGCTGCAAGTGGAGTGTTATCAGGGCAGTTAAATTAGCCTGCAAAAAAAGTGTCTGGTGTTCATTTCAAGACAGTCGATCAGTCCTCTTTCTCTGTTCTGTATCTTGCAGTGAGAATGGAGCTGTACCACACAGCTGGACACACTGATTTGACAAAAGTAAGTGTAAGTGTAGAGCTGAACCAGGCTTAAGCTCCTGTTTATGTTTGAAGTTCGATTCCTCTATAGCATACATGGGCAACTGGCGGGCCGGGGGCCACATGCGGCCCCCACCTTCACTTAATGCGGCCCGCAGGTTAATAGCAGAATACTGATACATTATTGATTTCAGCTGTTACAATTCCATTTCCAACCATGCAAACATGACTCGCTTTAATTACTTCAGTCTATATTAGTAGCGTAATGACTAGTCTTTTTTATGTCCAATATATTTGCATTTAAGTTCACAAAGTTAACATAGGAAGAACATATAAATGCATTTGAAATTACATTACATTTTTACTTTTCAGGATTCCAAAAAAAAAAAATAGGATTCCAATTCAAAAATAGCAAAAATAGCAGATCTACAAGCTCAAAACATGTCGCACTGCGACGCGTATATGCATTGTGGCCCTCTGGAGTTAATGTGAAAATATAGTGGCCCTTTCCATCAAAGTTGCCCACCCCTACTTACGTTGACATTAAATGTAGCTTCAGCCAGTACAAACCATCTGGAGTCATCCATCCAATCCTACAGTGAACTTCTTTATACACGTACAGAATTTTACCATCAGTTTAAGACAGGATCATCTGCTGCACTGTGGATGTTGGGCACTGATGTCAGTCTCTCCATACCTTGATGTCTCCCAGTGAGGCGTCCCTGTTGACATCGTAAGAAATAACCAGATCTCCGTTCATTCCCTGCGGTCCACAGCTGTCACACATGATCTGTTGTTGCTCTGTAGGGTAAAAATGCACCCAAGCCTGGGAGCAGGATACATCAATCAGTTTCCTGTAGCAAGACATTCTTCACATAGTGTATATGAATCTTGCACAAATGAATAGTAATTTAGATTGACTATGAACTTGAGATATATTTAACTATAAAGTACAACCTTGAAACTTGAACCTTGCATTATTACCCTCCTTAGAGTAGAGTACATATTTAGAACAATCTAATAAAAGTGTACATTGCTGAATGATAGACACATTATATTGTCATTAAAGAGAATTTCTGAAACCAATTCTTTGCTTAGCATACAGTAGTAACCAATATTACCCAGTTTGTAAAATTATTCTTTTTTTTTTACACATGTAAAATAATTGTGTTACATATTGTGTTACTTTAGCCTATATATATATATATATATATATATATATATATATATACCGTAATTGCCGGACTATTAGCCGCGGCTTTTTTCCCATGTTTTGAACCCTGCGGCTTATACAACGGTGCGGCTAATATAAAGATTTTTACAGCCACCGGCCAGTTAGTTTGTTTTACAATGGTCTTTAACAAGGATTTATATATAGATTTATACAGCTAACGGCCACCAGGGGTGCTCTAGCGGGAAGCAGGAAGGACACCTGCGGCTTATAGTCAGGTGCGACTTATATATGTAAACATTTTTTATTTTTTCTAAATTTTGCTGGTGCGGCTTATATTCAGGTGCGGCTTATAGTCCAGCAATTACGGTATATATGTATGATATTACCCAACACTGGTACTGTAACAAAATATTGTATAATGTACTGCACTGGACAGCCACATTACCTGATTGTCAGCATGTGTTTTTGTAATGGCATTGGCTAGAGCGTTGGTACTTAGTCCTCCCTTAACCTGGACAAAGGTAATGCCTGGCTTCTCATTGATGTATACATCCATCTGGCATTGAAAACAAACAGAACATACGTGTGTTGAGTGATAGAACCAAGGACAAACTGTATGAGTTACAACAGTATGTTCACAATGGCGACTTGATTCGTATGACCAGGGGTGTCGCACCAAATTCTGGGCCCTGGGTACAAGGATTCACTGCGGGGCCCCTGTGCTTTAACTATTGAAAAATAGCAGATATACAAGCTCACAGCGCGGCACCGAGTGCCACGCTGCGAGCTTGTAGATCTGCTATTTTTGAAAAATCATGAAAATCTTTGAATATTTTACCTACCTATACCTATGTTTCTATGTCAGTGGAGCTCAAACCTTCTCATGTGAAGGACCCCCAAAATGATATGTATTTGGCCAGGGAACCCCATCTCAAAATATTGAGTTCCAGGGACCCTCCAGAAGCAAAATTTGAGTTACAAATGTTCGCTTAAAAAATACATATATTCAAAGATTTGCACACATTTTCACGACTTTTCAAAAATAGCAGATCTACAAGCTCGCAGCGCGGCAGATAGTTATTAGGGCCCCTCCACCTTGGGCCCCAGTAACTCAGTCCCACTTTCCTACCCCTTGTGACGCCCCTGTGTATGACTGACTCTTACTGTATGACTCAATCCCATTCACCTTGAAGTCTTTGACAGGCTGCATGGGTCGGGCGTGGATCTGCAGCTCATATTTGCCCAGCGTGCGTTTCAGGAGCTCCTCGTATGTGAGTTCAAAGGTCACCTTCTGGTGGGCAGCCACCGTCACAGAGGTCTTAAACTCCTCCAGTGTTCTCCCCACAGAGCTGTAAAGACACATCTCGTTTTTATACTTTTAAAACACATCACATCAAGGTCCATTATTTGTTCTGCATTTGAGCCGCGGACCACCATTTGATGAGATTTAGCCTCTCAGACCCAAAACGTAGAATATTTTGTTGTTAATTGTCCACAATTCCATGCTGTATTGATGGTACCGTAGGAGAGGTAACAGGTAAACGTTGATCAGAATAACACATTTTCAACATTCTCTAATTGTGTAGACTTCTTGTAAATTCATTAATGCAGCTGTTAAACAATAATTTTAACTCTTGAGAGCGTAAAATGAAACCAAATGGTTCCATTTACCCTCTCAAGGGTTAAAGATCTATAAGGGTCCATTTAGTGACCAACTCTCCATCATTTAGCTGGGGACCACCTGGAACCCCCTCAGGGACCACTGATGGTCCATCTTTCACCACAGGTTGAAAACCACTGTTTTAAAACATGAATGTTTCTATATTTCACACTGGAAATGCACAGATCCATCATTGACCTACCTGACCATCCCAGCACTCTCCCCTCGGGACACAGCCTCGGTGTACTGCTGTTGTGCTTGCTCCTTGGCTTTCACAACACCATCGTACATCTGGCCTTCAATAAGCCTGAGAAATACCAACAGTGAAAGAGCTGAAGTCTCGTTTATACTCATTACTGGGATCAATGGGCTTTGCACACCCGGTCTCGTCTAGAGGTATACTTTGTCGTACTGAAGCATCACTCACCGGAAATTACTTTTTCCCCAACTACAAAAGTTGGATCGTTTCGTCTGGTCACTAATGATGCTTTTATCTAAATATTAAAGCTTGTATAGATTATGTCAGTTTCAGTATTTGTGCCAGCCAAATCCTTCATTTAAATGTATGTTTGTTTTTATTGTGTTGCCTTCTTTCCCAGGTCCCTATCCCTATGTCAAGAGGTCTACCTTGTTGAATAACGGTTTAACAAAAATGTTAGTATCTTTTCTTGAGACCCACATTCTGAACTTGCTGATGAAGGCATTCTTAGGGATCCTGACTTGGAAATTGATTTCTTTGGGTGCGTCCACACGGTTGACAACTCGGCTGGTGACGACAGTGGTGGCGTAGCGACTGGTCACAGTGGAGTTGATGTGGAAACTGTAGATGTCCCAATCCTCCTGGAAATAGACATACAGTACACCACATAACACAGCCTAAAGGTGGTTGCACACTGCTGCGTTTTTCGTTGCGAAATGCGTTTTTCAGGGCAAGGAGAGAGAGAGAGATAGAGAGAGCAAGGGACCGAGTGGTGCGCGAAACGGGCGGCAGTGTGCAAACGTGACTGACATAACGTGAGGTTGATTTTTTTATTTGCGTGCTCCGAAATTCAGTCCGATATTCGGCACGAAAAACGCAGCAGTGTGCAACCAGCTTAACTGACCACTGACCAGAACCTGACTACAGACTTAAGTGAGCGGTGCTTTTTATTAAGCGTCCAGTGAAGCTTGGCCAAATATCAATGAACCAAGTGTGTGACGGACATACATACAGACAAAGCCTGATGTTGGATCGGTTAGCATCACTCAAAAAGGAATGTGGTTGATGTCAGTCCCGCAGAGCTTGGCATTGGCCAAGCTTCGCAGGACGCTTAATGAAATTAACTCATAAAAGCCACCGCTCACTTCAACACTGGGTGTGATTTTGGGTGTGAACTTTCAATTGCCTTCCACAAGATAGGCCTGCAAATTCATATACTCCTGCTTTCAACACACGCACGCACGCACGCACGCACGCAGCCACGCACACACCCACACACAGAGTATTTAACAACAGTCAGCAGGTCCTTCACCTCTGTTGTGGTGTTTGTCAAAGAGACATAGTTCACTGTCAGTGTTGAAACAATTTACTGCTAAAGAAAATGTCTAAAGTAAAGTCACAGCACTGAGAAAAGCTTGAATCACTTTCAACTGAGCTCAACCCTTGTCCATATAAAACAAAAACACAGCACACACACACACACACACACACACACACACACACACACACACACACACACACACACCTTTTCAGAAGGTTCAACTTTGATCTGTTACGTTACACTGCTATGTCACATACTAAATATTCTTACGATGTTAACAGTTGCAGTGCTTCTCTCTGTCATTTCAGCACACCCCCAATACATATATGTCATTTATCACCTACCTTGACTGGTGCTGCGGTTGCAAAAGCCAGCAACCATCCAAGAAGGGTGAGTCGCACCACTCTCTCCATGATGGTCTCCACACAAAATGATGCCTGGATGTTCAAGCTGCCTTTTAAACTCAGATGATCCAGAAGTTCTTAAAGGGACAAACCCTCGTTATGTGATTCCTCCTTTTTTCACTCTCTCTCTCTCTCTCTCTCACACACACACACACACACGCACACACACACACACACACACACACACACACACACACACACACACACACACTCAGATAGGCTGTCTGTTTACGTAATCTTTTTGTCATTTCTCATCAGCCTTCACTTGCATGACTAACAGGTCGTTTTGACCTGTTTTTGAGATTTAGAAATGGAATTGGATTGCTCAGGAAACACTCAAAACATTTTATTTCATATTTACCAAACGTCTCAAATGGTAGAAGGGAAAATTACTCAGCAAACCCAAACCACCTCAAAATCTCAAAATCAGGCTCAGTCATGCAAGACGTGTTAATTAGGCAGAATGTTTGTATTAATTGGTTCAAACTTCTTTGAACCTCAGAAGTCCCTAACTCAAGCCAGGAATCAGCAATTGTGAATAGTGTTTATCAAATCAGGACCATGGTATCTCTAAAAATAAAAAATAAAATCACACCTATGTGTGTAGTGAGCGGTGCTATTTATGAGTTAATTTCATTAAGCGCCCACACAGATTGGCCAATGTAGCCCTGAGCACACAACAATCTTAGAGGGCTTTGTCCCAATCATGCAGGCCAGATATAGGCCACGCTACAGAGACCGGACATTTAGTGGGCGTACTACAAACTTTGATCGCTTTGTGCCAAGATGTAGGCCAGATGTAGGCCAAGGTTCGCGTCCTGGACAAAGCCAGATGTTGGAGCTTAGCTCCTTCCGGGAGCACCTCTCAATAACCTTTCTCTTGTTAAATGCACAGACAGTATAAGAAAAATACATGACAGAACTTTAGTATCAAGCAAAAATGAGTTTATTGTTTCTGTCATCAAGTATGTACTGTACAGCTTGTGTGAAAGAGTGCTACTGACCGTGTCAGGAAGGTGCAGTGAGGCTATACAGCAGGCAAAAGCAATCATACAAGCTTCCATTGCAAAGCAATAAACGGATCAATGATGAGTCTAAGCTTAATTTATATTCCATCGCACCAGTGTTGCTTGCCTAAAAGATCTGTTGATCAGATTTAAGCAAGCAAAAACATTGTCCTCTGTAGTAAATTAGGCTTTACTGTATAAAGCAAGCATGAAGATAGCTGCATAGCTGACATCTTTACATAAAACATCTGTATTTTTAGTGGAAGATACCCTGTGTTGGGTCTACAAAAGGTTCAGTTTAATGAACCAAACTAGCTAAACACTGATATGAAAGGATTCATATTGCGACAAGCTATAACAGCTGAAGTTCAAGACTAGTTGGCGTTTGGCTGTCAAGAGGTGACAGCACAGTGACTTGCACTGGAAACCATTCAGAGATTTAAATAGACAACTGTCATCAAGTTTATTCAGTAGTCAACACGAACTTCACTGGCCTCTACATGGCTGTGTCAAACGTCTTCAAGAAATGGCATCTCCATTCTTTTGCTGATTACCGGAAGGCATTAATGAATACACCAGAATGGCTTTCAGAAGCAGTAAAATAATAAGTCATAAAAAGCAGCAGCTAGTCTATTAAACAGCAGAAGTGTGGTATAGTAAATCACTGATGGTGAGACAAACCTGTATCTACTCGAGGCCATTCAAATTTAAACATCAACACAATCTTCTGTTAAAAATCCTCTGGATTCAACCACTCATACTGCATTTTTAAAGGACTCACGTCACGAGCCAGATGACTCATGTCTAATGCCCTTAGGCCCAGAACAACCCACACTTCGTACAAATAAGTTAAAACATGTTAGTCAAACCGTGTAGTTAGTTATTCAATGGTCACATTCTCCACCAGTCTAAAACATTCGTGTCATGATGTTGACCCCCTCACCAACCATCACCTTCATAAACCAAAACATAATCTCTTAGAAAACACAAAGGCATCGGTATGTAAAGCTACAGATTGCAGAGGTATGGGGTTATCGTGATTTGGAGAAGACTCAGCCTTCTTTGTTTTATGATATCGACGCCAACTTCTTCGCAGGGAAACTTTGTCGAGCTTTTTTTTTGCATGACACGTCAGCCGCTCGACATCAACCTTAACTCGCCATATCAACCTGTGCACAGTCAATATATCAATGTGTTCATGCGGGTTGCCTTGCGATTCGAGAAGGGCAGAAGCTCTGATAGGGTGAATGTTACAGCTTCAGTTAACAGAGGAAAACTCTCAGTTATGACATTACATCGCCTGACGAGGTTTTGGACAATTCTGCACAAATCAATAATGGATGTTCCAACACATTAGCATCAGTTTATATACTGTATATTGTTCAAGTTCTGGATCTTTTTAGTTGCCATGTCAAACATGTCACATCGGTTATTGTTGCAGTAGATTAAACATGTCTGAATCTACATTCATTGTTCAAATCCTCTAATTTAGCCTTTATCTTGGAGGGCGAACCCATCATCAAACAGAAGTACACAACTGTCTGATTCTAAATGCTCTTCAGAGAACTGTAACTGCAATTCAAGGCACTCTCTTTTTTTTTAACCTGAAGATAATGTTCAAGTTCTTTCAGAGCTTGTGCGTGTCACTGCTAATGGAAAGGAAAGGAAACCTATCTTTGGAAGAGAGAGAGAGAGAGAGAGAGAGAGAGAGAGAGAGAGAGCAGAGAGAACAGAGAGAAGCCTGATTTGTACTTTGTCATGTCGCGTGTCGATAATAGCAAATCCGCAAGCTCACAATGTGTCGTGGATGTGACGCATTTTGAGCTTTTAGATCAGCTATGTTCAGCGCTTACATCAGGCTTAAAGCAGCTGGCCCCTAATGACCACAGACAGAGACAAGGCTTCACAGTGAGGGTGTGATGGTGAATGGTTCAGTGTTATGTCGGGAAACACAGCACCTTCATATGGAATTGTCTAACTGTACAAACACACAGGGGCTATGTACAGACTAACAAGAGTGTATACAGTATATACACATGGGAGAATACATACATAATGGGCAATGTGGGTCACACAAACATGAAAGATTTATATACAACCCCAACCAGAGTATAGGAAGAACGTATCAATGAGTCAAATTCAAGGGAGCTCTAATGTACATAAATGTGCACTTTCGAACCACAGTGGGCTAATAAAGCATGTCTTATTATGAACTACTGCAGCACATCCATGCCGGTATTATGCTGCACACAAAAGTTATGTACTGCATTGTACTGGATTTGAGGCAATGTCGATGCAAATTGATCAAATAACATAAAACCCCAGAAACAAATCTGCTATATACAGAGGGCTACTATAAATATACATGCTGGTTAAATATATACAGCATATGCACTGTAGGTAGACTAGCGTTATAATGAATGAGAATTCCTTTTTTTTTGGTAAGACATGATGCTACTGGGGGTTAGAGAGTCCTGGTTTTGGGGTCAGGGGGCTCGTATGGCGGTCCCGGAGCCGGGGTGGCGGGCACACCCCAAGCCGAGTACAGAGCAGGGAAGGCAAATACACCCGAGGCGAGGTCGGGCAGCAGCCCGGGCCACTGCGTCACGCAGACGGGCGGAGACGGGCCCCTGAACGGAGGAGGAGAAGGTAGTTCGTAAGGAGGAGGGAGCCCTGCGGAGGGGCTGGTCCTCCTCACCGAAGGATGGCTCTCGTTCATGGGCCACGGTGACGCGGGAAGACGGGGGCCCCTGTGGTCAGGCGCCGTCTTTGAAGAGACCTGGGGAGTTGGGACAATGTGGGGGTACAGTTGTGGTTCCCAAAAAGTTACAAGTCCACCACACCACTTTCAGGCTTTCAGAAACATCTTCGTATGAAGTAGTATGAAATAAAAACATACTCTTTCTACGAAGAAAGATAACGCAAAGCTGTATTTCTTTTCTACAGAGCACTGCTACTCGAAATGCAGGGCATTGTCTGTACAGTAAGTACAGACAATGCGTCTTAAATGTTCTTGACTTATTTGAAATTACCTAACCTGCCTACTGATGATGTCAGTTACACAAATGGTAATGAGCGTTAGGGAGGTGAAGTGCTCCTTTAGGGCCAAACTTAACATTTCAAAGGTGTGTGTAAAGCTTTACTTTCAGAATTCAATCATAACAAAGATTATGTTGTCATTATACACATTGGCTTCCCTCAACAATTATACAGACCGTGTAGTGCAGGGGTCTTCAACAGGGGGTCCGGGACACCTAGGGGGTCCTCAGAGTTACCACAAGGGGTCCTCCAAATCTTTGTGTGATAGAAACCTTTTTTTCCTCCTTTTTTATATTAACCACTTGAACCCTAGCGTCCATATTCAGAGAACTTTAGCCAAAAATAGCAGATCTACAAGCTCACAACGCCTCGCAGCAAAGAGAGACTATAGGCGCTTTTCCACTGCAAGGTGGAACCAGAACTTTCAGGAACCAGAACCTATTTTTTTGGTTCTGGTTTTGTTTCCATTGCGAACGGCCCGGTTCCAGACGAGGTTCCTGGAACCTCCTGGAACCTTTTTTCGGTCCTGCTCCTGATGTAGAACTAAACTTGAGTTCTGGGAACCTATGGGCGGGGCTAGCAGCGCTCCTGCTCTTGATTGGTTGAGCCTCGCCGCTCGAGCGGAGACTACACAACACAGAGGAGAACTGGGAGAAATCCCAAATCTCTCACAACACAACACCGTCATTTTTAAAATCCTATTCCGAGTCCGACAGACAGAAACACACAAACAGTATGGACGCGACGCCAGTCTACACTTCTACATTCATTTGCACGACTCGCAAGGCAGCCCGCAGACGAGCTCAGGACATGCCTGTTTCCTTGTGTCACTACACAGTGTGTGCGCGCGCGTGCGAGAGAGAGACGCTGTTTGCATTGCATCAGAGCATTGCATCGCATTGCATTAATTATTTAATAATCTTTACGAGTGTGATATGCGCTCACTCCGTTCAATGAAAATAGGACTAAAATAAAGGGATTGCAAAGCTCAACGTGGACCACGCGGTGGAAACAGCGGCTCGCGCTGTCGTGTACACACACTGTGGACACACACGCACGTCGCACACGCACACACACGGGAGCAAGGAGGTGCTTCTCCCTAGAGCACAGGCAGCGTACCGAGCAAACGCTCAGTACAGTTATAATAGCAGCTTGTTTGAACGTTCTATTGTTTTATATTTTTTTATCCAGACGTATTTCTTACTACAGCTGAGCTGTTATTTTAGATTTTAGATTCCCGAATGTGCTGCTGTTCAATGACCAGCTGTTTTGTCTCAGCCAATTTAAATCAGGCTACCAGTGGAACCAGACCCATATGGAAACAAAAGCAGAACTTGGTTCTGGAACTTCACAGGTTCTTGAAAGTTCTTGGTTCTGGAAAGTTCTGGTTCTGGTTCTGGCTTGGCCCTGCAGTGGAAATGCGCCTTATGTACATAGTGAAAGGTCAAGTTTTTTTAAGTATTGGCGGTTCAAGTGGTTAAACATCTGAAAACACAAATTGTGCTGTCAAAAAATGAAACTATCCTTGCTTCATCTATCTCTTAACTAAGGGGTCCCTGGCCTGAAAACGTTGAAGACCCCTGGTGCAGCGTATACAATGCTTCCCTCCGCCATAAACATTACACAGAAACAAATCGCCATGAAACCCACCTCCGGAGCGCCTGCCGCCAGTCTCTCGTGTGCTTGAAAGGCTCTGTCGTCCCACAGCTGCTGCCGGATGAGGCTGAGGGAGTTGGTGTGCGGCGAGCGCGTGACCACGAGGACCTCCTGCGCCCAGTTGTCCATCAGCCGCTGGAGGTCTTCGGTCAGAGTCACGTCACCGCCGTGGCCTCCTATCGTCATGGTCGCCCCGGCAGAGAGGTTGGCCTTCTTGTTATTGCTGTTGTTGGCCTGCGCCTGGGCCAGGCCCATCACAGGCTGCTGGGGCGGCCGCGGAGAGGGGGTGGCACTGGCCGGCGGCTGCTGTGGGTGGTTGGAAGCCCCAGGTCCCGCCCCAGACCCTGGGAATAAATACACACACACACACACATAAACACACACACAAATACTTTGTGTTAAAACAGTTGCCCGCGTGAAAATAGGATTTCCAGTGAATGACACACACACACACACACAGACACAGTTGACTCTACTACTCTACTACGGTACGTACTGCTGCCGCGCTCTTTACCGAGACACAGTCGCTTCAGTGTCGACCCTGCGGAACACACACACAGTTCACAATGTCATACAGTTACACAGAACAAAGGTCACATGGCCAAACTGTTACCGTTAGTGCATAGCCGGATGCAATGTCAAACGCAGCCGCTTAATTAGCAGGACGCAACAAACGTTATTATAAGCATTATAGAAGCATTATTATAAGACCAACAAACCATGTATGGGAAAGCAAGATGAGGTCAGTTTTTCTAAAACAAAGCACATCTTCTTCATGCAGGTAGTTCATACATTCCATCAGTGTTGGGGAAGTAAAACCATTTAATAGATTGCATATTACAGATTACTTTCAATTAAAAGTAATAAGGTATGCTCCAATATTAAATTATGTGGCAAGTAATGTGTTTTTTGTGGTACTTTGACAAAGCACGCTCAAATGAAGCACAAAAGGACTAAGCATAATGTTCCGGGGACCACCAGTGGTCCTTGAGAGAGTTCCAGGTGGTCCCCAGCTAAATGATGGAGTGTTGGTAACCAAATGGACCTTTATAGACCTTTAACTCTTGAGAGTGTAACATGAAACCAAATGGATTTGGTTTCATTTTATGCTCTCAAAAGATAAATAATTGTTAAACATCTGCATTACTTAATTTACAACAAGTCTACAGAATTACAAAATGTAGAATAATTGTTATTTTGATTTGCCTGTTATCTCTCCTATGGTACCACATGAATACAGCATGGAATTGTGGACAAAATCATATCCAACGATATCAAAATATAAGCGATCTCATCAAATTGTGGTCCGTGGCTCAAATGCCAAATATATAATGGACCTTGATATGAAAAAAGTTGAAAACCAATGTTAAATGGAAGAGGGTAAGTTAAATGGAATAGAAAAGATGGCTACAATGATGCTGTTAGTGTTAAAAGCTCATTAGATTTATGTCACAATGAAACAACACAAACGCTGCAGCGCCCTCTATCGGTGGAGGCCTGCAGGATATACATTTAGAAAAATGTAATTAAAGTCCTCAAAGCATTGTCATTTCAGTGCTTCACAAAATGTTCACAAAAAAGTGATATGGTTAAATTCCTCATGATATTACTTCATTTCTCATTACAGTAATATTATGACACCAAGCAATACTTCCACCCCAACACTGCAGGGCATGATAAATAATAGACATGTACATAATTATTAGTAATACCAAAGTTGCCAACCTCTTTGTAGCTCAGCCAAACCTTACTTATCCAAACCTTAGACTTCAGTACCGGGACAGAAGAACCATTCCATTTTTTATGAGTTTGAAAAGTTTTGAATAAAAAGGTTTGAATAAGCAATATTCTAGCAAGAGAAAACGTTCACGGCGATTCAAGGACAAAAAGACACAAAAGAGGTGACAGACACGAGATGAAAGGAAAGAACTGAGGAGGTGACGAGGCAAAGACATAATGTGATTAGGGCTGTCACAATTATTACATAATCGTCTAATCGTGATTATTTGACATTATCGCAATTATTTTGTCATAATCGTCATAATCGTGAATGTTGAAAAATGTCCGAAATAGTGGAAATAGCAGATCTACAAGCTCACAACGCGTCGCATCGCGACGCGTTGATGCGACGCGTTGTGAGCTTTTAGATCGGCTATTTCCACTATCAAAGTTATTTAAGTAGTAAGTTGTCAAATATGTCAGTCATTTCTTTGTATATTTAGGTTATGTGTCATATCTACCATTCAAAGCCTAAAAGCCAAACAGAAATGTAATTATCAACGACAAAAACACAATTAAATGGTTAATCGCCAATTATTTGAATGACAATTAATCGTCATGTAAAATGTCATATCGTGACAGCCCTAAATGTGATGACAGCAGTGGTGGGAGAAGTACTCACATTTTTTTACTTAAGTAAAAGTATTAACTCCACAAGGTAGAAATACTCTGTTACAACAAGTAAAAATCCAATCAATATTAAAAATGTACTGTGCGTATAGAAGTACAAAAGTCTTGGCATCAAAATATACTTAAAAGTACCGAAAGTACGCAGAATTACGCAGAAGGTCCCCATTTCAAAATGTATAGAAATCTTTTGAAAACAGCAGATCTTCAAGCTCACAACGCGTCGCATCGCAATGCAATGTGAGCTTTTAGAATAGATCTTCTATTTTCAAATGGCTAAGTGGTTAATGTTTAGAAAGAAATAGTGTCTGACTACGTTCCATCACTTACATTGAGATCCGCAAATAAAGCACTCCTGGACACTCCAGCAGGTCAATTTAATACCAAAGAACGTATGGCCTTTGCTTTTAGAGCCCCTACCCTTTGGAATGCCCTGCCCCTGGAGATCCGGCTCGCTGAGTCTGTCCCCCGCTTTAAATCTCTCCTCAAAACCCATTTTTACAGACTAGCTTTTAATCCCTAATTGCTGTAACTTTGATGTATTTGCACTGGTATTCTACCATTATGTAAGCTATGAATTTATTTCTATGCACTGTTTTCTGCATTATTTTTAACCTTATAACCTTTTTTTGTGTATGTTTTGTTCTTTGTCCTTTTGCTGTTTTGTGTCCTCTGCAAAGCACTTTGTAACCCAGTTTTTAAAGGCGCTATATAAATAAAGGTTTATTATTATTTAAAGTACCCCAGTAAAGTTAAAAAAAAATGTACCTCAAATTTGTACTTAAATACAGTACTTAAGCTTGTTACTTTCCACCACTGGATGATAAGGATCACACTGAGGACAAATGAAGAAAACCAAAAAGGGTGAGGGTACGGAGGAGAGTCTAGATACAAACAGATGGACAGAGAAACAGGCCCACTGAGGAATCTAGCCCGCGGCTTGTTGCTACTTGATTTATAGGTCACTCTCTCAGAAGGTGGAGGGCAATTAGGCCAGCCTGTAGAGGAGGAAGAAGAAGAGGAAGAAGAAGAAGGAGAAGGAGGAGGAGAACAATAAGGAGGAGGAGAGGAGTAAAGAGGACACTGAGGTAAGAGGTGCACTGCACACTAGGCCTGTCACAATTATTACATAATTGCCTAATCGCAATTATTTGAGATAATCGCAAAAATAACCGTCATAATCATTTCCATTTTCGTCCTGCGAAGCTCGGCCAATGTGACCCTGGGTGAACGATATATAAATTATATATATATATTTTTTTCTTTTCTTTTCTTAACTCAAATTTTGCTATTTAGTCCCTGGAACTAAATATTTTGAGATGGGGGTCCATGGTCAAATACATAAAATTCTAGGGGTCCTTGACATTAAAAACTTGTGAGCACCACAAAAACATTGGGGTTTAGAAGACATTTTTTTGATATTTTCCAGGACTTGTCATAATCGTGACAGCCCTAGTGCACACTCCTCCCTATAAGCCCTATACAGTATATACTTCGTCATGGGACGAATAGTGGAAATAATAGCTGACCTACTGAGTTATGAGCTTTTAGATGAGCTATTTTTTTCCCCTTTTTTTTTTTTTGAAAATATTTGAAAAACCTTTTGCACAATAAAGGTGTACAACTAAGAATAAAATCAATAAGGGGGAGGTTATGACTGGTTATGGCTCTAGGCTCATATCAAAATACCAGAGAGAAAATAATCACTAAAATGTACACTCTGACTGAATATAAGTGATCTGGTCATATCACTAAATAAAGGACTCCTGGATTGTGTTCTGTTCTGTGGTTACCTTGCCCAGGCTGAGCTTGTGTGCCAGTGCCATCTCCGTGGAGTCCAGCGTAGATGTTGTCAGACGACAGGGATCCTTTGAGGGAGCATGGCTGCTGGGTCTGAACGGGCTCTGTGGTGGAGCTGGGGAGGTGGCTGGTGCCGGCTCTGCTGCGCTGGAGTAAAGGGACTGCACCTTTGGCGGGAGATCCGTTCAAACTCACCGTGGCTTCACATGCATCTGTACAAAAAAAACATAGACAGACAATACATTTACAGCTTAAATTAAATTAAAAACAGCCAAACACATGGCAACCACATTTGCACGTGCAAGAGCATCCACAAGTTTCCCGCGTCCCATCGTGTATTGCACAGAAGGTGGGCGGCAGTTCCGGTGTCGTGGCTGAGCCGAGCCGAGTGTGATCTACAAGCTCACAACGGTCGCATCTGCGACACGACGTGAGCTTGTATGTCAGCTGTTCTCAGCTGTTATCTACTCGCTTACCGGATGTGTCCCACACATAATTCTACAATAAATTCCCGCGGAAACAGTTGGACACACACGCACACACATGCGCATGCAAGCATATGCGCACACACACAAACACAGATTTGACACCTCCACCCATCAGAATTGAATAGCCATATCCTGTACTACCTACTGTATATTCTGCCAGCTAACAAACACTCACTGGCTTTGCTGGAGTCACTGGATTTGGTGACATTTCTGAACTGCTGAACAAGGGGGCTCAGGAGTTTGCCAGCCTTAAGTTTGTGCTTGCTGGACCTCCTCCTGCGGCCTGTAGGGGGTGCTGTGTGCGAGAGGCCCAGCCCAGGGGGCGGGGCTTTGCCCAGCCGGTGATAGAGCAGCTCCACTTCTCCTCGCTGGTGGGCCTGAAGTTCAGAGATCTCTTTCAGATGTCTGAGGGAGACAAAGCACACAACAAAACATTTAGCATGCAGTTCAGAGATCTCTTTTGCATGTCTAAGGCAGTGGTTCTCAACCTTTTCAGGCTGCAACCCCTAAAATAATCCCATTTGAACTGGGGGCCCCCACTCTCTCTCGCACATGGAGTTGTAACTTATCATGAAATCGTCCTCCGTCATGCACTGGGATCAATTCACCTTTTATTTACCGAGCTGTATATCCAGTACCATTTAAACCCTATACAGTGTTTTTTTCACTCTCTACCAAATCTCTTGGCCAAAAAATAGCTCATCTACAGCTTGTAGATCGGCAATTTTTTGGCAAATGTTCTGCCCCAGGATAATGGATTTTGGGGATATTTTGATTATCGCGATAATATTGTAAATCGCGATTTCTTTGGTCACAATAATCGTGATATGAAATGTTCATATCGTCCCATCCCTAGCCATACTGACGAAGCAGCATACCTCTCTCTGAGTCTCTGCAGCTCCTTCTTCATGTCAGAGTCCTCCATCTCCGAGTCGTTGTCACTGCTGGCGTAGCCTCCTTGCATCCCGCCGTGGCGGCTCGGCGAGTCAGAGCTCTGCACGCTGCTGCTCCGCCCCGAGCGGCGGAGGAACGCCACCGCCCTCTTCATGAGGTCGCTCCCCCTGCGGTCCGAGCGGCCGTGCCGGGACGGCGTCACGGGGGGCATCTTGGCGGGGCTGCTGTCGGCGCCCGAGTCCGACGAGAGGAAGCGGCTGTGGACGGTGACGTCGGCGGGGACGGACGCAGACGGGGAGGTGACGGCGCGCGGCAGGGAGCCCCGCTTGGCCATGGACGGGGGCGTGTCCAGGTAGAAGTCTGGCGGGGCAGAGTAGCGGCTGACCTGGAGGACAGAAAAGAGGACACAGCGGGGCACGGTGGCGCAGTGGTTAGCACTTCGCCTCACAGCTCGAAGGTCCTGGGTTCGATTCCCGCCGGAGGAAGCCGTGGGCGCTGGGGGCGTGTTCCTCCACCCGCGTCATCAGCGCCCACACCCTAGGTGGGGTTGGCGATAGGGCCTTTCTGTGGTGAGTTTGCATGTTCTCCCCGTGTCTCCTTGGGCATAGGCCCTCACACAAAAACATGCAGTAGTCCTGGTTTCTATACTACCTCCCCCTAGCCAGCCGGGTGCTCCTCAATGTCCCCTGGCGCGGCAGGGGGAGAGCGGAAACCAGGACTACAGGTTAGGTAGTCACCGGGTGAGAAAAAATGGGTTACAAAAACCGTGGGATAAAAAACATTAAAAAAAAAAAGAAAAGAGGACACTGAGGTAAGAGGTGCACACTAAGCCTGTCACATTTATTACATTATTGCCTCATCACAATTATTTGAGAGATGAAGTATAAAGTTATTGAATTATGTAAGTTATTTGTCATATATGCCCTGTGCACCTTTTTTTACGAAGCCTAAAAGCCAAACAAGAAATGTAACTTTCATTCATAATATTCCAATTTTCTATGAAATCGTCAATCGCAATTAATTGAGCAACAATTAATCGTCAATTAAAATGTCATAATCGTCACAGCCCTAGTGCACACTCCTCTTAACCCATTTAGTGCTCCAGACATGAACGGGTTAAATGTCCAGCGTGCCTCTCGCAGGCTCCATACGCTGCCATTCTCTTATTTTGAAGGCCAGAAGTCCATAGCGTAAACACTTCCGGTTTGACGTCATGACGTCATTCAACGGAAGCGATCGTCACCCCATGCCGTTGCTAAAATGGCCGATCGTTGCCTTTGTTATTATGTTATTGTAGTGAGAATCTAATGCCATCCTTGGCTTTAAAAGTGTTGTTTGGAGAAAATGGACATTAAAGATGAGATCCACCGTCGGCCTCCATGTTAAGGGATTACTATTTTGTGCACGTGGATCCGGGATGATGATGAATCGGCGAGTCCAATCGTGCCAGGACTTTCCAACGGACCATAGGGTAAGGGTGCCGGCGTTACTCTATATACAGTATTTTACGCGAGTATACTCGGGATCGGCACTCTAAATACTTGAGTATTTTTCACGAGTATACTCGGGATCAGCGTTAAATGAGTTAATTGCGACCGAAGGTCGCAGTTTACCATGAAAAAATTCACAGCTTGTCCCTTGTCCGCGTGTAGACGTGTGTACCCATTTTTACAGTCTATGGGTTGGTTCCCTTGACACATCACTGTGACATCAAGGTGATATCACAGGTAACATCACCTATGTAAAAGTCCATATATGGGTATTCTCCAGAATCCCTTTTATGCCCATAATATATGAAGATCCCTGATGTCATCAATATATACAGTATCACTGGCCAGATGGCCAAGACATGGCCCATATCTGTGTGGCTGGTTCAGATAGGGATCTCCATGGTCATAAAAGATATTGTATGTTGTGATGTCATGGGAACCACTCTAACAGAATCCCTTTTATGCCCTTATATGGAGATCCCTGATGTCATCAATATTAAGCCCATATCTAACAGGACTTCATATGGGAATGCCAATATATGGAGGAAGACAGCCCATATCTGTGCGGCTGGTTCAGACAGGGATCTCCATGTAGGCGCATAAAAGAGATGTGCTATATACAGTACATAGATCTCCATATATGGGTAATTGGTCCGATATCACTGACCAGTTGGCCAAGAATTGGCGCGACCTCGCCATTTTTTGCTATTTTGAGAATATCTGAAAATTTAGGCCTAAATTATTGAATGCTTTAACCAGTGGAAAAATAGCAGATATACAAGCTCACAGCGCGGCACCGAGTGCCGCGCTGCAAGCTTGTATATCTGCTATTTTTGAAAAAGTCGTTTGTTACTCAAATTTTGCTTCTGGGTGGTCCCTGGAACTAAATATTTTGAGATGGGGGTCCGTGGCCAAATAAATATAATTTTGGGGTTCCTTCACATGAAATGGTTTGAGAACCACTGACATAGCAGTCTCTCAAGAACAGACTAATAACTGAGCTCCAGTTAAGTGAAAAGGACCTTTTCTTTGACGATGGCTAGCCAGATTGCTGAAATAGAAACAGGTTTTTCCAAAAACCTTAGAAGGATTCAAAAGACACTTATAGAATTCAAATTTTCACAATTTTTCAAAAATAGCAGATCTACAGGCTCGCAGCGCGGCACTCGGTGCCGCGCTGTGAGCTTGTATATCTGCTATTTTTCAATAGTTAAAGCATAAAATAATGATATACACAATAATGTGTACCCGTTCTGAATGGGTTTAATAAGTCTGAAAACAGAGGTCCGGCGGGGCGGAGCGGCGGGCTGACCTGCGTCCTCAGCGTGACGTCGTCCTCGGTGCTGACCACGGAGAAGCGGCCGATGGTGGTGGAGGCGGCCATCATGGCCCCGCCCTGCCCACCGTAGTGGTCCCTGACGTAGACGGAGGGATGCACCGGGGAGGCGGCGCTGCTCCAGCTCCTCTGCTTCTTCACGTCTCTCCTGGCCGTCACGTCGGGGGCGGCCGAGATGATCTGAGCCACGATGACACGCAACGTCAAAATGCATTCGTTGCTCTGAGCAAGGTTATTATAGTTAACTGAAACTTTTTTTATAATTGTTGTTATGTAGGTGACGGGTTTTTGTACACGTGTTAAAAAAAAAGAAAAAAGAAAAAAAGAAAGGGGTCAAAATGTCCACAAGGGGACATGACATGTAAAAAGAATATAAGGACAATGAAATTATGTTGACTGACTCAATAAAGTATAAAGAAAATAATAATAAAAAAAAATAAAGAAAACAAAAAATGTAAAAACCTTTTCGTTAACTGAACTAAATAAAAACTATGATAAAGAAATTTGTATTGCGTTTACAGAACTAACTAAAAGGAATTGAAATGATAGATAAAATGCCCTTAGTTTTCATTTTTGTTCATAAGCTTAATCTTTTTTTTTTCTTGAGTTTTTATTACACAATACTTACTCTGACACTATGCACGTGATTTATTTGTTTATTTGGTGCAAGATTGAAAAGGGGCGAAAGTATAAAAAAAACTAAATAGTAATTAAAACTAACTGTTTTGTTTTTAGTTTTTTTAACCAACTAAAACTAAACTGAAATGAAAAATCTAAAACTATTATAACCTTGAGTAAAAGCTCTGAGTAAAGCTTTACCTGGCTACAGGTGAAATGCCATTTCCATAACATGCAAAATGTGATGGAAAAACAAAACGTTCTCGCTATACCTTAAACCGGCCTCTTGTTCCTGAGCAGGAAGCCGAGTGGGGGAAGTGTCTCCTGGACATGGAGGCTGCAAAGAGTGTTCCGCAATATTAGAGCACTGCAGCATCACAGTATCGAACCAACAAATATAACAGATGTATTAACAAGTTAAGGGAACCGTCAAATTCACTCTAGAGGGCTGTTAGACTGAGAGATTAGTGCATGCATGTACATACCACACACAGCCGAGTCACTGAGTGTGCTCAAACTATCCATTCTCTCTGGAATTTGAGGCTATGGAAAATGACAAACCGAGAAAAGTATGAAAGTAGAGAAGATGAGAAAACATGAAGCAAAAGATGACTGTTAACAGGGCGGTCAGTCCACTCATGGGACGTCGTCATCAGCATTGTCCCAAGTGGGTTGCCGAGTGTTAGCGTACATTTCTGCAATTTACAATTTAGGCATTTAGCAGACGCTCTTAATCCAGAGCGACTTACAAGATAATACATCAATACAACAAGCAAGATAATACATCGATACATCAACATCAATACATCAATTGCATAGGAATATATTCCGCCTTTTTTGGTTTCATTTTACACTCTCAAGAGTTAAAATTATTGTTAAACATTACAATTGCATTGCATTACTTAATTACTTACTGCATTACTTAAAGGCTACACAATTACAGAATGTAGAAGAATTGTTATTTTGACCAACATTTGTCTGAATATCTCTCCTATCTCCCATCAACACAGAATGGAATTGTGGACAAAATCTTGTCCAATGATAACAAAACATTCTATGTTTTGGGTCCGAGAGGCCTTGATATGAAAAGGTTGACAACCCCTGAGCTAAACGAAAGCTTCTATATTTACCAGCTGCTCTCCAGTCCTGTAGCGTCCCTCGCCGATAGGGCCTGGCGTGCTGTTTCCTGACCCCAGCAAGGCGCTATCCGGACCGGGGGGAGACTGGATATATTCAGTTCCCGAGCCTGGCGTTTCAGCGGTGGTTCCCGACGGATACATGGGCGCGTACTCCTGGTAGAGAAGGTTCCTCAGCTTCTCGTCCAGGGACTTTATGGTGCTGTCCACGAAGCCCCCGCCTCCTCGGGCCATGCGTCCCTCTCCGTCCGACTCGCTGGGCCCCATGGCGTGGTGGTGCGGCGCCGGGCTCTGGGGCAGCGAGGACCCCTTGGCGCTGCCGCCCACGCTGGGAAAGGGCTGCTGGAGGACCACGGGCTGCTGCTGCAGCGGGCGGTCTCCGCCACGGGAGGCTGACTGGTAGGAGGAGACGGACAGAGGATCCCTGGATCCCTGGATCCCAGAGGATACCATCTCCTGGAGGTAGGGGTGGGCGATATGGTGATAATTATCATTGAGACGATACAATGTCTCCACGATATGCCTTTTCAGAGGTATCGTATATATCGTGATACAATTGAGAGAGCCTTGTAAAAAATCCTGTTTAATCGTTAATACAGAGATTCATTGCAGAATTCAATTTAAACCTGCATTTTGGTCTAAATCAGTAGTTCTCAAACTTTAAAAATGTCAAGGTCTCCACTTAACTCTGACAAGTGTACAAATGAAACCAAATGGACCCGTAAGGGTCCATTTGGTTTCATTTGTATACTGTCAGAGTTACATACTTGTAAAGTTCAATTTAGACCTCCAAAAGGAACCCAGAGAGTCTAGTTTTTGTCAAGTAATTTGAAAATAACCATAAAAAAACAATGTGAAAAGGAATCGTGATAAAATCGTGTATCGTGATACAGCTTGGGAAAATATCGTGATATTGTATTTTTCCATATCGCCCACACCTACCTGGAGGGGAAGAGGAGTCAGGGCGGCCGCGGCCGCGGCCTGGGCGCCGGTCACATCCAGGGTCAGGGGCATGACCAGCGGGCAGCAGGCCACCTCCTCCACCATGGAGGCGGCACACGCTATGTCCGCCATCTGCATCTGCTGAGCGGCGTGCATGGGGGTGACGGAGCCGGGACGGGCCTCCTCCTGTGACTCGTCCAGAGACAAGGTGGTGCGCAGGGCCAAGGGGACCATGGGCGGGGCGCTGGCCGGCGGGGCCGGCTGCCCGCCGTGCTGCATGTAGCTGCTGATGGGGTCGCCCGAGCCCAGGGTGGGCGGAGCGGAGACGGGAGGAGACATGGTGGCCAGGAGGAGGGGGTCCGTGTTGGGCATGACGGGAGGACTGCAGAACCCATAGGCCTCGTAGTTGAAACCCCCACTTCCACCGGACATGGTGGAGGATGCCGACTCCTCTCCTGTGGGGAGGACAAACAGAAGGCTGGATCAGATCATATAGAAGCATTTCTTTCATTTGGAAAAACACCAGTTTAGTGTCTAATTAAAAAAAATTAAGTAAACATTTCTCAACTTCATTCAGAACATGTAAAAAGGATGTCAATGCAATTCATATCAAGGGGATCTTTGTTCAGCTGCCACCAGCTGGCGCTGTTGGACTACTTTTGGGAAGGGGCTGTCTGGATTTGTGCTTCAATCATAGTTCTCAACCTGTGGACAAATTATTGTGGGGGATCCCCAGATGATTAACTTAATGTGCAACATTGTTTTCTCACTCAACAGTAAACAAACCAACATAAAGTTTAAGTGTTTAGAAAGTATCTGCGCATTTCTAAAGTGAAAATAGCATTGCGAGGCGTTGTGAGCATGTAGATCTGCTATTTTCACAATAGAACCATGTTATACAAAATGTAATGCCTCAACTCTTAGAGCTCGTCAGGGTGGGGGAGGGGTCCCAGTTAAATTATGTTTATTTTGGGGTTCGCGGCCTGAAAAGGTTGAGAACCACTGGTCCACTGAGTACAGTGGTTCCCAAACACTGGGTCGACACATTTTTATGGGTTCGTACATTTTTTTTGTCAAAAATGTTTTTTTTATCCCTGAAAAGCTAAGATTTTCATGAATAAAAAAATATATAATCTTAATGATTTTCTAAGTAATTTTATTAATACAAAATAATAATAATCTGAGAAACTCCATAAATTCAAAATAAGTTGTTTCAGAAGTAGTGAAAATAGCCAATCTACAAGCTCACAATGTGGCGCAAAGCGATGCATTGTACGCTTGTAGATCTGCTGTTTCACTAGCTTGGGTCCCGGGCAAAGCGTCTAGTCTCTATTTGGGAGTTTGGGAACTAAACCAAAGAAGTAAAAGTCACCTCTGGCTGCAGCTGGCCCTGCAGTGCCACCGTCGGCCGGCTGGACGGTGGCCGCGCTCCCATGGGACTCAGATGGAGTCTCCTGGCTGGACGCGGGAGTCTCCTCCACCGGACAGATTATGAACCACCTCCTACCGGTGTGAAGAACTGCAAGAGAAGAGAAGAGGAAGAGAAGAGAAGAGAAGAGAAGAGAAGAGAAGAGAAGAGAAGAGAAGAGAAGAGAAGAGAAGAGAGCTGTACTTTTAAAAGGTATGAAAAGAGGTGTCGTAGTCTAGTCACACGTATTGTACATCTTAAAAAGGTGCAGGGTTGAGAGAAACATCACGCGTAAAAAAAATAAAAAAGTACAGAAACCTGCATGCACAGCAAAATAACTATTTTTAAGACATTTAAATGCAGTACCATGTGAGAATGTGCGTAGGTTTCGGTACTTTTTTTATACTTGAAACAATACAATTAAAAATAAACCTGTTTTGGCCTATGGAGCAAGGGAAACTCATTTACCATTCTGCTGATATACAGGTTGTGGTGCTCCGTTCAGCTGAGCCTGCACACAGAGAACAAGAACAGATGTCGCTGTCGCTGTGTCCTGTTCTATCGTGTTGCATCTCTTGAGTCTGTTTTACGGCATTCTTGAGCAGTGGTTCTCAGCCTTTTCAGGCCGTGACCCCCACCCAGAAGAATCATATTTGAACTTTGCCCCCCTTTTTAGGTATTAAACATTTCTTTAAGACCATTAAAGTGACAATATTTGGGGACCCCTCCTCCAAAATAAAATCATGCGGGGGTCCCGACCCACAGGTTGAGAACCACAGTACCTGCATCCGCATTTGTACCTTTAACTTTATGTCACAAGTGTGTGCGGTTTATAGACAATTACGGTAATAGTAATGGCACCAACAGTGTTAAATATCATCTGTCTGCAATAGCTTGATTCACTTCCTGCAATTCTGCCGACACATACACGAGCCATACAGTATGTAAAATCGACCAGCTTCATCGGGAATCCCGTGCCTGTATTTTTCTAAGTCATGTTATGTTTTATGTCTTTTATACTCAAATGATTTAACCTATCTTTTAACCACACAATGATGAGCCTTTACAATTAAGACATTATCACCCACCCTACTTGTAATGTGATGTGATAATAATGATGCTTTCTGATTCTGATTATACTGTAGTTTAACTGATATAAATATGATATTGCAATGTTTTAAGTATTGCCATTTCAATGTTTGTTCGTCGGAAAATGTGAACATGTTTTAGATTTTCTACATCATTTGACAATAAATGTCTTTCAACATTTTTGGGAGGGTCCTATTAAAAATAAATGACATGTATCACTTTCACTTCTAGAAATAAGGGGGGCGCTACAAAAGGCGCTACAAAAACAAGTTGAACTTTATGCTACTTTTCCTCAAATATTCCCGTTTCACAACAGCTATAGATTATAGAACATCTGTGCAACCATACTTTTTTTTGCATTTTCTCAAAATGTTCTAGTATCTGTATACACATGTGTGTGTGTGTGTGTGTGTGTGTGTGTGTGTGTGTGTGTGTGTGTGTGTGTGTGTGTGTGTGTATATATATATATATATATATATCTTTTTATGTCTTCATTTGAATGCGTATTGCTATGCATATGTGTTCATGTATGCGTTTACGTTCATGTTTGAGTTAAGCAGGCATTACCTCTCCCCCTACTAGTCCTTCAGAAGTAAGGCCTTTCTGGGGACTGGTCCCCAGAACAGAGCCCATCTCACCCTCCATGTCCTCATTTAACATGTCTTCAGCTTTGTCCATTATGTCTTTCAGCTGGTCAATGAAGATCTCCTTCTCAATGGGAAGAATAAATCCGTTCTCTACCTGCAGTCAACAATTTGATCATAAGCAGCAGCATTAACACCACCACAATCACTACATGTCACTATATTTTATAGAAAATGAGAAAGCAAGTGGGGTCACTATCAATACTGTAAAAGTAAAAGTCCGGAATTCAAAATGTACTTGAGTGAAAGTACAAAAGTATTGGTATCAAAATATGCTTAAAGTACCAAAAGTAAAAGTACAAAATGTTTGAAAATAGCCTATAAAATAGGGCTAAAGTAGATTAATGTATGTTTTATAAAATAATAATTTATATCTGCAAAGTAATAGTAAATAAAGTTTTCAAATAATTGTAGTGGAGTAAACGTACAATATTTGGATCCGAGGTGTAGTGGAGTAGAAGTAAAAGTATTGGAAATTGGAAACACTCCAGTAAAGTAAAAATACCTAAAAATTGAACTTAAAAAATTGAACTTAAGTACTACTTAGTTACTTTACACCACTGGTCAAGATATACTATACATTTATTAGGATATGACATGAGAAAGCAGGTGAGGTGAGACCATGTTTTTGATGTTTCTTTGTGCCATGACCGTTACCATATAAATGGCGATTTCCTCTGGAGCATCACAGTCCAGATCAAACTTGAACGTCACCATTTTGTGGTTGTGGGTTTCCAGCTGGCATTCCACCATTTTATCGCCTGTGTTGCTAACCTGTAATGGAGAGGGAATTAGATGTTTGTCTGAACATGACAGTCCAATAAAATATGTAAAATTGCACAAAATGATAAATGGTCATCATAATCTCACATGAAGGATGCTCAGTTTGGGTTTGCTGGTCTTTTCTTGTCGTGAGCGCGTGCGCGCTGACTTGCGATGGTGTTTCCTGTGTTTTCCGTCTCCTTTCCCCGCACTAGCGAAACTCTCGTAACCATCGCTGGTTTCCTTACCAGAGGCCACGTCAGAATTGAGACTGTAAAGGAATGTTCACAACACACATAAAACACTCTTTGTCTTTTTATGCTCTACTCAGGGTTCCCACTCATTTTTACCAATTAATTTCCAAAACCTTTCCAAAACCTTTCCAGAATATTGAGCCCAATTTCCAGGACTATATAACAATAATTCAGCTCAATAACGAGTCGCTTACTCCTATGCGCAATGCCCAAAGACAGGTAGTGTATGCCAGTGGTTCTAAACCTTTACAGACCGTGACCCCCAAAATAATCATATTTGAACTGGGGACCCCGGCAACCTGACGAGCACTAATAGTTGAGGAATTTTGTATAACATGATTTTATTGTGAAAATAGCCGATCTACATGCTCACAACGCCTCGCACTGCTATTTTCACAATTTCTGCCTAATATTTGACAATTTGGCCAAAGTTTAATTTGTCATTTCAGAGGTATTAACAAAATCAATAACCAAAGACAATGCATAGCTATTTTTTCCAGGACCTTCCAGGACCCTTGATCAATTCCAAAACTGTTCCAGTACTGGAAAAATATTTTTCTAATTTCAAAATATTTCCAGGAATTTCATGACCGTGGGAACCCTGCTCTACTGTATGACTGGTGTAAGTAGAGAGCAGAGCTGCAGCATTCAACACCTGAATGACTGTTAATAATCACTGTGTTCACACACCTGTCATAGGCATAGTTGGGTAAAAGCGTTGGTTTCTCCTGAATCACATCCTAAGAGTGAAATAACAGAAAGTAAGAAAAGAGCTCATTAGAGTTAGTACACTAAAAACCTTTTAATGATTGTACTTTGTGCTATTTGTGTGTGTGACAATAAGGTGTTTGTGTGTAGATGGGGAGTAAGATATAGTATATTATACTGGAAATAAAGATGTCACATGCCAACTTACTGTAAACACAAATGAAAAGCCACAGACCACAACAATGTCATCAAAAATATCATATATATCAAAAAATATCACTATTTGTATGTATTTGATGGTGATATTCTTTGTGCATCAAAACAAAAAAACAATGATTGATTTTCACAAATTTATCCCGTATTCAGATGTAATTATGTTTCAACAACAGTTTTTCTGTACAACAAATAATAATAAAACAACAATTTGTGTGAGTTTTGGACAAAATCGGAGTAGTACCAAAAAGTGTGCCGTTCCAACTTGGCGGGCCGGAGACAATAAAATAAACGATACAATTTTTAATGATTGATAAACATATCTACATCTACATCAGGGGTTCCCAAACTTTTTTCTCAGGGCACCCCATAAATATTTTTTTTTAATCCCAGGCACCCCTACATTATAATTCTCACTCCCAGCACCTTATATTTATAGCATAGCATCGTTGTCGGGTGGAAACCTTGTATGTCCAAAACCGTTCGTTTTGTATTTATCATCTATAAAATGTACTAAACTAGTGAAAACAGCAGATCTACAAGCACACAACGCCTTGCGATGCGAGGCGTTGTGTGCTTGTAGATCGGCTGTTTTCACTAGTTTTGTGCGACAGAGGTTTCTGCCTGACAGTGATGATATTTTAGTGGTTATGTTGCGAGGAAAACGTTGAGATAATAGCCATTTTGGTTAGAACTGACAGAAAATAACTGTACTTCAAGTTCATAAAATTATACTAAATATTTTTTTCAAGTGTAAAATAAATTCCAAATATTATCAAATTATGTTGCGGCACCCCTGGACTGCCGTTGCGGCACCCCAGGGTGCCCCGTCACCCACTTTGAAAACCCCTGATCTACATGATTGGTATACTATACAAAATGGGGTTTTACACGTACCTCTACAGGAGCCTCTGGTTGAGGTGGGCTGGATGCAGTTTCAGCGTCTAGCTTCTGTTGCGATGTTGTGATGAGGCTGGCACACTCAGGTGCTGGCGCTGCAGTCTGGATGCCAGCAGACTGCAGAACAGGAGCTGGATCCGTGGCAGGAGGGGCAGCGGCAGGGGCTACGGCGTGAACTTGAGCTGGCAGAGTGGCTTCAACTTGAGACGAGACTGGACCTGGACCTGGGGCTGGGCATAACGGCCGAGCTGGCATTGAAGATGTGTCTGTGCTTAGAGACAAGGCCGCAGATGGGTCTAACGGGGCACTTGACTGAGAGATGGTTTGAGCTTGGACTGGGTCTGAGGACGGGACTATCCCTGCGGTCGGAGCTTGAACCGGAATTGGACCTGGGCCTTGAGAAGGTGTCGCTGCTTGTGCTGGGGCTAAGTCTGTGACATGGGTTGGTATCGGGGCCGAGGCCAGGGTCTGTAATGGGGGTTGGGTGTCACTGTCAACTTGAACTGACACTGAGACTAGGGTTGGAGCTGATGCAGAGACTGGGGCCGAGGCCGACGCCGGGGCAGAGGTGCAGGCGCGGGGTGGGGCTGGGGGTATTGAAGGGGCCATGGTTGGAGCAGCTGACGTTGCAGGTGTGTAGGTGAAGTCTAGGCCAGCTACAGCTACCGCCCCGCCTCCCCAAGGTGGGGTTGGGTCAGCAGGCACGGCAGGATGAACCGGAGCCAAGACCTGACCACCTCCCATGCTCCCCTTTGGGGTCGTTTGTACCTAGAAAATAGCGTCACGTATATTAGAATTGGACACTCACAGCAGACACTGAGCGCAGGATACAGTCCTTTGAAAGTAAATGCTACAGAAGGATGCTACATAATATATCACAGGGGTCTTCAACGTTTTCAGGCCAAGGACCCCTTAATTGAGAGAGAGATGAAGCAGGGACCCCCACAACCTGTTCATAGATTCATTGTTTGATATATACCCCTGATATATCATATAAAGAACACCGGGCAAATGATTATGTTAGACAGTTGGTTATCACCAATGCTGGATAACAGTATCAATCGCAAATTGGCCTGGTATGGTCATGGCACAGGACAAACGTCACTGTCAAAAAACATCCTACAGGGGACAGTGGAGGGAAAGCGGAGAAGAGGCAGGCAGAGAAAGACCTGGATGGCCAACATCAAGGAGTGGACTGGCTGCAGCTTCCAAACCCTGCTACGCACAGCAGAAGATGGAGAGTGTTGGGGATCCCTGACTGCCCATATTTGTGCCCAAGCATCCACCATGACACCCCTACACCCAGGCCAGGAGATGAGGGAGTGAGTGAGGTGTTAGAATCTCACTTCAGCAGTGCTGGGAAAAGTACTCACATTTTATACTTAAGTTAAAGTATCAATACTGCAATGTAGAAATACTCCGTTACAAGTAAACGTCCAGAATTCTAAATGTACTTGTGTAAAAGTTTTTTTTTTTTTTTTTAAGTATTGGTAACAAAATGTACTTAAAGAACCAAAAGTATAAAGTACTCATTATGCAGAATGTCCCATTTCATGTTTTCAAATGTGTAAAAATCTATTGAAAATATAAGGCTGAAGTGGTTAATGTACGTATGTTTTGTGATAATAATCTAATTCTGAAATAACTAAAATTATCAAATAATTGTAGTAGAGTAAAAGTACAAAAAATACTAAGTACAGTACTTGAGTTACTTTACACCACTGCCAATCAGCTTATGCATGATATGGCTTCGACCAAAACACCACACAGAAACCAAGACACAGAAACCAAGACAAAACGGCACTATGGAATAAAAGATTCGCCATGTCTATACTAGGGCATTCACGAATAGTGATTTTTAGTATTCGAATTATTCAACCTCAAAGTATTCGAATAGTCGAATATTCGACAGGACTGGCCAAACTGTCAAATATTAAGTAAGCAAGAGGCGAACATTGTGAAAATAGCTGATCTACATGCTCACAACGCCTCGCGTTGCGGAACTGAGTCAAATTAAATGTAATACCTACAATCCCAAGTGCTTGTCAGGGTCCCCAGTTTATTTTGGGGGTCACGGCCTAAAAAGGGTTGAGAACCCCTGGTATAGAGCATTAACAAATTCATCCACCAGGGGCATTGACAACTCATTCGTATGACTCTCTATGTAGCCAAGCTTTATAAACTATATACTTTTTAAAGTGAAAACAATAAAAAATAAATAAAAATAACCGAATATTCGACTTCGGTGAACAACGTCGAATAGTGACTTTGATATTCGAATATTCGAATATTTGGTGAATGCCCTCCTAGTCTATACTGCGAAAACCGAGTCAAACATTCACCTGGACAGGCTGCTTTGTGAAGTCCTGCTCGGGGTACGAGGCGGGTTGTGCCTGGGAAGGAGGCGCAGTGTGGACAGTGTGGGCAGTGCCAAGGTCGTGCTGGGAAACGGGTGGGCAGCCCTGTTGCTGGGGCATCGTAGCGGGTGTGGTCATAGCAAGCGGTGCCGGGATGGGCGCTGCCACGCTAGGCGCCTGGTTGGGGTGAGAACACCCACTGATCGTGTTGTACAATTATAGATACTATCTGTGTAATGGCTGTGGATAACGTCCTGCAGTGCAACTAGAAGTGTAACGATATAGCAGCTGCATCAAAGAATACATTTTACAACAATCTACTATATCGGTATGCAAACAGCAATCGTATCGAATCGTTTTGCACGGCAAATAACTGAATCGAATCGTTTTGCAATGCAAATAATCGATTAAGCACTTGTAAGTTGTATTTCGCAATTTTAAGTAGAAAAAAGAGAAAGAGGGGTTTAATTACTTTTCCATTACATATCACTACATTTGGTTTATTTAGTTACTGTATTGATTTTAAATCGTTGAATCGTATCTTATCGCCATGAATGAACCAATGTATGGCATCGTCAACCACGTATCATCATGATACATATTGCTGTTAAGATGACACCCCTAAGTGCAACCTACCAGCGTGTCGTTCTGCAGGGGCTGGAGGGGCGGAGGAGCACTGGACACAGGCATGTCAGGAGGACTCGGCTGAGTGGCAGCAGGCTGGACTCCACATAGCTGTTGGAAACCAGACAGAGAGAAGAGAGATCAAGCTGACAAAATATATCGTCGTTGTCGGGTGGAAACCTCGTATGTCGTTTTGTATTTATAATTTTAAAAATGAACTAAACTAGTGAAAACAGCAGATCTACAAGCACAAAACGCCTCGCACCGCGAGGCGTTGTGTGCTTGCAGATCGGCTGTTTTCACTACTTTTGTGTGACAGCCTTGTATGATGAAGCAGGGCTTTACTTGGTGAAAAAACGTACAAATGTGAAACTTGGAGATACGAGGTTTCTGCCCGACAGTGACGATATATTATATTTGATCATTTACAGCAAATGTGTTCTTTACATTCCGGCTGCACGGGGGTCTCTTAAACACATTAACTGTGGCGTCCCTATTTTGGACGTGATTGTTATTATTTTTCAAAGATGTTCCTTTTTCCACAATTTTGCACATTTTCCACATTTTCAGAAATGCGTTTGTGAGCTTGCACCGTAGATTGTCTATTTCTGAATAGCTGGGGTATAAAATAAGGCTTAAGTGGTTAACAGTTATAGTCCTATAAAATAGCCCACAGTATCTGGTATGAGGTGGTAGGTCTACCTGGGAACAGATCCTAACTGGCTGGAATTGGAACTAAAAAGCGGAATACAGACGGGAAGAAACCAAAACGCAAGCAAAGTAGAGTCGTTCAAAAGTGGACGATACTGCCTGAAACGCTGGTATCGTTATCGCCGAGTATGACAGACTACGTCATTTATCACCTGATGATATTGATATTGTAATCATTTGAATGTTTCTGTTGATACTGCACTAGTGTTTTATACTCTTAAGACAATATTGAATCTGGACAAATTGGACCCGGTGTGCATGATGTCATAGAGACACCATGCGTTCATTTATTGTCCATGTTTTCTGCGCGTAAAATCGGACCCTGTGTGCAAAGGCCTTTACTGTACTGTTTACATTATTATTTTACTAACTTGTAGTTCCACTAGCAATTATTAATTGATTTTTTATGTATTCCTAACTTCAAGAAACATCATAACTCTGAGAGTGTTCAAATGGAACCAATTCCATTTTCCAATTTGTACACTCTCAGAGTTACAGACCCATAGGGGTCCATTTGGAACCTGGAATTTTGGAATTTGGAGTCCTTAGTTGAGCAAGACTCTGAACCCCTAGTTGAGCAGGTTGGTGCCTTGCATTTTTTCCTCCGCCATCGGTGTATGAATGTGTGTGGATGGATGAATGTAATGCACAATCTCTGTAAATAGACTTGGATAAAGAAGCTATATAAATGCTCCCAATGAAATATTCACACCAGCGGATCGTGCATGCATGCATGAATGCACGCACATAGGCACGTGTACAAACACATGGAGCTCAGCAAGGGGAAATCTTCCAAATGTTTTATCCTTCTAAACTACTGTAAATAGTACATGGGATACCTAATATAATCATATGAATTTAGACAAGGCTGTCGGTTTAGATAATACTGTGTGTGTGTGTGTGTGTGTGTGTGTGTGTGTGTGTGTGTGTGTGTGTGTGTGTGTGTGTGTGTGTGTGTGTGTGTATGCACGTGTTCTCTTGCAGCGAAGGGGGTGATGTACTGAATGCCTACCATAAAAACTGCTAGCCTGGCGTTGCTCATACTAATTCCTCACTGCGTGTCGTACCAACAGGGGGTGTTGTTGTGCAGTCTGGTTTATTAACCAGGCTAAAAAACTGCAGCAAGTCATTTTGGATTGCTTAAAGGTGATACACCATGAAATTTCACTTTTCCTATTTTAAAACCTTTTTTTGGGGTCCCACTAGCACCTTCTATCCTCACAAAGTCCCATTTCTGAGCGTTGTGTCTTTCTCTGGTTTTGGGAAGGCGGAGGTTAAAAGCATCCCACGGGTTCTCAAAACAGGCTGTCCAGATTTGCCGTTTTTGAAGAAAAAAAAAAATTTTTTTTTTTGCTTTTTTTTTTCAAAAATATATATTTTGGGACATAAACAATATGACATAAATACTTTTTAAATGCATGGTGTATCACCTTTAAGCCATTAAAGAAGATTTCCTATTTTGGTGTTGGCGTATAGCACTGACAGCCAGGCAGGCTGGTGCTTTATAGCCCACGGTCCAAAAATGCTGATGAAATCAAAATAAACACAAAATGTATACTCTGGTTTAGAGGCACACAGGCGACAGTCCAAATGCGTTGGTGTCGTTTTGCTAGGCATCCATCATCCGCAAGCCAGGCAACAAGAGCGTTGTTGCAGCCAGGCTTCCATGTTATACTGTGCATAATTCTGCTGCACCGTTTGTATCTATATCTGCTACCGGGGCCTGATGTACGGTAGTTATGGGTGCATACAGTTTTACCCGTATTGCTTCCAAGATCATCAGAGTTCCCACGCCCACACTTGCTGATATGTACTGTACAATAAGGCCATCACACACTTAGCACGTTCAATAACAAATGACACTGATCATCCCCTGTATCGCTACTTCCACCTCATGCTATCTGGGGGCGAACATACAGAACCCTGAAGTTGGAAAAGAAACATTTTAGCAGGAGTTTTGTCCTCTCAGCCATTGCGGCATTAAACAAACTGATAGGATGGTTTTGAAGATTCAGCGTTAGTTTATGTAGCACACAAGAGTCTAGCCCCGCCCAGCTGTAGTCAGCTGTCGGTCAGCTCTTTTCCCATTCCTCATTCACGTATCAGCTGGTCATTACGTCACACTGTCATACTCCAATCAAAGCTCTCATTCAGTAGGGAAGGGTCCTTTAAATACGGCTTGCTTTCTCTACCTATGCTTGGTTATCCGAAGACTCGGATACTGGCTGCTAGCTGCCTCCTCCACCTTTGATCAGTCGGGCTAAGCTCAAATACTTGTGATTATGTGTGATTAAGTTACGTGTCATCATGTATTGCTATTGTATCCCTATGGGGGGTCTTGCTTAGCATTCCCTGATTTTGCTTATAGCATGCTCAAAAAGCACACACAAAGTTCAGGGAACATCTCCGAACGCGGAGCCCTTCAAGCGCCAAAATAAACTGTATTCCATTCATGCAATAAAATGGTTAAACCTACTTTGACGTTCCTGACTAAATTCTTTGTACAGTGAGGACCTCATGTTTTGTCTTTGTGATATGTTGTTTTGTGTTATATCAATGGTTATGTGTTGTTTTTGTTTTCTAACAGACAAATATCCCTACAGGGACCATAAACATAATTATTATTATTACAGTACCTGCTCCTGGCTGGCCTGGGCCGCGTGTACGGAGGGGGCTACAGCTGGGAGGCTCTGCTGCACAGAGGGGGCTGCAGGCGTCGCTGGAGCCGAGATGGTCTGTTCCCAAAGACAGAGACGAGAGCTCAGAAGCAGTATCGATATGTTGTTAAAACCACATGAACCCTGGCATCCCTGTTTTGGGCAAATGCTTAAAAAAAAGATATCAAAATATTTCAGGTATAATATAAAAATGATAAAAAAAACATAACACAAATAGCAGATCCACAAGCTCACAACGCGTTGTATTGCGACGTGTTGTGAGTGCATGTGTAGATCGTCTATTTCAGCTATTTGACATATGACAAAGTATATTATTAACAGGTCGCTGGAGAACGGAATTATACTATAACATATATGCAACCGATGGATGCGGGGTTTTTGTATTTTAAGGCACGGACAATCATCAGTAGAAAACAGAAGGCAGATAGTGATTCACTTATAGCAGTTAGGCAGACAGTGGGTTACTATCCTCTGCTTTACACCTCCACCCATCAAAACCAGAAACTCCTGCAGAAAAAGGGGGAAAATCTTGTTTGTGGTTTAAGCAAAGGTTGCAGAGTTCAGCTGCGGTGATTTTGTTCTCATCATTCAAGATGCAGAGGAAGCGGAGCGAAGCATTTTGGCAGAGCCACCAGCAGAGGAAACAGCCCCAGGCAGGCCCCTGCATGTACAAGAGGCTGCCAGTTCTCTCACCTACCATCGGACCTGGTCTGCCCACCATGTCACGTAGGCCTAGCGGCAGTTTGCTGCTGTCCAGACGGGGGCTAAACAAGACCGGCATGCTTCGACTCTGCTCGGTGCGCTCGAGCACAGAGGGGGCGGCGAAGCCGAGCCCGCCGAGCTCCCAGCTGAGGTATGTGGGGCGCTGCTGGTGCGTCGCTCCCTTTTCCGGGAGGCTGAGCGGGCTCGTCCTGCCGCGGCTTACAATGTGGTGGAGGCATTGGTCGAGAAGAGAGATGTCCCCCCAGCTACCGTGGCACACACCCCTCGGGGACAAGGCGAGGGGGGACAGTGTGGCAGGATGCGACGGCGAGGTCACCATTGGGGGCGAAGCCAGCGGACTGGTTAACACTAAGGGAGAGGGTGGAGCCCTGAGAGAGGACTTATAGACTGTTGGTGCCGGGGGAAGCGGGGGCATGTGTCTGTGTCCCAGAGAGCCTCCGGCGTTAGTCCTGTCCGCCAGCAGGAGAAGAGGTGCCTTGCAGTGTCGGCGGGGCTGGGTGCCAACAAGCAGAGGGCTCAGACGCAGCTCTGACGGGCGTTTTAAGGGCAGGGAAAGGTGACCTGCGGCTGCGTTGTTGGAATGACTTGCTAGATCATGATAGGAATGATGATGTTGATGATTGTGAGAGGACAAGAGAGGACGTTGAGGGTAATTATTATAATCTAGACTGTGAGCGGCGTGCACCGAGCTGTCGTGGCCACCTGGCGTGCACCCCGGTGGAGACAGGTCCTGCTTGGAACAGCAGCTTGTCTGAGGGTTCACGTTCCTAGTGAGAGAGGGGGTCCTACACCGCAGCATCTCCACCAAGGGGCCGCTGCCGTGCCTCAAGCACCCCGAGCTCTCTGTGACGAGAGAGGCCGCCTGAGATACCAGATATAAGGGCTCGCTGGAGTGTCTCTGCTTGGGGTACACATTTTTATGAAAGGAAAAAAATATAAATATAAATATAAAGTTATTTTACAACATTTCTGACAGGAAATATGGTAAACAATGTGGGGAGATTAATGGAGAAAATGTAACAATGAGAGAGTAACAGCGGTCACTCACTGTTTGAGACGTGTATGGACCCTGCTGGAGCAGATGCACTGCAGGATGTTGATAGGATCCTTGTTGTTGCGGTTGACTGCTGGTTTGCTGGTACGCTCCCTGCTGCGGCGGTTGCGTGGCTGCCTGCGAGTAGTTTTCGTGCGAAGGCTGTGCTGCCGTGGGCTGCTGGTACGACCCTGGGGGTGGCTGAGGTTGGGGCTGCTGTGCGGGGGGACAGTACACGATCTGAGCTGTGGAAATGGGCTCCGGAAGTGACTGGTAGGTGACACTGTTGAGATCGTCCATTTGCATTAGCAACCCCACTCCACTGTCAGCTGGAATAACAAGGAATAAAATTCCATTACAATTCGCCCACCTGCCTTCTTTATAGGTAGAGGAGAGATTAAGGAATGTGGATTATGGCCTCATTGCAATTCGGATGCTGATTCAGAATCTTAAAGGACAACTATTTTAGATTGTAATTAGAGAAAATAATAGATGAGTGTTAAAATGTTTTCATTTACTGCTGTATAGATAGATAGATAGATGGTAACAGGTTCTCACATGCGGTAATGGTGGTGACTGGCAGGGTGCTCAGCACGGTAGGCTGTGCCTCGACCTCCATCCCCTCGCTGTCTGCCATGGCCAGGGTGGCTCCCTGTGGTACTCCTCCTGCACCACCGCTGGGTACCTGCAGGAGGTGCTGTTGGGCTCCCTTCTCAGCAGGCCCCTCCCTGTCCCCCGACGGGAAGCGGGCACGCCGCCATTTAATGAGAGCCACGCGGTCTCGGATGGACTTCCCCACTATCTTCATGTCGCTGTCCAGGAAAAAGCCAGAGTCCACCTGCGGGACAAGACGCGTGGGAGATGTTCGGTAGGATTCTTGCGTGAACTATGCTAGTCCAGTGGTTCTCAACCTTTTCAGGCCGCGACCCCCAGAATAATCATAATTGTAACTGGGGACCCCCCCCCCCCCCCACCCTGATGAGCAGTAAGAGTTGAGGAATTATATTTTGTATAACACGGTTCTATTGTGAAAATAGCAGATCTACATGTTCACAAAGCCTTGCGTTGCGAGGTGTTGTGAGTATGTAGATCGGCTATTTTCACAATTTCTGCCTCTAATAATTGACATTTTGACCAATATTTAGAGGTATTAAAATGTCCTCAAATTGTCAATTTAGAAATGTGCATAATACCCTGTATACACTTAAACTTTATGTTGGTTTGTTTACTGTTGAGTGAGAAAACAATGTTGCACATTAAGCTAATCATCTGAGGACCCCTGGAAATAATTTGGGCCACAGGTTGAGAACCACTTTGCTAGTCAACTGAAAAGCATGTAGACACAGTACATCAGTGAGTTTGCTTGATTCCAGTGCCCACAATATTTCATCTTTTTATGATTTTTTTTATTTATTTTTTGAGCGGTGCTGACCGCTCCTACATATGTATTTTTCTGTTTGTATGTATGCATGTCCCACACTTGGCTCATTGGCCAAGCTTCGCTGGACGCTTAATGAGCACCGCTCACTTCACACAGGGTGTGACATATTTTATGCTTCTATGGTATATGACATTGCCATTAAAAAGGAAATGGCTACAAGCTCACAAACTGCAATTTATTTAATGGGACCACTGATGAGCCCCAAGTTACGTCATATCTAATCAAAAGTAGTGCCCTCAGGTAGTCTGTGTGGGGCAGCAGTAGCTCATGAGGTAGAGCGGCCTCCTGCGTGTCCTTGAGCAACACACTGAACGCCTTACTGCTCCTGATGAGCAGGTTGGTGGCTATGGTTTCCTCCACCGTTGGAGCACATTGTAAAGGCTTTGGAGATTTGGAGATCTGCTGTTTTCACTACTTTTGTGATGGCCTTGTATGATGAAGCAGTGCTTTACTTTGCGAAAAAATGTACAAATTTGAAACTTGGAGATACAAGGTTTCTGCCCGACAGCGACGATATGTACTGTATATTTTAAAGTGAATTTTCTTTTTGAATGCCACCAATATATATTTTTCAGAAACCTGTTAGGATTTAGAAGGCATTTGTAGAATCGGCCTCAGGTCTTAATGGATTAAGCCTGATTTATACTTTTTTGTTGTGTCCCGGCGACGCGTACCAAATATAGAATACTGTAGACGGGCTCAGGGGTGCTATTTTCGGTGTGCAACACACCGCACAACACAAGTATATAAATCAGGAATTAACTTTTATTATCCTCTCAACAATAGGAGTTATAGCTAGGGAAATGGTAGAACATAGAGTGCAGCAGAGCAGTCTGTCCAGCACAGCACAAGTCAAGGTCACCAGAGAACACTCTGGAGAACAGAGCGTCTATTCATTGAGACGTAGTTAACTGGCTTCCTTCAAAACAGCCCTGAAAATTAATCCACCTTTCTGGAGGCCAGAGGCGGAGGTAGTTAGTGATAACTCCTCCTTTTATACGTAACCCCCATCCTCACCCTGTTTTCTACTCTGTAGGCCTACATATAGTCTTTTATACTTGTGATGATGTCGATCGTTTTTGATGATATTGAATGTTTTTGATGCTCCTTTACATGTTGATGAATTGAATAGCAAGGACCCCAATGGAAACAAGACTGCAAGGACTTTTTTGGTGTAGATATATGTAGGGCCCTATTTTCCAATAGCCCTATTTTCAAATAGCTGATCTACAAGCTCACAACGGGTCGATGTAGATCGGCTATTTTATTTTTATTTTGTATTTTTTTAATAGTTAAAAAAAGGCAAAGAAGTTTAGGGATAAGGGGTAAGGCATGGACGAAAATATAGCTGTAAGTGTTTTGCCTGAAATCAATCAAAACGCCACATAGTCTCAAATCCAAGTCAGTCATAATCTGGCTAATTTAGATCCAATTACAGATAAGAAATGGCACATCGTAAGTTTGATTGTAAACGGTATTATAATTTAAATGAAAACTGTTGGACTTCAGTGCCTTTGCAAATGCAAACATTTAACTTTTCCCAAATATCGCGTCACGGCAACCACACTTGCAATTTCCCAGAATTGCATCTCTCTAGCTACTGTCTCTCCTTGTGTACCATTTCTTGGGCTACGACCTCCGGAACCTCCAGCTCTAGGTCGAAGCTGAACTCGATGGCCCCGGTGTCCTTGTACTTTCCCTTCAGCTTTTTAGGGTCTTCCACCCACAGCTTCAGAGCGATGGACGACTTGTCCCCATCGTCCTCTTCGGCCAGCTCCACCCTGACACCCGTGTCCTCCGCAAAGTAGGCGTGGTTCAGCAGCTCCTTGATGGTGTACCTGTAGACCACACACACACACACAAGCACACCGCCAGTGAGATTTCAGTCATCTGAAATCTCATAGGATTTTAGTCAACTAAATCTACAGTTGATTTTGTCCACACACAAAAACATATTTTGCCCGGGCCTTAATGACGTCGTAATGGCTGATTTTACACTCGGTTGCATGCTGAAAATAGCCGATCTACAAGCTTGACACGCTTCGGCGCGCTGTGACGAGCTGTGAGCTTCTAGATCTGATATTTTCAGGGCACAACATCTGAGCGCAAGCAAACATAAAATGACTTGTCTTTTAGTTCTACTGGATCTGTTCTCCATGTCCCTCCCTAACATTTTGGTCTAGTTTTTATTTGTTGAAGAAATTGTCAATATATTATTATTTAGTCTTAGTTTTAGTCCATCATATCTTAGTTTTTATTCTGTTTTCGTCAGGTAGTCGACCCTAACCCTTTTCGTCGTAGTAGTCCATCATATCTTAGTTTTTATTCTGTTTTCGTCAGGTAGTCGACCCTAACCCTTTTCATCGTAGTTTTAGTCGACAAAATCAACACTGGAACAGAACAAAGTTCACGGTGTCAGTAAAGGAATTGTGACAACACACAGAAGCGTCAACAGCAGCAGGAGACAAATACTGGCACCAACGTCATACTTCTGTAACGAGAGAAACATAAACAACAGTGGAAACTCTCCTGTCAGGGGGCAACCTCTGTCTAAATGCAAGAAGGACCTTTAAAGCTTGATTTATGCTACGGTGACAAGAGTGTTGTGACACTTTTTTTTTTGCAGTTGAAAGTACATTAAATCAGTGGTCCGGGGACCACCAGTGGTCCTTAAGGGGGTTCCAGGTGGTCCCCAGCTAAATGATGGAGAGTTGGTAACTAAATAGACCCTTATAGATCTTTAACTTTCAATAGTGTAAAATGAAACCAAATTGACCCTTATGGGTACAAACATCAATACAGCATGGTGGAATTGTGGACAAAATCTTTATCCAACGATAACAAAATATTCTTCGTTTTGAGAGGCTAAATCAAATGGTGGTCCGTGGCTCAAATGCAGAATATATAATTATATGAAAAAGGTTTAAAACCATTGCATTAGATAAATTAGGCATTTGACTGCCTCCAAGACCCCAGTTATAGGGCCTGATCCACTCACCTTTCCTGCGGTTTGTGACATATACACTCGCCAATGGTTTCTTTAATCTCTGGGTCGTTAACTTTAAGGAAGCTGGCAGGTTTCACTCCCTGGAGATCAAAGGCAAAAAATAACAAGCTATGTGAACACAGAATAAATACAGCCACACGCAGCTTGTGACCTGCATTCCTTGTTAAAGAAACAGTTTTGTTTTGTGGTATAGAGACAAACTGATAAGGACAGACTTCCCATACATTGCTAGCCTAGTGTTTATATTATTATATTCCTTGCAGAGATCTCCAGAACTATGACAACGATGAGCTGCGAAGGGGTCTCTATGACAAATGCAGGGTTTAGATAAATGATCTTGTTTGCCGTTCAAATGTACTTGTTTGTATAGAGTGATAACGTATTCTTTGAGACACACATACGGGCCGCCATGTTTTATAAGGGTGAAAACAACACCGCTTTCACCATTGGATTGCATTACATAACGTGCACGTTGTTACATTTAATGTTTTTTTTCCCGTCATAGCACAACATATGGTGAAGTATTGTAGGGCAGGTAATTGCAACAACCACCAATCTTGTGTGAAATTAAAACAATTCTGTCAATATAATCATATAATTTGAGACACACATCTTTTTGCCGGAGCCAAACAATGAATCACGTGACGCTGATCCCCTTCCCCTATTCGCTTATACTAGGACATGACTTACTTTACTGTATGTACTAGGGCATTCACGAATAGCGAATTTTTAGTATTCGAATTATTCGACCTCAAAGTATTCGAATAGTCGAATATTCGACAGGACTGGCCAAACTGTCAAATATTAAGTAAGCAAGAAGCGAACATTGTGAAAATAGCCGATCTACATGCTCGCAAAGCCTCGCAACGCGAGGTGTTGTGAGCATGTAGATCAGCTATTTTCACAATATTTATCTGCGGAACCGAGTCACATTAAATGTAACAATTCCAAGTGCTTGTCAGGGTGGGGGTCCCCAGTTCAAATATGTTTATTTTGGGGGTCGCGGCCTAAAAAGGTTTGAGAAGCCCTGGTATAGAGCATTAACAAATTCATCCACCAAGGGCACTGACAACTCATTCCTATCTAGCCAAGCTTTATAAACTATATATTTTTCAAAGAGAAAACAATAAAAAAATAAAAATAACCGAATATTCGACTTCGGTGAACAACGTCGAATAGTGACTTTGATATTGGAATATTGGAATATTCGAATATTTGGTGAATGCCCTAGTATACTGTATGCGTATCCAGAAGAATACAAAAGCAATCATAGAAAACGATGCTGAAGAAGAGTTGACATTTGAGACGACGGGCCAGCAATCGTAACTGTATTGAACATGAACTCACGCTGGTGACTTTGCGGTAGATCTGAGCGGCGTTCTGACACTCAGAGTAGGGATACTCTGAGGTTGCCATCTCCAGCATGCACATGCCAAAGGCATAGACGTCCACAGACTCGTCGTAGTGCTCCTCGTACATCTCTGGAGCCATGAACTCTGGGGTGCCTGGATACAGGGGAATACGGTCAACAGAGGATCACATTGCACCAGAGGTTCTCAAACGGTTTCATTTATTTCAAGGACCGCCATAACTCTCAGAGTTACAGACCTTTAAGCAGGGACATGCAGAGAACTTTTGGTGAAAATCTAAAATAGACGATCAGAGATCGCCTATTTTCTGTGTTCAGGTCACCGAACTAAGCATAATCAAGCCAACACTGGAGATGTGGCGTATGGCATGGATTTCTACACAGAGGGGCAACTCTTTCAAGATACGATGCTGCATTCAAGTTCAGGAGAGTTTGGACAAGGCAATTCTCTTGAATGCTGCCTTCAGGTATGGCATGGAAAGCGGGCATATGCATTTCTTTCTCCATAGTAAAAACGGCATTCATGGTCTGGAGAGGGCCATTTTTGCAGACGGGTAAAAGGGCATAAGTCCCCTATGATGTCTATGTGTGCACGTGCCTGCCTTTAAGGGTCCATTTAGAACCCCTCGGGGAAATCTGAGGATCCCTGGACCCCAGTTTTAGAAGCACTGCATTATACAGCCATAAATTATTCTGAAGATTCAAACACAAAAACAGAGTGGCAGAGGTAGGAATTTCATTAATTGATTTTGGAGCTAATTACAAACGATTAAAAGTCAGCGCTTATTGCTTGGTCATGTTAAAAAAAAAGCACAACGCAAGACAGAAATGATGGTGTAATCACGGACTCAAGACCTGAATGAATGAATTTCAACAGCTACATTAAGACAAATACAAAGTCAGCCTACTATCTCTTTAATTAATATCACGGCTGTCTCAGCAGGATTTCAAAACAACTAGGCCATGCATTCATCTTCAACAGACTCAACCGCTGTAACAGTGCCTCCACAGCTCTCCCTGAAACATTATCAGACAGTTGCAGATCATTCAGAATGGTACTGTTTTTGAGTCCTTACTACTTAATACCAAGAAAGTGGAACATACAGTATTCACTCCAGTTCTCAGATCTTTACAATGGCTTCCTGTCTGTGGAAAAAAAAAACATTGATTTCGAAATATGACTTGGGTTTTATAAAGTATTGAATGGTACGCCGGGCCAAATTGCATTTTGCTACATCATGACAAACCATCCAGACCTCTCAGTTTGTCTGCTTGATGAACCCAGAGTCAGAACTTAAATGTGCAGAAGCAGCATTCAGTTTACAGACTCCCAGAAACCTGCAGGTCTGTTACAACTCTGTTATTTTAAAATCCAATCTGCAGACTTCTGTTTGACGCTGCCTTTTTGTTGTGGTTTGTGAGTTGTTTCTTGTGCACTGTAAATGCATTCTCTTATTTTCCTGTATTATTCCTGTATTCTATTTTAATTGCATTCAAATGCCCCATTATAGAACATACAAAATGCAATGTAACATTCATGTTCATGTATGTAATGCAAAACAAAAGAGTAAAAAGAAAATCATGTATCCACCTGTTTCCACGGGAATTTACTGCAGAGTTATGTGTGGGACACATCTGGAGAACAGCTGACATACAAGCTCATATCGCGTCGCAGTTGCAACGATTGTGAGCTTGTAGATCACACTCGACTGCGACGCCGGAAGTGACGCACACCTTCTGCGCAACGCACGATGGGTCGTTGGAAACGTGTGGATACAGTGTAAATAAGTATCACATTGTTCACATTCCAACCACATACAGATCAGATTACCAACCGAAAGACTAACCAATGACACTTTTAGCGAAGGAGGTCCTCTTCAGCGTGGCCAGTCCCAGATCTCCTATTTTCACGGAGCCCGTTGGGCCCGTGATGAAGATGTTGTCACACTTCAGGTCTCGGTGGATGATTGGCGGCTTCCTCGTGTGGAGGAAGTGAAGGCCTTTCAGGATCTGTCTGCACCAGCTTCTGAGAACCTTTGGCTTCATCTTCTTGAAGCGCTTCAGATACCTGTAGGAAGACAAGAAGGCCAACACGACCACTTGAGAATCCCACCAGGGGTCCTGGAGACTTGACATTCAGTAATTGGGTCTTATGATCAAAATAAGAACATTATAATGGTGCGTAAAAAAGAACATTTAAAATATGCCACGGACAGATTTGTCTGTTATCACATTAGTGATGCCTGAATCCCACAGATCACTGTGGTTTCGTGTGGAATGTTTGGTTTGACTAAGGATGTCCTGTAAGCAATTATTGACTCACGTCTTTAGTGTTCCTGAGGTCATCAACTCTGTCACCAGAACAATACACCTCTTCCCTTTCAGCGGTGATTCCCAGAAGTCATAAAAGCGCACGATGTTGGGATGCTGGAGGGCCTTCAACATTTCCGCCTCTTCTTTGAACCTTTGTCTCTCTGCTTTAGACAATTTTCGTTCCTGAGGGAAGTGTGTGTGGGGAAGGGGGGGACATTAAATCAATACCCAGGCTAGCACAGTCACTCATCTGGCATAGATTATCTCTGAGCTATACAGAAGAGATGCTGAGGTTCAAATTTAACATAGGATGTGCATCACTGCCCAAATTAAATCAAGTTTACTGCTTTTTTCTTTCTTTTTTCCCCTGTTTTTTGACATATTTTTTTTATGGATTTCATTATTTTCTTTCATCAACTGACAAATATGACACCATTCACCATTTTCCATTACAATAATACAGTAACAACATTGCATTTGCCTATGAACTGGTTTTCAGATGGAAACAAACACAGTACCATGTCCATGTGCTTTTTAAATTATTGTAACTAAACCATTAGAGAAAACAAAAGCTTCAGCCGTGAATTTATTCTGGTAATCCTCATGAATTTGTTCTTGTAAAGCCTTGTCCTATTAGGCTAACATGACATGATGACAATGCTAATGCATAACATAAACATTATTTAACACATACTAGGCAAACAGGGGTCTTCAACGTTTTCAGGCCAAGGACCCCTTAGCTGAGAGGGAGATGAAACAGGGACCCCCTCTACATGTTGTATAAAATTGTGTTGCCGTGTGTTTTCATCAATTTCATAGATAGATTCATAGACTTGTTTGACAGCACTGTCATCAGTCTATGTTGGATTCGTGTTAATGTGTTTTTTCAGACATTTAATCAATTAGATTGTCGATACTTTATAAACTTGACCTATCACTCGATACTTGGTCTGCTCTTTTTTACCTCTACAAGAAACCTATTTGCCAAAAATAGCCAATCTACAAGCTCTCAACGCCTCGCAGCGTGAGGCGTTGGGAGCTTGTAGATCTGCTATTTTAGGCCAAAGTTCTCCTCAGAATAGTTGTGCGAGGGTTCAAGTTGTTAATCTAAAAGAATGATCCTATCACACAAAGGAGGCCCCCATGAAGTAACTCTGAGGACCCCCTAGGGGTCCCGGACCCCCTGTTGAAGACCCCTGCTCTAAAATGTAGTTATGTAATGTAAAATGTAGTCCTCGCACCCCTATTATGGGCATGTCATGACAGACAAACATTCTGCGAAAATAGGCGACTATTTCCGGCAAAGAGATTTGGCGGGTTAAAGATGGAGGCATGCAACTCGCATTTTGAGATGTCTACTAGTAAATACCTGAATTGTAAATAGTGTGTCAGTTTCACTGGCCTCCTAACTCACTGGTGCTCAACCTGTGGGTCGGGACACCCAGAGGGGTCCCTAAATTATTTCGGGGGGTCCCCAGATGATTAACTTAATGTGCAACATTGTTTTCTCACTCAACAGTAAACAAACCAACATAAAGTGAATAGAGGGTATCTGAACATTTCTAAAGTTACAATTTAAGGAGTTGTTAATACCTCTAAAATGACTAATTAAACATTGGCCAAATTGTCAAATATTTGAGGCAGAAATTGTGAAAACATTGAAAATATATATATTTTTTCAAATATTTTCACATTAGAACCGTGTTATTACAAAATGTAATGCCTCAACTCTTAGTACTCGTCAGGGTGGGGGGGTCCCCAGTTAAAATATGGTTATTTTGGGGGTCGCGGCCTGAAAAGGTTGAGAACCACTGTCCTAACAGGATGTCCAACATTCTCCTCATTGTCCCGATGAGCCTATGTGTTTCCGAGGCAGAGCTCTGTCAGACCTGCCTGTCTCTGTACTGTATGTTTGGAGTGTCTACAAACAAACTTGGTATTTTGAGAGAGTGGAGCTGCATAGGGGCCTGTACTCATCCTCTACCTGCTGTAGTAGTGAAGCATAGGGGCCTGTACTCATCTCCTATAGTCCATGGGCCATACGAGATGTCGCTCTCGGTAAGGTGGCAAAGGTTACTATGCATTTTTGAAAATATATGCATTTTTGTAGATTATATTTTGGTATGATAACCCTTTCTGAGACACAGCTAAATTGGTGTTATCAGCTGCTAAAGTCGGTGTCCGATTAACTTTACTATACAGGAAAAACTGTGAAAAGTGGTGACACTTTTCTGTCTTGTCTTTATTATTGCTTGTTTATTGTACAGAACTTTGTAACAGTTGTTTTGAAAAGCGCTCTGTAAATAAAGTTACCTTACCTTACCTTACCTTTTCATCACTAAACCATAGTTTTGTGGGTCCGTTTTTAGCCGAAGGAATGTTTTTCGTGTAAAACTCATGCTTGCAATCTATGCAGAATCATGAAAAAAAAGTTAATGGGACACCGACTTTAGCAGCTGATAAGACCAATTTAGCTGTGTCTCAGAAAGGGTTATCATACCAAAATATAATCTACAGATATAGAGCTTTTCAAAAATGCATTGTAACCTTTGCCACCTTACCGAGAGCGACATCTCGTATGGACTATTATATAAGACCTAACGCATTGTAACACCCAGGGTTGCATTTGTCAAAATAAAAATAAAACTGAGGGGAGGACATTTTCTTAACCTATATACTTCGTTGTATGACAAATAGCGATCTAAAGCTCATGATGCGCTGCAAAAATAGCACATGTACAAGCTCACAACACAACGCATCGTGATGCTTTGTGAGCTAAATCTGCGATTTCTTTTTAAACAAGAAAGAAAACGTACACATTTTGAAAGTTTGCTGGACATAGGGATCGTCAGGGTTAATGAATTGTTGTTGTTTTATATTAAAATTGTTAAATTGTGATGTTATCAAAACATAACGTCAAAACATATCAGTCAATATACAGTACATTTCCCAAAAGGAAATGCATGTTAATTAAGACTTAATTCAGTCTGACCAGAAGGAGAGATAAAACATATCCCCACCGGGCATATAAATGAATGACCAGAAGGGTGAATATCATAAGCAGAGGCATGGATCTCCCCCCTTCCCCCAGAAGCAAATCCATCCCTGCTAACACCTTTATGTGAAGAAGATACAGAACATTTTCAGGAAGAGTAAGCCATTTACCATGAGAGGGAGTGGGTTGTTGGCTGATTTACCACTGTTTCAGGGTTGTGACAACCCTGAAAATCAGCCAACAACCCACAACAACCCTGAAAATCAGCCAACAACCCACAACCCTCGAATGGTAAATTGCTTTTCTACCAAACACAGTTGTAACTTGCAAGGTTATTTAGTTATACAACTGCAACACAACAGTGGGCAGGGACATGAGCCAACTCAAGGTTGTTGACTGATTTACCACTGTTTTAAGCCAATCAGAATCCAGTATCTGAACATGTGACCACAAAAAGTGGTAGAAAAGGGAATAAATGTCATGGTGGTTTTAGGTTATAGAAAATGCACAATAATCACAATTTTCAACCTTGGATAAAAGGAAAAAAGTAGGTGAAACTTACAGAAAGCTCATCATAAATTGGTTATTTTTCATGATTAACAACAGTAGGTCATATTGTGTCATGTTTTGTCAATATTATTTCATTTTATTTGTTAGACTTTAGTCATAAAACCATGGATTGGGACTGTAAGTCTCGCTGTACCCCTCTGGGTGTACGGTCAGATTGAATGTGCACACGGCCACACGCTGGATCAATATTTTTGCCCCCACCTTGGCTTCCCTGAACCTTTTGTATAAATAGTAAAACAGCTGACATTTTTGTTTCTCTTTGGTCAGCTTGTCACTTAGATACAGCTCTGACACGAAGGCATGCCACTTAACCTCCTACTTTCTTTCTCTTAGCATCCAAATGTTAATAGAAACAGTGATTGTATACAGTATACAGGTATATATTAGAGGTGTAACAATACAGTAACTGCACCGATGCATCGATTTTAATTTCAACGACCTAACTATATCGAGCTAAATTTTGTATCATTTGACTTTGTATTGTATCAAACTGTTTTGCAATGCCAAAAATCGATTGCATCGATGCTACAGTAAGTAGCATCAATGGTGTTTAATTACTTTTCCATTCCATATCACTACACTTGGTCTATCGATAAATGTGTGTAATCTCTGTGTTCATGTCAAGTATGTCCATGTATTTGCCAGAGAATCACTGTTTACTTATTTACAGTATATCCATAATAATATTTTTTTCCCATAAACACCAGCACTCTCCACACGTTTCACAGAATTTTTTGCTAGTTACTGTATCGATTTCCGAAATCATTGAATCATATCGCCATGAAGGCACCACTATCGTCCATGTATTGTATCGTCAACCTATCGTGATGTGTATCACATTCGAATCGCTGTTAAAATGTATCATTACACCCCTAATATATAGTATTTCAAAAGTCAGTAATGAGTATTATGTACATTGATGTGCCGCCCCCTGACATTGATTATCGAAGAATGCTGCAGAGTCATGTTTCAATCGCAGCCCATAGTGACCTATGCAGTGTATACCCTGCCTTGCATCTTAGATTACGGGTAGTATCGCTATTCGCTAAGGATTACACCACCACCACCACCACCACCACTAATCTAACTACCACACCTCAACAACGCATATCCTTCTTGGGAGGTTGCGTTTATCTGAGTATCTCAAACTGATGCTCCTCCTATAGCTAAGAGGTGAGGTAAGGACTCAAGGGAGAGTGTGAGCTGAAAAACATCCAAACAGGGTGTGGCATTTATAGTATAGCGTCGGTATAGTATAGCAACGTGATCCAAAAATGAATAATAGTATGAAAGAAACAAGGCAGCAAACTGAAAATTCAGTAAATTAGCATTCATTTAGACGTTTTTAGCGTACTGTAAGGAACTCTGTGTTGTGCAGTGTGTATCAGATGCTGGGTCTATTTCTTTTATCCTCAGATGAACCCACCCTTTCCCCCCCGCCTCCTTCATTCTCTCCTTTTCCTCTCCAAACTATCTCTGCTGCAGAAGGCTTGCATCAGCAGCACCATACACTCCCCAGTCACATCTGCTTGGTAATACCACAGGGGGACGTATTCTCGTTTAGTATTCCTAACAATACCGCCCAAGACGGTCCGAATAATATGTGAAATCTGTCAAATAAAAAGGTCTACTATTAAACTGATCCAAAGCATTCTCAAGTCTGCAGCGAGTGATTTTTTGCATTGTCATTCACTATCATCTCAAACACTACAGAGTAGTCCATTTGATTAGATTTGAGTTATGAACACATTTACACTGGATTTTACTGCGTGCATTTTCTACCGTTTCACTCATCTTCATTCATCTTAAGACACAGTGATAAGTAAATCCACACCGCAGATAAATAGAGGCTGTGTTTTTATTGTAGAGGGACTTAGGCACAGAGGCAACCAAGGGGAGGGTCTCACCTCGGGGGAAGGAATAAAGGCTGAATCATCCTCGGATCTCCCAGGAACCAAGCCCACAATTCAAGTCCTACTGCATCACAGACATAACAGTGCTGCTAACCGCTATACGGAGCGGGAAGTGTGCCATCTTTAATTCTACCATTTGGCATGGTCTGAAACATTTGTTCATTGTTATCTGTCTCAATGACCTACGCGTGACAATTGATGTACTGTATTTGTGGGTTTAGGATTATGGTTAGCCCCACCCAACCCTGACCCCGTATGAGGGGTTTCTTCAACAAACACAATGCCATCGCTATTCAGTGGTGACGCCAAACTGTAGACAACAGAGTAGACAACAGACTAGACGTCTAAACTCGACACTCTTGAGGTGGTTGCAGTTTTGAGGTGGACAGTAGTTCATCTAAGTAGTAAAGTAAGCACAATGAAATAGAGGTCTAGGGCTGTCACAATTATTACATAATCGTCTAATCGTGATTTTTTTTTACATAATCGTGATTATTTTTCATAATGGACCAATCCCCAATCACATACACACCCATTGTAACAGTTACAATGGGTGTGTATGTGATTGGGGATTGGTCCATTGTCATAATCGTTTCCATGTTGGAAAATGTTCTTATATTTAAAAAAAAAAAAAAAAAAATAGTGGAAATAGCAGATCTACAAGGTCACAACGCGTCGCATCGCGACGCGTTGTGAGCTTGTAGATCGGCTATTTCCACTATCAATGATCTTTTTTAAGTATAAAGTTGTCAAATATGTCAGTAATTTCTTTGTATATTTAGGTTATGTGTCATATCTACCATGTGCAACATCAAAGCCTACAAGCCAAACAGAAATGTAATTGTCAACGAAAAAAAACAATTAAATCGTTAATCGCAATTATTTGAGTGACAATTAATCGTCATGTAAAATGTCATATCGTGACAGCCCTAGTCTAGGCTATATTATCTATTATGTTATTGTGCCAAATACGCATGTTCACAGCACAGGGTCAGCCATGTGCAGCAGCACCAGAACAGGTAGGAGGTTCTGGGTTTAGTGTTTTGCTGAAAGATGCTTTGGCAATAAATGGCAAATGTGCTTCAGGGACTGACCGTGGCATATTTTGGCTACAGTAAAGGCCCTCTTGCCTTAACCCACTCTTCATACTTCTCACTAGTTAAATACCACTTGATTTTAATGACATAGAACGTGGAACAATGCGATAAACCACACGCCTGTATGTAAACCAGGGGCGTACAAACTTTTTCCAAAGAGGGCCACATTAGAACATATTAAAACACCCAAGGGCCGACTATCACCTTTAGTTGGACCATAAAAAAGGCACATACATACTTGTATGCATGTCATTACAAGTCATCAATATTCAATGGTCTTTTGTCAGGTGTATGCTCTGAACAAAACACAAATAACTCTGCCTTATTTCACATTACCAAATGTAACCAGACATGCAAGGTACAAAATACAATAAAATAGCCTTTCTTTGACCCCAACAAGGAATCCTGACAAACTATACTCTGGGCCGCATTTGGCCCCCGGGCCGCACTTTGGACACCCCTGATGTAAACCATTGATTAATGTGGGGTCTGGGGACCCCCAGGGGTCCTTGAGGGCGTTCCAGGTAAATGAAGAAAAAGAAAAAGAAACGCCATTAAATGGGGGCCCGTAGCCTGATGCATGTCATACAGGGGGGTCCTTGAAATTAAAATGGTTGAGAATCACTGCTAGAGCTGTAAAAGTCTCCTCTTATGGGGGCTCCTGCAGGCACATCTTTAAAAATGGGGGTCTGCAGGCAAATAAAGTGTCAATTTGGGGGTCCTTAGCCTCGGAAACCCAGACTTTTATTTTGGGGGGGTCCTTGACATGAAAAAGTTGAAAAACCACTGATGTAAACAACCAACAGCTACAGTACCAACATAGCCAGACAGTCTACTCTGTTACATACTTGCTTGACTGGAAAGCTCTTTCTATGTGGGCAACTACTAAAACTACTAGCCAAACTCCAGGGTTATGCTGGTCTGTACATGGATAGAGTGTCAGTGAGACTAATCATTAAATTACCACAAGCACACAGATTAGTGAACGAATATACAGCAACTGAGTCCTGTGATTTCTCCAGAAACCTGCTGCTACACTTAAAACTAACAGTCCCCAACTTTTTACAAGTTTGGGAGATTTGAATGTATCGTTTCAACAGAAACTAAAAAGAATGGGGATCATTGTATGAGAATGTGAGTGTCGTAGTTGCCAATGAGAAATACATTAAGTATTTATAGTATTTATAGGGAGAATGGCGTTTGCGGACATTTACTTTTACAGCAATTCAACTAGGTCCTGCCTTTGCACGCCCAAAATAGACAAGTTATAAGAAACGGCCTCCTAACATCATGCAATCTTCCCTCTCTCAGGTGTATATAGCCTACCGTGACCGTCTATAAAGCATTTTAGCAAATAAGCAAATTAGTAAAATGCAGTGGATTTAACATCCAGTGGATTAAAGGATTAGTTCACCCCCAAAAAAAGACTTATTTTTTATCAATTACACACTCCATGAAGCTTGAATTCATTTTTGATGACCAGCGGAGGCTCCGGTTCACTGAGTTCACTGGTTCGTCATAGTCTCCTGAGTCTCCTATTGACCGATGGATGAGCCCGTCATCAAATTATTGGCTTAGGAATGCGACAAAAACATCTCCATGAATTCAAGGCTTTATAGGGCGTATAATTGATAGAAAATAAGTAGTTTTTGGAGTTAACTACTCCTTTAATAAGAGGGGGAACGCTACCCAGTTTAGATAACGATAGATAAAAGCTAACAATCCACTCCTTCCCTTCAGTTTTCCAAGTTAAATCATGGCCTAGGCTACTCCAACTGTATTCTCACTCTCCCACAGGAAAAACGTGTTTTGGTTAGTGTTTGCTTGAGGGATGTTACCCATTTTTTTTACCATATGCTACTGATAACAAATGGACCAACATAGATATTCTATACTTCTGAACTATTCAGCAGGGGTCATCAATATATCTGTACAAAGACAAATGTGTCTGTGGCAAAGACTTGGTCTTGTCCGTGGCAAATTTTACATTTTCATTTTTACACACCATTATAATCTTCTCATTTTGATCATGAGACCCAATTACTGAATGTCAAGCCTCCAGGTTTTCTTCTGAATATGTATATGTGACATGTATTTACGAAAACACTATATGGCACATTAGTCCAACTAGTACTAATGGTTCTCAAATGTTTTATGTGCCTTACCTCTGGGAGTGCGCCTTACCTCTATGAGTGTACAAATGGAACGAAATGGACCCGTAAGGGTCCATTTGGTTGCATTTGAACACTCTCAGAGTTACAGACCTGTTAGGGTCATTCAGGGCTAGCTCTTTGTGTGTTTCTAGTGATATTATTGTCCATTCATTTTGTATGTCATTGGAGAAGAAAAATGTCCACCACAAGCCAGCATGGCGATGACCCCTGCTATTCAGACATTTAGGCCTACTAATAGGTATTAGTCATTTTCAAGAAGTGATAAGAGGGGCTACTGTGAGTTGTGTAGTGTTGTGTGTTGTACAGTATCTTGTGTGTATTGTTGTCTGGTTTATTTATTCAGAAAGGTTAGTTGCCAACATAAAGTAGACATATGTTTACTTTTCGATGAACTGACTACACAGGAGTGACAGGACCCCAATGGAAACAAGCCATATAGGCTTTCTTGGAAAAATCCTTTTAGCAGACCTTTATTGCCCTGTACCTGTGTCTGCAAACTGTTAATGAAGTATCCAATCAATCAATCAAATAACAATCAATCAATCAATCAATCAATCAAATCAAACCAAACTGTCAGTCTGTCAGTGACAACTGAACAGTAGGACTATCCTATAACATATCCTATCTAATCTCACTCTCTCTTCATAGTGTTTATACATTAGGCCTATGTGGACCGAGGCTGAGTATGTACTACGTGGGATCAAACGTTTAATAAATAAATAAAGTTTTTTTTTTAAACCTAAAATCAAATTAAGTCTGATATTAGATTATCCTGATGAGATGATGGACTTTCACCAGTCAACCCACCTGCAGTTCACACCACGCCACTTCGACCCACGTGTCGGTGTCGAGGCCCTTGTAGACGGTCTTAAAAGACCCTCTGCCGAGCTCAATGTCGAACTTAAGGAAGCGGCCCCCGGGCGAGGTGGACACCGCCTTCATCCCCGCCTCCTCCTCGTTCTCATCGCTGCCAGCCTTCCCGGTGACATCCCCGGACGACGGTCCATGTCCATCCGTCCTGTCTGTGTCGCCGTGCTGCTCTGTTTCTGCCGTGCACCTGCTGTCATCTGTTTTCTCCTCATCCTCCGCGCACACCACGCTGCTCTCCGCGGTGCTAGTGTCTTTCTCTTCCAGTGCCGCTTCGCTCTCCGCGGTGCTCGAGTTGTTCTCCAGAAAGAGAGCCCGCGACCGGGTTCGATCCACGATCGTGCGCAGGTGGAAGCTGACCACGGTGGGGCTGACGCTGTCGTTGTCGACGGCGCTCTCCGGCGCGTCCGTGGGGCTGTCCAACGCGGGCCCAACGTCGTCCGCGTCGGAAAACCACAGGCTCCGGCGGATGAACCGTCGCCGGACCATCCCTTGGTAGTCGCCCGAGGGGAAGGGCCCGGCGCTGGGGTCACTGGCTCCGCGCAGGGCGGCATTCTCTATCATGATGTTGTGATCTGTCCCGTTCTCGTACAGGATGGGCCTGCAGGCGCTCGACTTGAGCTCCAGAATGTTGGGCACCGATGAAAATGTGGATCCCAGCGCCAGCGGTGGATCTGCTGAAGCAGAGTCCGACTCTCCCGAATCCATCCCACAGTAAAAGCTCTAAACACCTACCGTTGACATCCTTCTACAGAGAAGACGATCATCATCATCCTCCCACAACAGTCAGGAGGAGAGTGTGCTGCCTTTACCTGCAACACTCACATGCATATGACGCACTTCTTTGCCACTAGCATGGATAGGCCCTGTTATGTTATGCAGTCTCTGACATAAATATTAAAGGACGTCTCACGTTACAAAATGTTAACACTTTTTTAGACGGGGCACAAGGGTCCTTCTCTTCCTTGATCTTCCCTGTTGTTACGCGTCAATCCACTTGGCTGCAGCAGTTAGCAGCAGACCGCGGTGCTGCTGCTATCCAAGATGGGCTCGATGTCATTGCCACTTTAACATATAAGCCTGACACAAACACGGACTGTTTACTAGTGGGTTCCATGCAAAGTGTGATGCGTTCCGCTGTAGACCAATCCCTGCTATTAGCCTATACCAGGATATGTTTACTAATCCCTCGGAACGTTCATCACGGGACTGCCAAATGCGCAGCTGTCATGAAGAATGAAGATCCGCTGTTAGAAGAACAAGCATTATTCCATCCAGTCTATCTGGCCAGACGACTGACAGGGGCAATAAAGAATCAACTCTGAGATGTGTGACCTCCATATTTCTGCATCGTTCGTTTAACCGTCCGCCTCCTCCTCCTATACTTTGTTCTATTGAGCGTTGTCCGGCTGCAGTTGAATTAGAAGCGTTATCAGATTGTGCTCCACTGCGGCACAGCGGCTTCAGTGTGCAGGAGGCTGGAGCCGAGGAGAGGAGGCTGGGCACAGGGCATCTCTCTCAACGCTGTCATGTCATCATGTCTCCCTCCTCAAATCAAATGTCACTTCTTCATAATAGCAGGTTTCACTGGGCTCCCCTGACAGTCCCATGCACCAGCACCCCCACCACCACGCCCCTAGCAACAACACGTATCCAATAAATGTGCACGTTTTGAGGCGGTACCCATGCACTCTCCTCAGTGTCCCAGGGTTGTCATGGATTATTATTACACGCCACCTGCTCTGTCCGCCCACAGCGGTGACGCGGCGGGTAGAGCTCCTCCAATGGAAAAGATGCATGACCGGAGGCCCGTCGGTAGCCTATGCAATCAATCATCTCTGAAAACTGAGTTTCATAATGATTATTTATTGATAGTTAATGACAGATACATAGGCTACTTTACAATACAAGATCTCGCAAAACAAAGCATTCACATTAGCCTATTTAAACCATAGCAAAAGAAGAAAGTCAATTAAGGGACCCTTCTGGGAAGAAAGTTTTAAAAGCCTGTATTTATTGAGCGGCTATATTCATATTGGAAATATTAAGGTGGTGTAACTTAAGTTAAACCTCACCTAAACAATCATTTTCCCATTTCATATGGTCATCACAGATGCAGTGCAGTGACCACTAGATGGCTGTACAAGATTCTGTAAAATAAATTATGATAAGAAATAACAAGCAAACTGTGTGTGTGTGTGTGTGTGTGTGTGTGTGTGTGTGTGTGTGTGTGTGTGTGTGTGTGTGTGTGTGTGTGTGCGTGCGTGCGTGCGTGCGTGCGTGCGTGCGTGCGTGTGTGTGTGCGTGTGTGCATAAATTAAAGGGATATTCCACTTTTAAAAAAACTTGGTCATTCAGGCTTTTTTGTGAACACCCTGGACAGATTTTAGTTTGCTTGATTCGATAGCCTATTTAGATATTTGATATTAATTTTGGCTATCAGACACTCCCCAAGTCCCCATCCAGGGCCCATTCCTACAAACCCATTGTAACTTCAAACTCCATTTTAACCATAATAGATTAATCAAAAACACTGTCCTTTTTTCTGGTGACTACCCTCCTAATACTGTACGTGAGCTGGCCATGTTTTTTGATAACCTTTTTCATTTATTTTAAATTTTTTGTTATTGTATTACATTTTTTCTCTTTTCCCAATTTAAATAAATAAATAAATGAAAAAAGGATATTGAAAAAACACGGCCAGATCACGTATTAGGAGGACAGTATGAGTCACCAGGAAAAAAACAGGAGTTTTTGATGAATCTATATAGTTAAAATGGAGTTTGAAGTTACAATGGGTTTGTATAGGAATGGGCCCTGGGGTTCTCAAAAGCCTGAGTAGATGATAAAATGACCAAAGGTTTATTTTGAAAGTGAATATATCCTTTAAGACAAACAGACAATGCAAATAATGTCCCATGTCCATGTACAAGTTTTGGATCAAATGCATCACAATGTTTACAAGAAATGACTCAAGTAGGCCTACATTCACTCATTTAGTCCTGGGTAGACCTATACTGTACTGCATTTGATATACATATCAAAGAAGTGAGGACAACTATATTAAGAGGACAAAAATAGGAAGCAGCGGTTTGTCTATATAGGCCTACTTGTGGAGTACTGGTGCTTTAATAGCAATTATGACAATACAATTATTGTTTATAGTTATGCACAATGCATGCAGGTCTATTTACAACTCACAGGAGTAAGCAAGCCATGTTCTCACCTAGTGTATCAGAGTAACTAAAACTAGCATGGTCATGTAGAAAGAGTCATGTATGGCTCTGTCCACCAACCAAGATCTATTTGCGTTTTCCTGTTTTGTATAAAGAGAACACATGTCTGACAGACATTTGGGAGGCTGCATTTGCATGGGGCAGTCTTTGCATGGGGAGAGCTCCCGTCTTTTGTATAATAAATACACTGATTCATTCCACTTACCTTTGTAGGAATTTAATTTCATAGTTAGGCCTAAGTAAGGTTAATTCCCGCCAAGACAGTACCAATGAACAAGGGTGATGTACATGAACTGTACAGGGGTATAAAGCTGATGAGTCACAACATGAAACTATGGGAAAGAGTATAGTGGAACCTAGCCAAAGAGGAGAGGTGACAATTAGCGAACAGCAGTACGGGTTTATGCCAAGAAAGACATGCTGTTCGCCCTGAGAGTGCTGATGATGGAGAAGGTCAAAGTTAGACTGTGTCTTTGTGGACCTATAAAGCATATGAAAGGGTGCTGAGAGAGCAAGTGTGGTATGAGGAAGTCAAGAGTGTCGGAGAAGTATGTCAGAATGTTGAATGATATCTTGCAGATGTATGTATGAGGACAGTGTGACAGTGGTGAGGAGTTTGGTAGAAGCGATGGACGGGTTCATGGTGGCGGTGTGCCTACACAATTGGCTCTGTGCCCTTTCTTGTCCACACTGTGTAATGGACACGTTGACACTGCAGATGAGTGCCAAGCATGAAGGGAGGCATTGGGTCCCATTTTTGGGATCTTTGGTATGACCCGGCCGGGGATCAAACGCTGACTTCCCAGTCTGGGGCGGACACTCCAACCACAAGACCACTGAGCTGGTGGCGAATGTGAACGTGTAAATACCTGGGGTCAACCATCCAAAGTGATTGTGGAAGCTTAAGAGGCGAACAACTTGAGAGAGGGCAGAGTGGATGGAGGAAAGTGTCTGGAGTGATGGCAGCCGATAGTGAGACCATCTGCAGAGCTTGGAAACGGTGACACTGACAAAAAGGCAGGAGGCGGAGCTGGAAGTGGCAGACTGAGAAAGCTATGATTCTCATTAGGAGTGACAAGGACGGACAGGATCAGAAATTATTAGAGGACCGACCCAGGTGCGGGTGCAGTGAGAGTCATGCAGGTTGCTGGAGTGAACGAGGAAGATGCAGAAAACAGAAGTAGATGGAAACAGGTGATCTGCTCTGCTGATATGCAGACTCAGTTATTCGTTATGTGAAAGTCCTATCTGACATCATACCCTTTTATGCCCATACATGGAGATCCCTGTCTGTAGAACCAGCAACACAGATATGGGCTGTCTTGGCCATCTGTGGATTCTGTTAGTGTGGTATGTGCCCCATGTGGCCTCCATACATGGGCATTTCCATATGAAGTCCTGTTAGATATGGGCTTAATATTGATGACATCAGGGAACTCCATATATGGGCATAAAAGGGATATTTTTAGTGTGACATCACAGTGACATCAGAGCATGATGTCAGAGCGACAAACCCATAGAACCACAGTGTCAGGCGTGACAGAGATACATACATACGGACAAGCTGTGACCGCTCACATACTAATCTGCGACCTCGCAATATGGGTAATGTTTTATTACAACATCACTGAGTTTTAGACCCCAGTCCAATGAACAAAGAGGTTTCCTCTATTTTCAAGGAATGTTTTGCAAAATGTTTTATGATCACTGTAGCTATGGACTAGTTGAACCTCAATATTGCAACACACTGGATGCATGCCAGGATTTAGGCCTCAAGGTAATATTTTTACCTATTTCTTTCTTTCTTTTTGTAAAAAAAAAAAAAAAAGGGGGTCTTCAACATGCCTTTGCATTTAAAGGGGGGCTTTAATACTATAGTTGTCCATGGGAGGGGAGGGCAATAAATACCTGGAAATTATAAGGGGCGCTGGGCATTAGAAAATAAATGATGTCCCTGCATAGAAGTTGCTATCCCACAAACATACGCAAGGTGGTACTAATTAGCCCAACTAAGCTGTGCTCTGCTCTGCTGTGCTTACATGAAGATTCAAGTGCTTATGTTATGTAATGATGCTTACAGTATGGAACCATGTGTTTATAAATACCCCGTAACTATAGCTAGCCTACTGACCAACGAAATTCCGAATACTTTTCAGTGTAATAAGTAACGTACAACAACAGTACATGACTTTCCGATAGGACCAACGTCCCCCATGTTTGAAGGGCGGTAGTTAATATACAGCCTCCCGCCCTCTCCTCTTCTTGTCACAGCAACACTGCCCATGCCCACTGGACCGTCGATACTTATAAACCCACTCGCACCCACACAGACAGAGACAGAGACTGCAAGTCTTTGGCGGCATTCACTCATTTTATAAGAACTTTTTAAACGAAGATGGCATCCGAAAACCTGGAAATGAACGGCGATGCTGACAGAGACGACGGCGAGATAGAGGTAAGAAGATATACACAGTCACACCACACCACCGAACCCGTTACAAAGGGCATGGTGCCCCTGCCTGCCTTGTGCTTTTCATTGACTAATTTATGTCCTCATCCGGTGTTAAGTGTGGAATTCTCACATTACTACCCGTCGCAAACACTCGAAAAATGCTGGAAATCGGCGACTATATGATATCAGCCTCTCTCAAGTCATGCAGCAGCTCAGCCATCATCATCTTCTCTTCACGGTTTCTTTCGGTTTGATGATGACCGGTGTCACACTGAATAAGTAGGCTATAACCATGAATGAGCCTATTAGTAGACCCACTGAATTTGTTTTGTTTTACCCTGGCCTTGCCTATTAGAATAGTTTGGGGATAAAAGTCGAGCATTGTCAATTTAAGTCACACAATTAGACGAGCCAAGGCTATATTGTGAATGTTTTACCAAAAGTTACAAAGTAACTTAGCTAAGTGCTTCAGTACACAAGAAGTGTGTACCCTTGCTTATCTACAGTTATGCGTGGTGCCTGGTGGGTTCAGATTCGTGATATAAAAAGGTAATTATAGCCTATAGCCCTATAGGGCCATTCATTTTTAACACTAATGATTCCATGGTCATAAGTGGCGTTGTAATTAAATAGATCTACATGTATGTATTTATTGATTGATTTAATACTTTATTAGAAGTTAGCATAGGAAAAGCACAGGACAGTACACTTCAAACACAAGGTCTACTAATATGATTTAAACCCAAGAAAGCACTAGGCCTATGGCTTGTTTACAGGTCCCTTTGTACTTAATTCATAGAGAAGAATATATTAATTTTGTTGGGCTTATAGGTTTTAGCAAATGGGTGAAATTCCACCTGTAGCAATGTGGTAATACACTCTTGTTCGCAGACATCCCAACCCCCTCCTGTTTTCATTGATAATTCCCCTTAGAGCCTGCAATGGTATGAAGGCAGATTATCCTGGACAGTATGAATGCACCACAATGGACCACAAATATTTCAATGCACATGTTATAGACCAGTTATTATTTTTTTGCCCGACTGTTCATTCATGCATACAGCAAGTATTAGGATTTACAATAGGATTTACCTTTGTAATACCAAGCTATAGTGTGAGGAGTATGTCCAGTCCACAGACACGCACGCACGCACGCACGCACGCACGCACGCACACACACACACACACACACACACACACACACACACACACACACACACACACACACACACACACACACACACACACACACACACACACACACACACACTTCACTCCAAATTTGAACTGTAGTGGGAAGTTTGTTTTTTTATGAATGGGGAAGCTTGTATAATTTATAAATGTCCTGTTAAACTTTGTTTAACATCATTCTATTTGAGAGGGGGGGGGGGGGGGGGTGACACCTCCCCCCCCCCCCCCCCCCCCCCCCCCATGCACTTCTGTATGTGTTTGGCCTTCCCCATAGCTTTCCAGTTTAGTTGAAGCATGGCCCTGCACCATGTTATTGTGGGACTCCCTCCCTAATGCAAGGTTTGGGATTGCTGTTGCTTCCTTTCAGAGCACGTCCAGTCCATGTGGCATATCTGTAATGTGTTGTGTGTATTTTGTATTGACTATGTGGTTTTGTAGCAGTTGAGGATCACCAGTGCAACTTGTAAATAGAACAAGCTGTTTTCCCCCTATACATGTGTTTGTGAGAGGAGGGCTAGATCATTGGCAAAGTCAAAGACTTCATGGATGGAATAGAGAATCCATCACATTCCTCTCACTATGGTGAAAGAAATGCAAATGCCACATCTCCAGTATTCACTTGATTACGTTTAGTTCAATGTGGTATCAAGCACCAAAAATAGCTGACCTCCAAGCTCACAACGCATTGCAACATGTCGCAATGCGGCACGTTGTGAGCTTGGAGGTCTGCTATTTTCGACATTTTCACCGAAAGGCCCTTATAGAAATGTCAGCCCCTGCCTCCTAACATTTTCTGCACGTCCATGCTCGTTATGACGCTGTTTATTGTGGGTCTGCGTCAATATGCCAACGGGCCGGTATGCCGACGACCTAAACCCAACCTTAACTCTTAACCTCAGTAAAACTAATGCTGGTGAATGCTAACCTGCCGACGCTGGTAAGTAGCTAACCAGCCGACGCTGGTGAGTAGCTAACCAGCCGACGCTGGTGAGTAGCTAACCAGCCGACACTGGTGAGTAGCTAACCAGCCGACGCTGGTGAATAGCTAACCTGCCGACACTGGTCAATGCTAACCTGGTGAATGTTATCCTACTCGGACCAACAGACCCTCGGAACTATGAGCGGACCCCGTTTATGATGAGGTTGGTTGATTAATAATGTTGATATTACACTTCCCCGGCAGAGTCCAGATTCTACTGCAAAGCTACTGATTTTGTTCACACCTGCATGCAGTGCAGGACAATCCATTGTAAAACGGTTGGAGGATGTTGAGATATGAGATGATAAATGGTACCATAACTTCAGAGGATGTTTCCAAGGCTTCAAGGTGGATGCTATTGAAAGCCTTCTGGAAAAATCTAAAAGTTGTCATTGATTTTCCTAAGAGCGAAGCTGTGGTCTGTGCCCAGCACACCTTCACATCCGCCACTAGCTCAGTGGTCTTGTGGTCGAAGTGTTTGTCGTCCCCCCAGGGTTCGAGACTAAGGGACTCCCGACGTCCCGGGGACGTAAAAGTATATATTTGTGATGCAAATTAATCTCCCCTGGGACGCAGACGGGACGTAGAGATTTTTGGAGCCAACGGTGCATATCAATGTCACTGCTCAAATGGTGTGCAAACTCGCAGCATGAGACACACAGAAAATAAATATGATGTAAACAGAATGTTTAAGAAGTTTCAGGTGGAACTTAGTTGCTAAAATGCTACGCTATTTGAAGAGGTTACCAGCAGAATGAGGTAGAGAACAGACTGTCAATCTGGGTTACAAGTTACTAGTGGAAAATAGCCGATCTACAAGCTGTGGCTGAGAGATAAATCTTACCATCCCCTTTCCTTGGAAAATATTGCTGCGACACAAAGAGTAACGTTGGATATGATTTGGATTGTGATATTAATAATGAAAATGTAAAGCGGAGCGCGATGTCGAGCGGAACAAGCGGAGAGAAACGAGACGGTCGAAGGATGGTTGCGTCTAGCAGCGGTGGCGTGAGGTTCGAAATGGAGGTGGAGGAGGATTTGGAAAATGAAAGAAATGATTCGGAAGAACAGAGAGCGCGTAGGAATGAAAAGAAAAGAAAGAAAGGACCGACGTCAGAAACTTCAGAAAGTGAAGACGAAGATGAGAGTACTGTGGTTGGGATGAGAGCGATGACAAAAAGGGGATTTTTAGTGACGCTCAAAAGATTGGAAAGTTTGTTGAGAAGAAAGTGGGCCGTGTTAAGTCAGTGAGGATCAACAGGAGTGGGCTGGTGATTGTTGAATGTAATGACAGAGACCAGGCGGAGAAAGCAATGGAGATTATGGCTTTTGATAAGATTGTGTCACTGATAGTGGCGTGCCACTATCAGTGACACAAGATCAATTGCAGAGGTGGAATGAGTCTGTAGAGCAAGAAGGCTGACAAGGTATGAGGGGGGAAAACAGGTGTTTTCCAAGTCAGTATGTTTGACATTTGATGGGGACTTATGGGGACTTATGACGGATATATGCTGAATATATGAGCTATCGTGTCAGGCCTTATGACTCATAAGTTCTCTCATAAGTTATGAGAGAGCTCCGTTAAGGTGCTATTGTTGTCAACAGTTTGGGCTTGTAGCGGCGATATGTAAGGACAACAAAGTGTGTGGGAGGTGTGGAAAAGAAAGTTGCAAAGGAAAGTGTAAGGAACAAGCAGCAGAGTGTTTGTATTTAATAGTAATACTAATAGTTCTGCATTCATTTATTATTTTTTATATTATTTTTTGGGGACGGATTACATTCATTTGGGGACGGTTAAATTTGTATTTGGGGACGGTCCCGGGACGTAGGTGAAAAAAGTTAGTCTGGAGCCCTGCGTCCCCAAATCCTGCTTGTTCATCTCACTGTATATCATGTCTGATGTCATTCGGTGCATGATGATCTTGCAGAATATGTTCTTGGAACTGACAGCAGTGTAACGCGGCCCTCCAGTTTTAAGCATTCTGATAAGAGTGCTTTTCTTTTGTACTTTAACGATCACTCCTTTTGTCCTGTCTGATGGTATCTTCACTCCAGATATCAGTGGAAGGAAGGAGGATGTTTATTGGCAGCCAATTCTGCATGAGCTTTTAAGAGCTCTGCATTTAAGTTCTCAAGACCTGGGGAGTTCCTGTGGTTTGTTACCACATGAACCCAAGTGTCCCTATTCTGGGAATATCATAATAGGCAACCATTGAATGAAAATAGGAAATTACAAAATAGCACATCTACAAGGTCAATAGCAGATCTACAAGCTCATGGCGTGTTGCAACGCAACATGTTGTGGGCTTGTACATCGTCTATTTCCGACAAAGTGATTTTGTGTGTAGAGGGAACAAAGTAGGGGTCCCCTGGGTATAGAGCCCAGGGGTCAACGAAGTGATGTTTTAAATGATTAATAACACAGGTCCATGCATAGTGATAAAGCTACAGAAATTGCCCCTTGCAAATAAATAACTGTTAGGCAAATGACTGATGGGACTCAAACACAGACACAATAGAGAGCTAATATTGTACTGTTGCTGACATTTTCACTAGGGACACCTGCAGTCTCACCGTATGGAAGAAGACTTCCCTTCTGACCTTGTTGTAACAACCCAGGTCGAATGGTACTTACTTCTCGTTGATAAAACCACTTTGTGAAAACTCAGGACTCTTACAAACAATATGTTCCTCTTTAAATTACACCACTAAACACTTTCAATTCCTCAATTATTATTATTTTTACAACTAGGGCTCTTTTATTAGTTCATAAAAATGTATTTGTTTATTGCTTTCTATCGTTTCCGGGATTTTTATCTTTTCTGGATATGGATTGTAGAGTTCTTGTTAAACGCAGATTACAATTTAATACCAAGTGAAATTAAGAAATCAATTCTCTGTTTATTTTAATTATATTATTTGTTTAATGTAATATGTCATCCTTAAATCATACAATGGCAGTTTATTAGCATACATGACACTTTCAACCTGGTGTCCCTATTTTGGGCATTTTTTCTCTTGATTTACAGCTGATTTAGTTGCAGCTTATTTCATTGATTGAATACTTTATTACTACTACTACTACTACTACTACTACTACTACTTTATTAACAGTTTGCAAAAACAAGTACAAGAAATTACAGTTCAATATAAGGCCTGCTAAAGGGATTTTAAACCCAAGAAAGCACTATGGCTTGTTTCCATTTGGGTCCTTTGTACTCAATTCATCGAAACTCTTGGATGGTCTGGTCATGTCTTCCCAGAAAAGCAACCTGTATACCAAAGTCGGACAGGTTCTGAGGGGCATTGTCAGGGAATGTCTGCTGAGGCCACGTTGTGGCCTACTAATCTGTCAGGCAAGGAGCAAGATACCCTGTTGGACTCTAATGCAGGCACTCAGAGGCAGAGAGAGAGTGAAAACAAGTCCAGTTTACTTTTACAAACAAGTGAAACAGGAGAGAGGTGGGTGAGGCTAGAATCGTGGTCAAAGGGGCGAGGAGGGGGTCAGCTTATTATCAACTGGACAGTTTGGGGATTCAGTTTGAAGGGGTAAGGCAAACGGTTCAGGTCCAAAGAGCAGGTAATCTCTCTGATCAGGCTAAGGCACACATGGGAAAAGAGTATTGGTAAATCCAGGCAACAATCGGGGATCCAGATTCCAGAACGCAGGAGATTAGACAGAAAACAGATTATCTCGATGGGACGCTGCCTGCTGGCAAACGACACAGGCAGTAAACTGAACCGATTAGTAGGTGCTCAGTGTGTCATGAGGCTGCTAGTTATATACTGAGACTAGTCATGACTCATGAGTGGGGAATTGGTGGGTTTAGTGCTATCTCGTGTCTGGCATGATGCGATGATTGAAGAGCCCTCTCCCACTCCAGAAAGCAAAAGTCAACGTTTGACTGTTTACATCTCCCGGACGACTCAAAGAATCCCATTCCCTATTGTTATGTCCCAGTTGGTGGGCTAGGGAGGAGGGACATTAATATAATATACCCAAATGACACATTGAAACAAGACAGATGTTTCAGTGAACTGAGAGCTTTATTCAAAAGTAACTTAACTTGGGCTAAGGCTAACAATAACGTTTGACTGTCTACATTTCCCAGACGACTCAAAGAATCCCATTCCCTTTTGTTACGTCCCAGTTGGTGGGCTAGGGAGAAGGGACATTAATATAATATACCCAAATGACACATTGAAACAACACAGATGTTTCAGTGAACTGAGAGCTTTATTCAAAAGTAACTGGGGCTAACAATAAGGTATTTAAGTCAATGACTAAAACATACAGGTAAGATAAAGTACAATCAAAACCATCATCTAAATACATTAAAGAACTAACCTAAGCAAGAGATAAACAAAAATCCTCTTACATTAAATACAAACAGAAATTTCAACCTGTGGCACTCACCTCTATCCTAGTGTAAATAACAGAAACAGTCACCTACAGTATGTGTGTGAATATGTTTTGATTTGATTGATTGAATACTTTATTAGATGTTCACATAGGAAAAGCACAGGTCCACGAATAGGATTTAAACCCAAGAAAGCACAATGGCTTGTTACACATTGGAGTCCTTTTGTACTCAATTCATAGAGAACTGAAGCTGAGTAAAGGATACCCCGGCCGTAACTAATCTACCCTTCTGTGTAATACGATAGGCTATTCAAGAACTGAATGGTTAGGGTTTGGACTAGAGACTGGTGGAAGCATGGCAGGAGGGTAAGAGGAAGAACAAATGTGACTATACTAATAGATAGACCACCTAGATAGATAGAGCTTGAAATTCAGTCTTCAGAGGCAGCACAGTGTTATGTACTGGTGTGGTGAGAACTCAAACGCAGAACAACAAGGCAGGTAGAGCTCAAAACCCATGATTGTGTGTTTCAATAGGGCATAGCAGTGGGCATGGTTTACTGGTGCCACTAAATGAAACTCGGCCATTCATTTATCCCATAGATAGAGATTTACACACATATTTATATCAATTATTTTAAGCCTAGGATCAAGCCATCCAGGATCCTGGTGAATCATGACCATAAAACCTTTGATTCTGTGAAAACAAATGTCTGAATATTTAATGATATCATATAGGCCTACCACATTTAATTTGGTAAATACCCTTTGTTTAGCGGTTTTCTTTTCCTTTCTTTCACAGAACCAAAGATTTTATGGTCATGATTCACCAGCATCCTGGATGTCTTGATTCTAGGCTTAAAATAATTTATGTAAATATTTATCTCTATGGGAAAATGTTTTAGTGGCACCAGTAAACTACCCCACTGCTATGCCCTACAGATGAACAGAGTAAGACATCACAATCACAAACACTAAACAATGACCCAACAAGGACTGACTACAAGACTAATACATGAGTGCTGATTACAAATAAGATCCAGCTGAGGAACATATGAATATGGAACTAGGAAAACTAGACATGAACATGGCATCTATTTATTATTGATATTTTCACTATCTAAAAATGCTTTTTAAACAATAATAAAAAAGTTGCGGTTTTGGACGTACAAGGTTTCCACCCCTCTGTGACAATATCAATATGGGTTTTCCACACAATTGACCTCCCAGCTGGGATTTGAAAAGAAACATATCTTTGTTTGCTTAGTTTTCCATGGGAGGTCCAAAGTGATGGCAGCGAAAAACTACTCATTATTGTTCTAAGTCAGCTACTTGTTTATTTTAAAGCAGTGTTGTGCAGGGTCAGTCCACACGGTGCTCAGTGCTTATTACTGGCTCATGGTTGGAACCAAATGTAGAAAGAACAACTAGCATATTGTTAGCCTCATAGCATAATTGTCTATATTATATTTTTAAGGTTTTCAGGAAACAAAGTCAATTTGTACCTGCTTAACTCTATTCCTCTAACACTGCTGCTTCACCCTGCCTTATAGCGAATGTATATCATTGAATAAATACATCATGCATACTTCTGCTATATATCTTTATTAATGTCTCTAGATTTTTAAAGCCTCACTACAGCTGTATCAGTACCTCAATCACAGATGTAAAGCTGACAGGGATGTCAAATACATGAAGACCAAAACTTTAAACTTAGAATACACTGACCACGGTAATAAAAAATAAAAAAAATTGGGAAACAAAAGCAACATGTCACACACTAAAAATACTATATATTTGTTTAGCCATTTGTAAATCTGAGAGGGTACAAATAGGTTCAGTTTGTACCCTCTCAGAGTTACATGAACACTGATGATTTCACAGCACAGGTGCACTCATGTGTTGGTCAACCACAAGGACAGCTTTCTCTACTGGTCTGGCAGGCTGTCAGAGATTGAGAGGAAAGCTTGCACAGTTGAACCTCAGTCCTTCACGATGCCAACCTGGGGCACAACAAGGCTGTCCTTGTTATAGAGAGGTAGACTGAGCTCCACCCAAAAGAAACATACAGTGCTCTGCTCAACTCTGGCAAAGAGAGAGAGAGAGGTTTGTGTTTGGGTTTCATTTAGGGATTTACTGTGTGATGTAAGGTTTAGTAATGTTTGGTTTTCAGTTTTTTTTTTGTGATGTAATATAAATGGTAAATATTGCATTTATATAGCGCTTTTTATCCAAAGCGCTTTACGGAGATTACATTATATTCACCCATTCAGAAGTAATTAGGAGTTCAGTGTCTTGCTCAAGGACACTTCGACACTAACTCTAGGGGAGCCTGGGATCGAACTGGGAACCTCACGGTCCCCATCCGGCCACTATACCGGACACTCTAACCTTGAGCCACTGCCACTGTAGTTTTGGCACATAAATTGGCTCCTCTTTTCGCCACTTCGGTGAAAGGAAGGAAGCACATAACACAAATAATCGACATCTATTGTGTAGATTATTGTGTTTACAAATGAGTGTCTCAACACAAGTGTTACATGAGATCCCTCCCTGCTCTCATTGCCTTTCTGTGCCACTACATTTTTAGCGCTATGACAGTCAGTCAGTACACTGCCAAGAGTCTTGGCAACAAATTTTCCATTGTTTCCTGTCCCTGTCATACCGTATGGGTGGAGACTTCCCTTCTGACCCAGGTCAAATGGTAATATGCCTTCCAGAGACGGGGTTTCGCTTCTCTTTGCTAAAACCATTTTGTGAAAACTCAGGGCTCTTGTAACAAACTGTTCCTCTTCAGATTCCAGTAGAATCTGAAGAGGAATAGTAAGAGAAAATCTGGGGTGTAAAAAAGCAAAAAGAATCATAGTCTAAACATTTATTGTGACGGTCAAGGTCACACTCTCACTTCACCCGAAAACTTCCCACAAACTCTCACTTCCGCCAAACTTTTCCAAATGTCATTGTTTTTTCCCGGGGTTTTCGTACTGACCAGTGGTGGAAAAAGTACTCAAACGTTTTACAGAAGTAAAAGTATCAATACTGCGATGTAGAAATACTTTGTTACAAGTAAAAGTCCAGAATTAAAAATGTACTTGAGTAAAAGTACAAAAGTATTGGCATCAAAATGTAAAAGTACTCATTATGCAGACTGTGCTATTTCAAGTTTTCAAATGGATAAAAATCTTTTGAAAATGCGATGCATTGTGAACTTCGATCAGCTACTGTATTTTCAAATGTCCGAAATGTATTTAGGGCTGAAGTGGTTTGTATGTTTTATAATAATAAACAAAATCTACAAATAAATAATAACTAAAGTTTTAATTATTTAATTTTAGTGGAGTAAAAGTACAATATTTACCTCTGAGATGTAGAGGAGTTTTAATTAGAAGTAAAATTATTGGAAATTGTAAATATTCCAGTAAAGTAAAAGTACCTAAAACTGTATTTAAGAACAGTACATGAGTAAATGTGCTTAGTTACTTTACACCACTGGTACTGACACCAACGTTTCTGCTCAGGTTTTTTGTACTGACCACTAGGCCTTTCACAATTATTACATAATCGTCTAATTTCAATTATTTGATATAATCGCAATTATTTTGTCATAATCCTCATAATCGTTTCACATTTTCAAAAATAGTGGAAATAGCAGATCTAAAAGCTCACGGCGCGTTGTGAGCTTGTATATCAGCTATTTCCACTTTCAATGTTCTTTTTAAAGGATAAAGTTGTATATGTCAGTAATTTCTTTGTATATTTAGGTTATGTGTCATATCTATCTACCATGTGCAACTTCAAAGCCTAAAAGCCAAACAGAAATGTAATTGTCAACAACGAAAACACAATTATATCTTTAACCGCAATTATTTGAGTGACGATTAATCATAAAGTAAAATGTCATAATCGTGACAGTACCACTGACCACCAGTGTTTCTGCTCAGGTTTATCGTACTGACACCAGTGTTTCTGTCATAGACTGTAAAAGAATATGGACGGTACGAAGCCATTGGTTTCTATGCGGCGAAGATGTCGCTTTTTTGTCCCTTGTATGGGTGTCGCCATCATTGTTTGAATGGTACCCCCTGTGGTACCCCAGGAATCATAAGGAATGCTATTGGCTGCCAACGGTCACGTGCAACCGCAGGGATACATGGGAGAATGTTGTCGGAGCCTCCCGAAATACAGCACATGAAGAAGAACACAGCCGGCTGGTATCAGTTTAGTTGGCCACGCCCCCCGCAACTTTATCATCAATTTTAACTTTAATGGGACCATATTTGTACAAAACACATATCATGGTAATCGAAAGGCAGTTTTTCACTAGCGACAGGAACCATAAAGTATTTATGACGATGTTTATTAAGGTTAGAAAATCAAAGAGGAAAATGAATGGGGTCCAGTGGAGAACAAATCTTTTTGGTACCTCGCGGGGGGAAAACAGCGCAACTAGCAGCCAATCATGGGATCTTTCTCTTCCGGGAAAGCTTCATGAATAATCCAGCCAACAACACCCCTGGTTTCTGTTCAGGTTTATCATACTGACAACAGTGTTTCTGCCCAGGTTCCACCACGGCGGAGCCGCTGGCCAGGGAGGCTGGGCCAACGAGGACCTCTGAACATGAACCATTATGCCAACAAGAAGAGTGCAGCAGAGAGCATGCTGGACGTGGCCCTGCTGATGGCCAACGCCTCGCAACTGAAGGCAGTGCTGGAGCAAGGACCAGAGTTTACCTTCTACGTTCCCCTCATCACACTGATCAGCATCTCCCTCATCCTCCAGGTGGTGGTGGGAGTGCTGCTCATCTTTATTGGTGAGTAATGTATGGTGGTGCAGTGAGGCGTTATTTGGAATAACACATGAGTTCTGGGCAAACCCCGCCCATGGAAGCTTTTGATTGGCTGAACTGGAGCTAGGGAGCTCTCCTTTTTGTTCGCTTGGACCGCGCGGAGGTGCGACCACCTAAACCTAACCCTAACCCTAACCTTAACCTCAGTAAAACTATGCCTAAACCTAACCCTAACCTCAGTAAAACTATGCCTAACTCTAACCCTAACCCTAAACCTAACCTCACTGAAACTAACGCTCTGAGTAACTAACCTGCCGACGGGCGTGAAAACAAATGGCTCCGCCCAGAACTCATGTGCGATTCCAAATAACGCTGCAGGGAGTAATCAATGCAGGGTGGGAAAATAACCACATGAATGGTAAATGGTGCATGATAATGTTCTCCATTTGTGGTACAACAAAGTATATAAGTGGTTAATTAAAGGTCAGTAAATAAATCAACCTAGTGCTGGATCACTCCATATCAAAGAACTCAAATTAAATTCAAGACAACCCATACTCAGTTTGTTTCCTGTCTGTTTTATTGGTGCACTAAATGTAATTGTATTGGAATAATTAAGTTGTATTGGCCTCTGCCTTCCCCAGTAGCTGGATCTAACCATTGTGTTTTCTCAGGGGACATTATGCAAAATGTAAGTGATTAGTGTCCACTTTGGTGACTTGACTGTCACATGGCCTTTACTGATCAGTGTCATGATTGATATCATATCTATTACTATACTATACTAGGTGGAGCAGAATATGGGAAATGGGACAGATCCATGTTGATGACATGACTTTAGAGATACTGTGTACCACTTTGCGTGATTTTAGGGCAAGATCTGTGTCCAAAAATTTGATTTTGCAGAAATCGGCCTGATGGTGGTGCTAGAAGAGGGCCATGTGAGAAATCAGGTTGTGATTTGCCATCCAAGGAGTGTGTGTGCAAAGTTTGGCATCAATAGGGCCATAAGAGTAGGGGCAAAGGTGTGACGTGACTGACGGACAGCCGGTGGAGCTTTTCATAGTAAAACTCACTCTCCTAAAATGTGTCATCTTACATTATAAATAAACTATCTGTTGCAGTGGTCAATGTTTGAGTTTCTGGGTACAACTCTCTTTAGAAATGTTGCATAGTAGTTCAGAGTTTATCTTGTCACAGAGGGAAGTGTCCCCTCCTCCCCCTGTCCCCACACTGTCTTTATCTTTCCCTGACAGAGAATGACATTGAGTGTGAGGAGCCAAAGAGACAGATGTAGAGTTGTTCGTTGTTGATTCCCTCTGCTTTCAGCTGTTTCCAATTTCCTGTGTTCTCTCTATTATAACACCCACAGGGATTGGGGATTGTGTCATAGGCAGAGGCAGGGGGTGGGGAACGGGGGGGAAACCCTGAAAGATTCAGTTCAGTTCCGACTTCAACTTTATTGTCATGTACGTATTATATAATACAATCAAATACTTGTGCTCTGGCTCGCTCTGCCATAACACAACAGCAAGAGCAAAAAGCTGAGAACTAGACAGAAGCTCTGCTGGAACATGCCAGAGATGCCTAGCTAATTACTTGCAGATAGAAAGAACCTATTTTTTTCTTGCTTAATTTTGGTGATTTTGGAGTGTTTTAAGTTGCGCTTTGTGAGTTTGTAGCATTTTGTTTCTTGTCAGTAAAAACAACTTGCAAAGTGTTTACAAGTGACTGTTTACCTCGTTCCTATAACCCGAAGGCACAGCTGTGTGTTTCTAAGAGACATCAATCCCATAACCAGGAGGGATGTGGAAACCGTTTAGATCCCATAATCTAGAGGGACAGCATTGTAATTGGATGTTTGGTTATTGAACAACTGCTAGGCCATAATAAGTCTTATTATGACTTAGGTTATCTGATTCTCATAATGTGAAAGATAGACTGATTGTGTTGTACAGACCTGTTCATACCTGAGTGGATCTTACATTTGGCTACACTGCAACTTTAACAAAAAAACTATTGTTATTGCACTGGAGGCTACAACAAAACAGTTTTAATTCAGTGCATTGGTATGTGACTTTGTTTTGGAAAAAATGGAACGCTGGTATTTTTCATATCATCAAATGTGGGCCCGTTTTAAAAAGGCTTTGTCCCCTGCCATATGTAATCGATTGATTTGTATCATTTAAGGTGGGTGGTTTTGATTGACTGATTGAAGAATGTATTAGAAGTTTGCCTAGGAAAAGGAACAGTTTCATGACAGTACAGTTCACTGGTACACGGTCAACTAAAAGGATAGGCGTACTTGGAGTTTTTAAATTGAGATCCTTTGGGGGGCTAGAAGTGGGAATAAATGGAGTAAATACAGTGAAAGAAAAGAGGGCCAGCTGTCATGCCTAAAATAAGCACTTTAGGGAGGACCTGAAGCTAACAATAATGCTAATTTAGGTAACCCATTCCACATGACTGCTATAGATAAGGGAGCAACATTATTCTGAAACTCTTCCACTCTGATGAAATTAGCTGTGAGGACGTGAATTATTGGATTAAGGATCAACCTAATTATTTTGAGATTTATGCAACTTATTTTCGTTAGGATTTTAGGGGATATCGGGATTTTAGGGGTGTTGTTGTACCAGGAAGTGCAGGCATAATCAAAACGACTTTGAACATTGCCACTGCCAAGATTTCCAAAGCTCTTCTGTCACTGAATTGAATATTCTGGCTAGACGTTTTACGTTTTGATGCACCTTTGAGATATTTTAGTGCCATACTCTCGCCCAGATGAATTATTGTCTAGTAAGCAGTCTAAATAAGTAACTTCTTCCAATGCCTGTAACTTCAGGGTCACTTACTACCACTGTGAACCCAGGAGAACTCTCTCGTTTAGCATTAAAGTGTATCGACTCTGTTTTGCCAAGATTGAGAGGCAAAATATTATCTGTAACCAGGTACTGATTCTGTATACTTCTGCACTAAGCATTTTCTCTACCTCTAGTTTGTCATGGTGAAAGACTAGCAGAGTTGTGTCATCGGCAAAGAGGAACATGCTAAAATGACAGGCTGATTTCATGTTGTTGACATACTGTGTAGTATGTCAGCGGTAGCATGTAAGGTGGTGCATGAAACATGCCAAACCTGTCCATCTCTACCTGGTTCTCACATCTTTCTTCTCTGGACCAGTGAGGCATGTAACGACATTGAATTACCATGACAGATATTCACTTGAGGGCAATACTACCAACAACATGCTGTTCATACAAGACTCTTAAATGATTAGTCTAATAGCTCATCCAGGTCAGCAAGAAATTCTGCTTTGGTAAGCTGTTGTAAGCTCTCTCTTCTGTCTCATTTCTAAGAAATTGATGGCAATATTGTGACTAAGCTGAATTTGACTGACTTTCCATTTTGTCTCTTTTTTTTCCCAAAGTGAAGTGGAACTTGAATGACCAAGCCATGCACTACAAGCTGGACATCATGGAGAACTTCGCCACAGCGTTTGTATTCATCATAGTGGTTGTCAACGTCTTCATCACAGCCTTCGGCACACAGCGGCCTGCCAGCTCATGACCAACAGTTCCTCAATGACCCCCTCTCTTCCTCCTGTTCAACATTTCAAACAGGTGCGGATTAGAGGGGATCATACCATAGTTGAAATATGGACAATAATTCTTGTCTTCATTCTTAAAATACGATTACCATTTTTTGACAACGTTGTGTCTTGAAACAGGCGTATCTGTTATTGTGTGATACTTCAGCGCGACCCAGGCTCCCACAAGTCTCCAGCTCTGACGTTCTCAGTTGACTAAAGGACGAAACGATGATTTTGATGTGCCCATCAAGTCCTTTCATATAGATTTATAGTCTAGCCGACTTCTTTTTGCAAATGGGCAGTGGTGTAGTGGAGGGTATACAAGGTTATATGCTGTATACCCACTCCAGTTTTCAGTGGGTACTGCGTATAGAGCAATCAGTTAGTGTTGTCACAACATATATTGTATATACAGTATGTTTCAATACATTGTGACCGGTGTTTAAATACTTATTTGCCGCACTATGGATACTAGCTGTGGAAAAGTCAAGAAAACAATTTGCATTTTTCTCGCGCCACAGCAACATACACAGCAACAAGAAACGCTAGTTGGCAGAGCAATGCCAAATAATGATGCTAACAATACATTTAGCACATTTTTTGCTTTGACTGCTTTGAAACAGGAGTGTGATGATGATAATGATGATGATGATTATATACTTTTTTAAACACAGATCCTATGTTTTGTTGGTCATTTTAATATATTGCCTTTGTTTCTGTGCTGGTGACAATATTAATTACCCCTTTGGCTATTATTAATAAAGTATATCATCATCTTCGTCGTTGTTGTCATACACATTACTAGGCATGTTGAAAAGGGGCTTTTATTAAAGCTTTTTGGGTCTAAAATCTAAGTTTTTCTTGTTGCTGCTCTTTGCACTTTTGGAGACAATCCTACCTTACTCTTGCAAAGAGTAGAAACAACAAATACTTAGATTTGAGTTTTTTTGCATGACCTTTAAGCCATTTTCTTCAAGAGCACTAGCGTAGCGTGTTCTATGAGTCATATTAAAGATCATTCCTGGAGCACATATTTCACTACCTCTTTATGATAAGATATGATATAGGCTATATCAGAATAGCCTAATATCAGAAGCCTTTATTTGTACTATGACTCATGCATAGCAAGGATTAAAACACGCCTAAGAGTCCGGCACACTGGCTATCCGCGGGGTGAAACAAGTAAAGCCTTTTAATTTGTATTAATTGTTTCATGTTGTTTATGCATCAACTTTATTATACTTATCAAAGAGTACCTTCGTTGTATTTTACTCATCTGCCAAAAAGACGTGTTCCTCTCATTTCTTTTCTTTTCAAAATATGTGTATACCCAGTTCTCCAGATACCACTACACTACACCACTGCATAAAGGCATTCTATTGGACAGTTTTTATGTAATATTATGTAAAGGTCTGCACACTGTGGCTTAAAGGGCTACCAGTCCCAAAGCTTTATTCGATTAACGTTTTGGCGTTTTGTCTTCAGATTTTCAGAAGATGTTTTAGTCAAAACGATAATCAAAAAATGGGAGCCTTTTAAGCCACAGTGTGCATAATTTTATTTTTGAGTTGCTAGTGATTTTCGTTTGGTGCTGCACCTACTCTTCAGTGGATGTGCAAGCTTTGTATTAGTTTTTATAAGATCAATTTTATTACCTCATATGAGAACTCTTATCAAACTAAATAAAAAATATGCAATTTATTTAAGGCCTTGTATTATCTACATATCATAAGCATTCGATTGGCCTATACCATCTTGATGAATGCCTTAAAAACTGTGCTCAGTTTTAGTTTGAGTGTCTCTGAACCTCCTAAATATACCTTTGTTTTTTTATACATATGATTCCCAAAGCACTATTAGAACTCACCTTTTAGTGAGGTTTGTACTTTAGACCAGTGTGTGTCTACATAGGCTCTGTTTTAGGGCCTTCAGTGTTACTGCAGCTGTAGTGTTGATGGGGACAGCATCAGGAATCCTACTGCCTTTAGATGAGGCCTTGTTACCTGAGAAAGCAGATTTATTTTGAACAATGCTACACTCTAGTGGTCAAAGCTTTTACTGTTTACAGTTCTCAAACCTCAGTTATAATATACAAAGCATGTTGTGTTCTATGCAAAAAATATAAAATTAATTATCTGTGTTTCTTTAGTGTATCCCTAAGGGTAACAGGTCAGGTGTGCACTAGGGACAGCTGGGCACCTTGATATAACACTGTCTCTCTCTCTGTATATCCATCATTTTGAGGCTATACTTTACATTACTTAAGACCATTTTTCAAATATTTCGTTTTTTTTGTTTTACATCGAGGTGCCCAGATGTCCTTATGCCCACCTGACCTGTCCTGTATCCAACCTAAGACCATTATACTGTTAACTTTGAAGATGTGTTTACCATTTTAAAGGACCAATGTGTTTGCCCAGCTTTATAATCTGTTATATTTTGCACTGTAAATAAAAATTACCATTTTGTGACCAATCAATGAAGTTTGTAAATAAAACGACAAAACACAAAATATCTTTTTTTATTATCCCTTATTTATTGTATAGTTACATTTCATGGCACTTGAGATCTAAGGCATTCTTTAAATACAGTACACAGAATGTGACATTTATACAGACTCACTAACACATATATTATGCACCAATTCAAAATCATATCCCAACAATTATATTTCTAATCGCTTATAAATATGTATTGAAACAAACGAGGTACAAACAGGCTGACTGACACAGTAGCAGGAGTCGATGTCAGATTTGCACCTTTTCCTATTTTAAGTTTTCATGGTGAGATAACTGCTTTAATAGTGTCTATTTTAAATACTGCACACACTTGCAAACATCAACAACATTATCATTGGCCTATTTAGGGCAAGTCATAGTCATAGGGCATATAGCAGTGGGCGTGGTTTACTTGTGCTACTAAAATAATCTCCCATTCATTTTCCCCATAGACTATGTAAAAAGTTCATTATTTTCCGTAATCCCATAAAGAAATGTAACTTTCATATATTCTAGCAAACAGCTAACATCTAAAATCCATATCTCAAATTATTACAATATGGTATTATTGACCTGCCCCTGACCTTTCTACTGTAGGCCTATTATTTTGTATTTTGACTGTCTTGTCATTTTCTGCATAGTAGCCTACTGCGTTTTATTTGTCTGTCATTTAACTCAGTATGAGTTGTAAAAAGGGACCCAAATTCAGGGCTGCCAACATTGGACTGTCAGAATCCAGGCGATTGGGGGCCGTGGAATAACCCAAGGTCTGGGGGTCCTCTCCCCGAAACCTTTTAACAGGGTAGATTTATTTTCCTGGTCCAGGGAAAAAAGGAAAATAAAAAAAAGTTCTTAAATAAAATGAAGAATACTATGCTTGTGAGCAGAGCATTTTTTAATGATTGAGTGTTTCATTGCTATTTTCTTAAACCAGCCTGTTGTACAGTATGAGTGACTGAGCAGACGGGCACATTTCCTAAGAATGATAACTAAGGGAATCTGGTACACTTCCCCTTCTTGAGAGAAGTAGGAGGTCAACAACACAGAAAAAGGCCCTTCTCTGTGGAAGTTCTTGACCTCCTTTTCTGTGGAAGTTCTTGACCTCCTACTTCCCAGTTAACTGCTGTCAACTACAACTTAGCTCACCAGGTCATTGATTGAACTGTTTCTCAACTTGTGGTCCATGGAACACTAGTGGACCATATAGTGGTCCATGCCGGTCTCTGCTTGTCTCATGTCATTTTCTGGGTCAAAACATGCCCTGTACATATATTCTTCAGGTATGCCCGAATTAAAATACTACTAGAGATGCGTAGTTACAAACGGTAAAAAAAAAATAAAAAAAAAAAAAAAACTCATCCAGAACTTCACAAGGGACATGTGCTTCATCTGACTTCATTTAACTTGTTTTCTACAGAGGAAAATACTTAAGTAAATATACTTAGTTACTTTCCACCTCTGGTCCTTCACTATTTGGGGCACGTTATTACAGGCGTAGGCCTATTTATTTTAACAAATGTATTTATAGCTGATGGCGTACGTACGTAGGCTACAAGCAATGCTGTATGTTAACCGCTTTTGGTGTAGGATAAATAAGTAATTACAAATACCATTAAAAAACTTGGTTAGAGATGCCACGAAGTAGGTGGCAATGCCTTAACCGTATATGTGTTGAAGGCCACTAGGACCTCTTCCATCCTTGTCAAGGGGAGTGCTAACCTTCTCTCCTTTCATACAACACAACTTAACGCTTGCCGACCCAGCTACTTATAGGTGCTATTTCCCGACACACTGTCACCTATGGTTTCCATTCAGATTTGTATCAAAATTCAACACTCCCAGTTATTAACAGTATTATTACCTGTTACATTAGTTATCTTTTCTAAAAAACATTCACCGTCATTATTGTACTTTTAAGGCTTAGATGTTTACTTTTATATTCGATTCCGCAATTCACCCACAATGCACCGCACAACGCCTTGAATATGTAATTCGGCTGGACCAATCGCATGCGTCGATTGCGTCCCGGCAATAATGTAACGGCGGGGACAAGTCTGAAACGTTTACAGTCGCCATTATCGACGATCGCAGTTGGTTTGTCAATAGTATTTTATATAAAGATAAAGCACTAAGCAAAACGAACCAATCGCCGAGCAAATAATGCAATAAGAGTGATACACAATGGATACCCTTGTTTGCCAGGAGAGGGCACTCGTGTTCTAACAAAACCTTTCACCATTAACAGTACTGGTAATGAATTTACTTCCGAGTGTACAATGGTCATTATTTCTTCAAGTAGGTTATGTCCAAAACTGAAAAGCAATAAAAAGGTATTAATCACAGTACTGAAGGTAGGCCTACTATACAAAAGCACACAGGATCTCAACTTTTATTTTTCAATGTCATAAAAGGTGGTATGCTGGTTAGGTTGTTTTAAAATGTGTTTTGAAAGTGTTGTAAATATATATATATTTCGCTCCTATACAATCATGGTTTTCTTTTCAAATGGTGGTGATTGGAATGCTGCTTTATTTGATGCACTTTGGAATTGGAAGAAGAAAAAAACTGTTAACCCATAGCCTTCTATAGCCATATGACTACTGATACGACAGGTGAGAAAACTAAAATTGGGTAGAAACATTTTGGAAATGTAAAAAAATAAATAACTTCAGGAAAAACTAATGCAAAGACGTTGGTGCAGGCCTTCGTATTAGGTCAGTATCAGGATTGGTTTTCAAGGCAGCAGGAGTAGGTTTGTTACCAGTGTTCTACCAGTGTTCTGGTAACAAACAACTGAATTTAGATTTCCCTAGACATAATAGTAGGCAGAGATGTCTGATCATCCGGCTATGCAAGACTAGTTAACCCATAACATTACATACGTGTCTTAACAGTATCTAGACCTGAAATAATATCAAATTAAAATGGTGCAAAAATAATAATAATCTGAAAGTGCATTTTCTTGTTCCCTTTCAGACGAACAAAGCATAAAGATAATATATAGACAGATATGTACAAATGCATGATGATTCAACCCCTGAATTCATAATGCGTTGTGGTGGCCTGGTCTTCCTGCAGGAGCTGCGATGACGATGGACACGCTCACTGTTTTGTGAGGGTTTTGTCTGTGTACCATATGAGAACCTCCTGAGCTTTTTTGCCCAGACCCAGAGCTGCCATGCCGAGGGCTCGGCAGCCACCTGTGAGTTTAGATTCTACAGGGGGGGAAACAGGGAATAAACAGCATTAATTGTAACAATGTTTATTAAACATGCCTAAAACTGATGATTATATCTGATTTCGACATTAACATGGCATCAGATGTTTAAAAGAAAGAAAGAAAAGGAACTTACCGCTGTAGTAATACAATATGGCCATTCCTACAGCAACGCCGAAACAGCTCAGAAAGAACAGAGGATCTAGGACAAGAAAGAGATGACCATGGCAGTTTCAACATGTGCTTTATAGAATTTATAACTGATACATATTATCTTGTGAGCAATGCAAATGGCTTCCCTTTTAACTTATGTCTTATCGTGCCCTTTGGCAGCATTATCTGCCCAATCATATCCAGAAGATGAGGGTAAGGTAAATAGTAACGGATACAGTATTAACACCCCAGATTTTGCTGTACATTACTCACAGCTCTGCATAGAAACAATGTTGACACCCCACTCCTCACCTCTGTCATTCAGGACAAATCTCTGCTGTGATAAGTTGGGATATGTCAATGGAGTTGATGCATCTGAAGCAAAGACAGGCCAAGAGTTTATTGTACACCAATACTTCAAAGATCACACACATTTTACTATGTATAATTATAGTCTATATTGTACATTGTAATGTCTGCATATCACGCTCTTAATCCAGAGCGATTTACAGTAAGCAAGGACAGCACAAGGTAATACATTGAATGCATAGAAATAGTAATCTAGGATCATAAGTAAACCAAGAACCTATCATCAGTCTAACAGTAAAATATAAAAAAAGCAATATGTACATTGAAACAATACACACTAGATCTTTAGCCTTTTTAGCCTTTGCATAAGCCTGCAAAGTCGTTGAGGCTAGGGCAAGTGCTACGGCAAGTACTACAGGCTAAGGTGAGTCTGAAGACTACGGCGGAAGATTGGGAGTGAGTCTGCAGTTCTAATTACAATGGAGAGTCATTCCACCGTTTGGGAGCCAGAAGGGAGAAGACTCTGGGACATGTGGAGAGTTGTCCCGGATGTTTTAGCGAAGGTTCCGAAAGCTTCCCTGTGTTAGCTGATCTGAGTGAGTGGGAGGGGTTGTAGGTCTGGATCAGGCTTTGAAGGTATGGGGATGCCATACCTTTGGTTGCTTGCTAGGCCAACATCAGTGTTTTGAACTCTGTGCAGGCAGTAGCTGGGAGGCAGTAACTGAGAGCCAATGGAGGGAGTGAAGAAGGGGGGAAACATGTGAAAATGTTGGCTGGTTGGCAAAACCAAGCGGCGGCGGCATTCTGGATCCTGATTTCACATATCCTAGAATAGTATCCCTATTCTGGGAGTGTCATGAGGGTTACATTCAGCAAAGAATAACAGATCTACAAGTGCACAACACACTGCGACACGTTGTGAGCTTGTAGACCAGATATTTCCTCTAAGAAATTTGGTAAAGAGGAGGGAAAAAAAGGCTGGAGCGTGCTTGATACGGGTTTAGCATGCAGGAGCACGTACACAATTCGGCACCCCTGGTTGTAGACTGACCTCTGAGACGGAGGCGTGTGGGCAGGCTGAAGTACACGTCTTCCACATGCAGATGGAGAGCTCTGTAGAACTCTCGACACGCTTCGTCACCTTTTCCCTGCAGGTGTGTCAGCAGCTCAGCTAGACGGACACTGGTGGGCACATCCAAGTCCCTGAACTGGACCACAAGACAAGCACACAATGACATAGGGTTCAACTGGATGGCAGGCACACAACGTAAGGTTCAACTGGACCACAAGCACACAACGTAGGGTTGGACTGGACCACTACCACACAACGTAGGGTTGCCAACCGTTCCTTTGAAGTATGGAATTGCCGCCCCTCCCTTATTTGGAAACTAAAAGACGTGTGTTCCTTGTCCCATTAAGACCTGAAGCCAATTCTACGATTGCCTTCTAAGTCAGTAGTTTGCAGACTTTCACGAATTTTCAAAAAATTATCAAAAATAGTAGATGTACAAGCTCGCGAGCCGTGCTGAGAGCTTGTAGATCTACTATTTTTTGAATAGCCAACCCTAAATTCTAAAGTGACACAGATGCTTTCCTGGTTATTCAATGAGTTATTAACTGAAAAGGGAAACACTTAGTTCCATATATATTTTTATAATCAATCCGTGTCACACATCTTAGAAGTTCAAACAGCTCATATACATATACTGTATTATAATACAGGTTATAACCACTTAAATCCTCTAGGCTGAGTGAACTGGACTGAACCTGTACTCTCTTTACCAGAAATAGCCCATCGGGCTTAAAGATCTGCTATTTTTGGCAAATATTACCCCAGAATGTGGATGCTGGGGAGGAGATCAATCAAGTGGTTCACCACCATAAAAATGCCTGGTGCATTTTTTGCTCAATTATTATTATTATTTATGTTTTAATATGAGATGCATATACCGGTATAGTGTTTATAGTACAAACTTAAAGTAAGTTACAGTGATGCTCAGAGCTGCTGTGTCCTACAAGAAGCAAACAACGGAGACAGCGAAGAAGCAAAACCCCTGTGATATTCAGGATCCTCACACTTACTTTGGTGGCCTCCTTGTCCGTGAGGATCTGAGGGTAGATCCTGTTGAGCTGCAGGATCAGTTTGTCCACCAGGTCCGTGTCTAGCCGGCGGTCAGCTCTGAGGAACCCGTTATCCTCAAGCAGCTGGTCTCGGAAGCTGTCTGTCAAAAAAATGTACAAGGAAAAGGTACAAGATGTAGGCTTATTTTTTCCACAAAATGTCCATGATCAGCTACAGAAAGATGATTTGATACTAGGGCTTGCTAACAGTGGATGAAATGGTTCCGAAGTGCGGTACTTCTAAAACCTTTTCATGTCAAGGACCCCAAAATTGACACTTATTAGCCCACGGACTCCCATTTGAAAAGATATGCCACGGACCCCTATAGAGAAGATCTTTACAGCTCTAGCAGTGATTCTTAACCATTTTAATTTCAAGGACCCCCAGTTTGACACGTATTAGACTACGGACCCCCATTAATTGGCATTTCTATCTGACCCAATCTATATTGGAAGATCAATCAATCAATGTACCGGTAACTCTGTGTGCAAATGGAACCAAATGACCCTGACAATTTGTACACTCTCTGGGTTACAGACCCATAAGGGTCTATTTGGCTCCTAACTATCATTTAGCTGGGGATATCTATTTTCAGCTCTCTCGTGATCTATAACTACGTTATGAATGAGTTATAAAACCCGTGATACAGTTCAATTGCAATATAAGAGAACGAATGAACGATACATTTGCAGTGCGTTTCTTTCCATTCCTTGGACGGATCTGAAGTGCCAACAAGGGCATCCAACACCCACTGCTCGTAGGGTGGCGTTAGAAACTTTTATGACACATATCTCAAGACGTAAACAATAAACGTGGACTTTTGTTTTGCACAATGTATTAGTCGTTTTTCGCGTTCACGAGTTGAACCGAATGACAACACTAATACCAATCAGTCAAAAAGAAACCAGATGTAAGCTAAAATAAGCACATTTATTACGAGTTGCGACTGAGTGAAGCTACAAACCTCCCATTGTCGAGTCTCTTCTCCGTCCTTTGTTCGGCCACTCCCCCTGACGTCATCATCGAGACCCGTAGAGAGTGGCCAGCGCCGTAGAGAGAGGGAGACTGGCCTAGCAGGGTCATAGAGCTCCTACTGGACTCTGGAGTGGTCTTTCCTTCCCACACTGACCACAATATAACTCGGTGCCTTCCCACGGCCTTCCTTCCTACCGGAAAGGATGGACTACACTAGCTCTGGTCTGGTCCAGAGCGTAGGCTACTACTACATGTAGCCTACCCCAGGCGGCCAGGCCGTTAGAACCAAAAATAGCAGCTGATCTACATGGCAAGCATCCCTATTTCGATATGTCATAAATAGGCCTATTCAAAATAGATGATATTGATCTACATTCCATTGTAGATCATCTATTTATATAGGCCAACACTTCTGGGATTGAGTTGTAGTTGACATAGCCTATGACAAATCTATCCTATCATAAGAACATTTTGGGGGGTAAAAACGTAAAGTTTACTCCCCTATTTTTGGAAGATGGATTTTTTTATGTAGGCCTACAAATTCCACTAAATTACATTCTTCCATACAACATATAGTCGTTAATTCAAAACCTCCACAATGTCCACATAACGACTAGAATAGAATATTGTGTAAAAGTTCAATTTCTTCTGTAATATAATGAGAAAAAAAAAGTTCATATATTCTAGATTCATGTGCATGCAGTGTATAAATATTAGATTATTACACGCGACCAAGGATTTATAATACGGAAACGTCAAACTTCTAAAAGGTTATGTTAATTTATGCACTCAGTACTTGGTCTGGAATACTTTTGAAGGAATTTCTTCAATGTGACATGGCATGCCCTGAAAATTCACCTTTCAGGAGGCCAGAGGCATAGGTAGTCATCACTTTCTCCTCTTTTCCCCTGCGCTGAACATAGTGTTTTATTTATTGTTTCTTGAATGCAACGAATATTGTTTTGTTACTATTGCCATGTCTGTAAATTGAGTGCCAAAAGGACTCCCAACATTAAAAAAAAGACTGTAAAAGGCCTTATTGGGATGTCAAACTGTACCGGTGCTGTGCTGCATTTTAAATGTAACTAACTACTTTACTTGTGTTGTTAATCATTGTGACTAATAAAATATTCAATTCAATTCATTGAAGGTGGTCAGCCTGTGGTAGGCCTACTACTGAGGTGGAAGCCCAGGTTTGCTTTGACAGAGGCTCAACTGTCTGCTTGAGACTCTCAGCTTCCTTTTTTTTCATCTCTAAAGTTTTATCCCATGATTTTGTAACTGATTTTTCACCCGCTGTCAATTATCTAATGTAATCCGTCACCTGGGCGCTACACTCCCTCTACCAACCTGGGGAGACAACGGACTGATCTCATGCTTCCTTCTATACGTGAGAAGTCCTTTTTTGTCGTTTAAGATATTTTTGGGGGCTTTTTCTGCCTTTATTGATAGGTGCACAGTAGGCTGACAGGAAACAGGGAGAGAGATGGGGGGTGACACGTAGCAAAGGTCGTCAGGATCGGGACTCGAACCTGTGACGCTGCAAGGGCCGGATTACCAGCCTAGTTGCCTGGACCACTACCCTGTGGCCCAGGCCGTGAGGAGTCCAAGTTGCTGGTCCAAGTTGCCACAGGTTTAATGACCATCACTTACTTGTGTAATCCAAGCATACACATTCCAACCATGTACATTAAACATAATGTAATACTTCATAAATACATAATAATTATAAAGTTAGATTTATTTGTTCATGAGGCACAACTTTAAGCAGACACGGAGACATGACTGGCCGGTAGGTCATTTGACCTACCAGCTGCAGCCAAATTCCCTTGAAACAAGGATGAAGTCAGCTTGACATTGTATCAAATAAATACAAAGACTTTAACTATAGTAAAAAGATATAAAAACTCAATTAGGAAGAACTTGAGCAACATTAAAAATATTTTACTTTATTACAATAGCATAGCATCAACGTCTCTTTTTGTGTAACACAAATTGCACTTTACTGTATGCTAACTGCAAAATGGCACTGCAGGTTTGTCAACAATAACTTTTCCTCCTTGTTTAAAATGCATTTTAGGACGCAAAAGGTGTTTTTCATAACATCGTATTAAAACAAATTGCAACAAAACTCTCCTTCATGAATACACCTTAATGAATATTATTATCATTTCACCTTAACTTAAGAAAAGCTTGTATATAAATAAATGTGCATTAATACTCTTTGTCAGTCAGTCAGTCAGTCAGTCGTAACAAGCAAACCTGAACCTTTCACTCGGCAAACAATGTAACAATTAGAGGCCACGGAGGCCTGTACAAAACCTGACACACCCTGGAGTCGTAGCTGGATGCTTGCAGGGTCATATAATAAAATAATATCTCTAACCATATTGCTGTCATCATATTCCTCTGCAGAGGAAGATTTGTCTCTCTTAGTTAAAATGCTGAGACGAACACGACATACATAAGACAAGAAAAATAACAATATTCTTTCCATGGAGAGCCGAGAAGGCACAACATAATCTAAGGCCAGAGGGTAAATATAACCAAGGCAAAATTAAGCTCTGTTTCCTTTCATCAATATCTACCTCTTATTTTGGAAATTATAATTTCAAAAGTAATTTCCACCATATTTCTCATCACTCTGTGGTTCCATTGTCTATAGGCTCCAGGAATGAACCATAAGGTCAGTTATCTTTTCCCCTCTCTCTCATGAAAATAAATATAAATAGACATTGCAGACAAGTTGCAGTACTTGGAAGTGTTGTTCTGTATCTGGTGGCTATACATGCACAATATGTAAAAATGTACTACTGTTTAAGATGAATGGGGGAGAAAAAAGAAATTATAAAACAAAAAACAAAAGTGCTCAGTCAGCGGGGCGTAACAGGCAAAGACAGAGTAGTCAGAATATACACAAACATCTGATTCAATGAACATAGTGGTGAATGTTGTCAAAACACTGAGTGGATTTACAGTGTGTGTCAGTCCATACCGCAAGTCTTGATACGTTATACAGTACGCGATACCTTCTGCGGTTGCACTGCGGTACTGAACCTTCCAGGGTCATTACAGAGGTGTTTGTGAGTTGTTTGTACTCTGAAACAAGATCCCCAGCAAATAACTGTGCTTCAGTTAGAGGGTTCCCAAAATCCACGATGGAATACTGAAGAAATGTCCTTGTGTGTATGGTAACAGTCACATACACACTGAAGGATATCCCAAAGGACACCTGGCTTGAAACACTTTTACTGCAAATAGAAAGATAACACAAATAAAACATCACCAAAAATCACATATTTAGAGGACAAGGATCAACATGTCACTTTCCAGCATGTTAGTAGAAGATGTAGTTAGGATGAAACACTAATGTGTTAAGAGGGTTAGCCGTCAGTGAAGTTGGCTGCACAACACAGAGACCTCACGGTAGTGTTATTTATATTAGCATGCAGATTGGTTTGAACGATCAGTATATGAAAAATAAAGCATATTAAAAAGAAGAAAAAAAAAAAAGAAAAAAAGTTTTATTTCAGTGTTGCCTCTTGCATTAAACTTGATCACAGTTTAACCTCATTTCACTTTCCACTACATCAGTGATTCTCATTTTAATTTTAAGTTTGATATGCATTAGGCCACCTAACCCCATTTGATTTGAATTCCATCTCTCCCACAATGTACACAGTAAGAATGAGCATTAATTCAACTCTTAAGAGTTGTATACTCTCAGATTTACAGGCCCCTTTTGGTTCCTCCTAACTGTCAATCATTTTGCTGGGTGGGGACCCCCTGGAACCCCCTCAAGGACCCCTGGGGGTCCCCGGACTCCACATTGAGAACTAGTGCTCTGGTTCTTGGTGATTACAGAGCACAAGCTGCCTCTGATGGAGACAAAATGAGCAGGCTCATAATGCATTCACAGATGCCATCACACAGATGGAAACATTAAAGAAATGAGAGAGAAAAAAAGAAAGTGTGTCAGCAAATTAATTAGAACAGAGCTATTCCAATTCATTTGCTGACAAGCTCCTACAAATAAAAGCTGAGGCCTTTTCCCTTGTAGAAACATGCACTTTTTGTTTGTTTCAAAGTGCTTTCAGTTCTTGTCAATAGATCTAAATGAGAAATATTATATAATATCTCTTGAATGAATCCTGAAATCCTTTTTTTGTTGTTGAAATATTTGACACATTAGGCAATTAGTGTACTTAGGCATTAGGGTAAACAATTACTTACAAGTTTTTGTTATTTTCTTTTTCTTTTCCACAGATGGACAGATGCTAGATTTGATGTTTACCTACATTTGAGGCACTACATTTGGTCTCTGCACTCTACTTACTGTATGTGACCATACTAGGCTAAATGCCTAAATTGTCAATTGTATTTCTAATTGTAATGGGCCTTTTCGTGTGACGTTTAAATGTTTTTTTGGCCAGATGAAAATATAATTAAGGCTTTAGGCCTATATGCTATGGTAATAGACTTGAGTGTCATCTAATTTTTTAACCTATCTTTCCCCTAAGAATTGCTTATGGTGGGATAGCCCCCCCCCTCCCCTCGTTGTGCATTGTTGTGAGCTTGTAGATCTGCTACTGTTGGATAATGATCCCGGCCAGAATACGTATGCTGGGGTTCAAGTGATTAGTTACCATGCAAATGCAAAATATGGCTATAGCAACCGCAGGGACCATATTGTGCCAGAAAAGATGAGCGCATGCAAAGGTGATGGTGTGTACAAACACCAGGCCTCAAATGTCCCTGGAAATCTCTCCTGGAATGAAGCCTCAGGGCTCAAGGACTGCCCAGCAGGTGTCTGTGACTTACACGATGGTTGGCCGACGCTCCTTTGCCCTTCACTTTGCCCTTTCCTCCCACCGCTGCTGCGCTGGAGCTGCGGCGGGCCTGCTCGTGGTCAAACTCCAGGTCCTCCAGCCGCTGGGTCAAGGCCAGCTTCTGCTGGATGGCCATGCGCAGAAGAGAGTTGAGCGTCTTCTTCTCGTCTTCCGCAGCGACCAGCTGCCTCTGCATGTCGTCCAGCTGGGTCACGTACTCGTCACACCTGAGAAGTAGGATGAGAGAGGAGAGAACCATTTGTGTTAAAAAGGATCATACGGGTGTCGCACATAAAACAATAGACCAGATTCCTTTTAGTTGCTTTATTTTTTTACATGTTGTTTACAAAGCCTACATACCCGTATTTTCCGGACTATAAGGCGCACTTAAAAGCCTTTAATTTTCTAAAAAAACTACAGTGCGCCTTATAGTCCAGTGCGCCTTATATATGGATCATTCATTGACATTGACATTCCCTTTAGCACAGCTCCATCTGTTGGATGCATAACGCAACGGTAGCGTCTATTATGTGCGCCTTATAGTCAGGTGCGCCTTATATATGAAAACAGTTTGAAAATAGACCATTCATTGACAGTGCGCCTTATAGTCAGGTGCGCCTTATAGTCCAGAAAATACTGTAATTAAAATGTTACCAAACTTACCTCAATAATTTAGTCAATGTTGGCCAAACGTGTGGTTAATAAATTATGGATGTTTTACCAATTTCCAATTTAAACTATAGTAATTACTGCACATTTATATAGCACAGTGGATGAAGATGGATGGATAGTTCTTAATTGACCCTTACAAGTCTGTTACTATACAAATGGAATCAAATGGACCCTACACTACCAAGAGTTAAGGATCCTTGAAATGTAAAAGTTTGAGAACCAATGATATAGCAAAATCCGCATCTCTCCATGGATTCTCAGTTGGAGGAACCAAGAGGGAACTAATAATATTAATAGATCAACACAAATAATTTCTTTTGTGGAATAATAACCATGTTAAACAATACATTAATCATAGCAGATAATCATTCTTTTTACATATTTTAATTACTTAAATGACCAATTTTATACTCATTTGTATGAGTGTCGCACCGCAAAAATAGAGATCTACAAGCTGTGTCCCATTGGGATGTGTTGTGAGCTTGTTGATCATCAATTTTCACAGTTTTTTTGGATAGGATAAAGTGGACAGAGTAAACATTCTACAATGATTAATTCCAGCAGGTGGTGCAAATGTTCTGGTATTGCTCCTCAAGTCAAAATTGTTCCTCATTCTCCAGCCTGCTTTTTCCAGATGCCGGGATGAGGACTCTGCCAGCAGACTCGGCGCTCTAGTATTACATCAGAAAACTCCCACAATGCCGTGTCACAAATGCAAACACACAAACACACTGTAGCAGCTGACCGAGCTATTTTTAAGGGCCCAGTCTATTTTTACTTTCAATAAAGAAATGATATAGAAGTGATAAGCATTCTTAGCCCAAACATAATAGCAAAGACAAATTATACAAGTTGTTCAGTGTGAAAAAGTGATATATGTGGCAAAGGCAACAGTTTCTGGTTGACCATCGCTTGCATCTTACCTTGTAGCAAACATGGCTCGGAGTGAGGAGAACGTGGCAGCATCTTCTTTCAGTGCCTTGAGCTCATTGCGGAGCTTCATTATAGTCTCCGTCACCATGGCCTTCTCATTCTCATATTTCCTCTTCAGGTTGCCCAGAGCCACCTCCGCTGTCTGGAGGGGACAAGGGTTATTATGTTAAATGCGCTGTATGCTTATTCTTATACTTGAACTCCCAAGTAATTATTTTTAAAAGGACTGTCCATCATCACTATTTCTTATCTGTGTTCTAAAACAGGGATGCTGACAGAACCTTCGCTAAAAACCTCAGGACAACGTTCCAATCGTTCCAGACTCCTGCCCTCGATGACCTACAGGCCTTATGCGAAGGCAAAAATGTTAGCATTTTTATATAGACTGACTGTGTATATCTTTGATGTACAGATTATTTATGTTTTTTTTTTTTTTTTAAAGATTTGTTTTTGGGGTTTTGTGCCTTTATTGGATAGTACAGTAGACTGACAGGAAAGGGGGGGAGAGATGGGGAGAGATATGCGGCAAAGGTCGTCCGGATCAGGAATCGAACCGGCGACGCCGCCAGGCATCAATGCCTATATGGTATGCGCTTAGACCAGTAGGCCACCGTGCACCCCGATTATTTATGTTTTTATTGATCTTATTGATTTTATTGAATAGGACCTTGGTTTACCTACGTTTTAAGATTTCTACTCTATGCATTGATGTATTACCTTGTGTTGTTGTCTTCTTGCTTACTGCCAAATGCCTAAATTGTAAATTGTTCACTTGAAAATATTTCAATATCGACACAACAGTATCAGAAAAGAAAGAAATGACAACCCAAACTCAAAACGCAAAAAAAGAAATTCCCATAGTTTTTTGCCCACCGTTTTGTTGGCCTTCAGCACGGTCCTGAGCGTGGCGATCTGCTCCCTCTTGGTGCTGAGCAGCGACTTCAGCTTGAGGATCTCGCCCATGAAGGCCTCCTGGTCCTTGTCCTTGTCAGCCACGCTGTTGATCTCCAGCGTGGCCAGCCTCTGGCGCGACAGCTCCGTGGTGCGGTCCACGGCCTGCTGCAGGTGGCGGATCTGGTCCCGGATGATGGCCACCAGGTTGTAGATGTTCATGGGCTCTGGACGGTCCACAGCCACGGCGGAGGTGGCGTCGACACCCTTCGTCTCGGGGATCAGCCCGTTGGTCAGGAGCACGGTTCCCCTTCCCAACGTGGCCTTGCCCTCCCTGTAGTAGTCCAGCATGACGCGGTTGGGGGTCTCGTTGTTGCACATGCACACGTGGTTGTAGAGGTTGGCCAGCTCTTCACTGAAGGTCACCAGCTCGTCTTGGGCCACGTTGAGGCTGCCCAGGGACTCTCCGGCGGCCTCGCTGACCAGACGCAGTTCCCTCTGAAGCCGGGCCACCTCGTCTTTGTCCGCTCGGCCGATCTTCTCCAGCGACGCCACCTTGTCGCTCAGCTCCCGCACGTCGCCCACCAGCCGGGCTCGCTCTTCCTCGTACTGGCTTCGACACGCCTGGTACTCCGCCCTCAGGGTCTTCAGCTCTTGCCTGAGCTCGCCGGCTTCGGAGATGGCCACGGTGTACTTGCACTGCAGGATCTCGGGGCCGTTGATGTCCAGCTCGTAGTAGTCTCCGTCCCCGGCGTCCCGGCTGTCCCTCTCCTTCTCGCTGTCGAGGGCAGAGTGGCGCTCCTTGGTGGCCTGCAGTTTCCTCATGGCGGTGAGGTTCTCCGTCAGCCTGTTGAGCACCTCCTGCTGCTCCGACAGAGAGCCGTTGGCCTGCTCCAGCTGCTTCTGGGACTCCTGCAGGGAGGTGATGAGGGACACCTTGTCTCGCTCCATCTGCAGAAATAGAAAAGAGGTTTTGCCTTATTGGTATTGGTTATATTATGCACAATCTTCTAGTCGAGGAGGGGGGATTATGCTAAGAGTTTCTTTGTCAGTCCATATTAAAACTTGCCAAGTTGCTACTGGGTAAAAATGCAATCCGTTCCAACACTTTGTATGCCAAAGCTGGAAGTTGAAAACTTGGATTTGCTGATAAGATAGCTTCATTTTATTGTCACAGTGTCAATATTTGAGTCCTTTTATCATTTAGATGTATTCTGATCTTTTAAGAACTTAAAGTTAAAGTGACTTTCAAAATGTGTATTCATTTACATATCATGCACATGATATTGATTGAAATTAACTTTTGATAAATCTTTTTTCTTTTTACTTTAAGGTTAGTTTGCTTTCTTTATGTTTGTAAAAATATTTTCTTTGTGTGTTGGGCCCAAGCTGCAAGGTGATTCAGTACTATTGAGTGTTTCAGGATGAAGAAGTGGCGCAACCACAGCTTTAGTCAAGATGTTTACCGAATATAGTTTACCTCAGTGATAAAGTATGGCCATTCTGCAAGTAATGGGTGCTCAGAAAAGTCATGAAGCTGCATACCTGTACAAGCTGCTGCTTAAGTTTCTGGATCTCAGAGATGTTGAGTTCACTCAGCAGTTCATCCACCAGGCTGGGAGCTGGCTTGAACTCGCCTCTCTTGTTCCCAGAGCTCCTGTTGTCATTGTCACCCTTGACCAAGCCATTCTCAAAGCCGCGGATCAGGTCATCGTTGTCGGGCTCGGCTATAATGGAGGTGTCGTCGCCGATCTTCAAGTTATCGATGGAAAAGGAGCTGTTGAAGGAGCTATGGTAGAAGGAGTCTCCGATGGTCATGTAGTGGGAGAGCTCCTTGCGGAGGGCGGCCTTCTGCTCGCGCTCGGTCTTGATGGTCTCCAGGGCCTCGGTCAGCTGTCGCTCGGCGATCTCCCGCAGACGCATGGCTTCCTCCAGCTGGCTGTGGAGGCACTGGGAGTCCTCGGCCAGGCGGCTGATCTCATGCTTCAGACACTCCAACTCCACCTGCACACAACGCATGGATTAAAGCAAAAATGTAATCTCATTTGTGAAAACAATTTAATATAATATGTAAAATGATGATGTTTTAGTCATAACGTTCCTAACCTGCTGTTCTACATACTGCCAATCAGGTGAAGAAATCACAGATTGAAGGTTTAAGTTTACCCTTTGCTTTTTTATATGAAATATCCAAGATGATTACAATTTTATGGAAGATGCTTCTGAACATATTGCTTTGTTTGACCACTTCAAATGCTCTAATCTTAAAGGTGATACACCATGAAATTTCACTTTTCCTATTTTAAAACCTTTTTTTGGGGTCCCACTAGCACCTTCTATCCTCACAAAGTCCCATTTCTGACCGTTGTGTCTTTCTCTGGTTTTGAGAAGGCGAAGGTTACAAGTATCCCACGGGTTCTCAAAACAGGCTATCCAGATTTGCTGCCGATTGTGACGTCATCTGCCGATTGTGACGTCATCATAAAAAAAATAAAAATAAAGATTATTTTCAGGCCAAAGGTGGTACTGCAGCTGAAATGCTCAGAGCCATTCAAAAATCACACCCGTGTGAACTGAGCGGTGGTTTACCCCCCCCCCTCCCCCCTGTGTGTGTGTGTGTGTGTGTGTGTGTGTGTGTGTGTGTGTGTGTGTGTGTGTGTGCCTGGTCTGGCCTGGCCTGAAAACAGCGCCCCTCCCTTAACATGTGTGGTCAGAAAAGGTACTACACCACAGGCTTGAGGCTACATACGGACGCACCCACCCACATACACACACGTACCTCTACACACACGGCCACGTATAGGAGCGGCGTGACCACCGCTCAAAAATGAGAGAGGCTCTCTAATTCAGGAGTGGTAATTTAGCCTCAAACCTTTTGAAAAACCTTTTTGGGACATAAACAATATGACATAAATACTTTTTAAATGCATGGTGTATCACCTTTAAAATAGCTTTATCGCTTTATGTTGAAGAACATTTACTTTTTAATCCACTGCCGGTTCAAACTGTGGCTTGCACGAGCAAATAACACGCCTGGGCGTGCACATTGGGTTCAACAGGGGCTCATTAACAATCACTGCTCTAAACACCTGTAGGCACCATAAAGAAATGCCATGTTGAACAATCACAACGCGTGTCCTCTTTTAGATCTCACCTGGTTCTGTTTCAGCACAGACACTTGTTTCTGGAGGGAGATGTTCTCGTCCTCCAGCTCACTGTAGTCCTGCAGCAGACGCGTCTCCCGCACCTTGAACTCTCTGATGTCATCACGCAGCTGACCACGCTGCAGCTCCACCATCTCGGAACTCTGGACAAACCAGGACAAGAAAGAAGGGAAGAACAACAGAAGTTGAAAGAAGATGAAAGACTTCCATGCTGGGAGGGGGGGGGGGGGGGGGGGGGGGGGAAGGAGGGGAAGGCATAGCAGTTCCAAATGATTCTAACTGGGAGCGAGAGTAGAATGAAAACCACTCTGTTCAAGATGCATGCTGTGTGTCATTTTGGATCATTTGAACCACAAACAAAACAAGGTGGGTAAGAAGAAATTATTAAGAAAATTATGGAATTTGGTCCATTCGTTCACAATCACTTCCAAGCGATTCTCTTTTGGTGGGGCAAGCTGGTAATTCCACTATGCCTTTATTATTTGATTTGTCTGAAAACGTGAGTGAAAGAAACTAAATTCACCTAACAATAACAATCCCAGGTTCAGAGAGTCTTGGTAGAGAACATGCTTTGTGTCACTCACAGAAGACCATTACATCCTGTTTCCTGTTGGGCACATAGTGAATATGCTGCTATTTGTCTCATTGCCCACTTACAAACACAGACCAACTATACCCAACTACTGTACTACTGCCAATGAGAAGCAGTTCTAAACTCACATGTACAACCACTTCAACCCGTTTTATACTTTTGTTCTTCTTTTTATTGTGTTGTGTTTTCATTGTGATATGGATCTCCCTTTGGTTTGAAATAAAGATTGAATTGAAAACACAAAAAGCCCTGAGGGCTCGTTTCCATAATAAAAAAATAAGTCTTAATATGTCACAATGTGATGCATTGTGAGGGCCCAAAATAGCCCCTCTACAAGCCACATAATGAACTGCATTTTTTTGCACAGCGTGCAAGGAAGCCGAGTCAATTTGAAGTAATTCAGTAACCGCTATCAAACATAAAAGTCACTTTCTAGAAGGTATCACAGAAATAGTCTCACATTTGTGTATTGGCATCATCTTGAGAACTAGTTCCAAGTTCGATTCAGGAAACCTTCTTAGAAATTCAATTTTGGAAATTTTGTGTAAAAGAAAAATCAAAACCATGTCTATTTGGGTTTTCTTTTCTTTGATAAATTCAATAAATAGCTCACACAGAGTCTTATATTTTGTTGTTGTCATCCAGTGTCAATTTGAACTTCCCCATTTGTAAATAAACGTCTAAAACAGATGACTTAACAATGACTTAACTGTCATTAGACTGAACTCATTAATGAGCAATTGATAATTATGTCCAATGTCCAACCTATTGTAAAGCTTCCCAATGCCCACCTCTCTCATCTCCAGGGCAGCAGAGGTCAGGCGCTCATTCTCTGCATGTGAACTGGTGAGGGAGGCCTTGGCCTGCCTGAGCTCATTCTGCAGCTCCAGGACCTTCTGCTGGTACTGGGCCTCCTTACTGGCAGACTCCAGCATCAGACTCTCCTCTCTGCTCTCCCCATCTGCTGCCACCTTCCTGTGGGTAGAATGAGCTTGTCCAAAGGCCTGTGAAAAAAGGGGAAGAATTAACTCAGGGTGAGAAGAACTACACAAGTATCTATCCACTGCAAGACAGCAGGAGCAGGTCATTTATTGGCTTAAGACCTCAGAGTTATAAGGCTGCTGCATTGGACATGTCATGTTCACCATTCATGTTTGGGAGACAGCAGGTTATCCCATTTAAGTGCTGCAACATTTTGGTCTGTTTAATTTATTATTAATTGTATTTTTCACAGCACCCCCCATCTTTGAAGTATTTAGAACAGTATCACGGAATCATTAGTGTGTTAGTGTGATTGCTGTTGGCAACCAGACTATTGTTCTTGTAACTTTTCTGTAACCCTAAAAGTCTATTGAGTTCAGTGGAAGTTTTCGGTAACCCCAAAACCCCAAACGTCCATTGAGTCACTGGACTTTTTCTGTTTCTGATTGGACAATATATATAATTAATAATCAGACAGGATTGGTCAAGTTTCACGCAACGTCACAATATGTAATATAACTGGTAAGAGGGGGCGGCATAGCTGAATGGTTAGGGAGCCCGCTTGGGGAACCCGAGCCCCTGGTTGTCCCAGGTTCGATTCCAGGCCAGGGTAGCAATGTCGATGTGTGTCCCTATGCAAGACTCTTAACTCCTAATTGCTCACGCACTCCTTGTGGGCAGTGAATCAGCTGGGTTGGGCTGAAAATACTGAATTTCCCCCTCGGGAGGAAGTAGGTAACTATTATTACCATTACCATATTGGACCAGTTACCCATATATGGCGACTCCTGGTACCCATATATGGAGATCAATGTGTATATGGAGATATGCTGTGAGACCCCAAACATGCTTACTTAGTTATTCGTTATGTGAAAATCCTATGACGTCCATCACATCTGACATCATACATACAATCCCTTTTATGCCCATACATGGAGATCCTTGTCTGAATCAGCCACACAGATATCTATCTTCCTCCATATATGGGCATTCCCATATGAAGTCCAGTTAGATATGGGCTTAATATTGATGACATCAGGGATCTCCATATATGGGCATAAAAGGGATTCAGCTAGAGTGGTTCCCATTGCAACAATATACAATCCCTTTCATGCCCATACATGGAGATCCCTGTCCAACCACACCACAGTGATGTCACCTGTTTATGCCCATATATGGAGATCCCTGCTCTGAGTATCAGACATCACTGATGATGTCATCTGTGACACAGTGACGTGTCAGGGGAACCACAGTGTCAGGTGTTACCCGAACTTTCTAGTTCTATTTTCTTCCGTTTACAAAACTCTTAGTACCAATCTACTCTTCTTCACTACAGTGACAGCTAAATAACAGAATCAAAGTCTCACAGTCAGGTCAGCAGACTGACAGTTTAAACAGAGGTGAATACACTAATCTAAGATTCCCACAGCCTGCTGACCCCAGGCCTATAGAACATCCGTCCAACGTGCACTGCGACAATTTGCCAACTGATGATGTAATGCATTGAGCCCCCTGTTTAGAATGGTCACTCTTAAAATCTCACCATCGAGCTTGGGCTCTGCCAGTCACTGCCGCCCCTCTCAACTTCTCTCTTTCTCTACCTTCTGTATTCAAGCAGGCTAAAATAAGCATGTGAAACAACCGCAGTGGTGGTCAGAGTTGAGGCAGACTAGACATCATACAGTGTTACTTACTGCAGTTTCATAATGCAATGTGGCTAAACGTGTCATTGTTGAGAGCAGCGCTGCTGACACTGCACTGCAATGAACAGAGAAGAGTCAGAAACTCAGAATCATGGTATCCAGAGAATGAGTTCCTTGAACAGTCAAGCACAATGAGTCATTTGGAAAGGAAACTGGATCGTGATTTTGTTCCATGACTCTAAACCTCCCACGAACATACAACAGGGAATAGGCTAAGTCGCAGAGAGACTCAAACAAACATGGACTGGAGGCACACTTAAATATTCCTTACCCACCACTAAAATGAAATTCATTCAAAGTGAAATTTGAACCCAATCTCTCATTCTAAGCTTAGCAGATAAGCTGCAGGCATGTAACTGAAGATCATTGTGGTTATTCGGTAAGACGCCAAGTCTAGACTAATGGCTGCACTGGGGAGTCAGACCAGCGTCTAATATACAAAGCAGGTCAGCTTCTGAATTCAAAAAGGCACAGTTCCAGATGCTGCCCCCCTGGCAGATCTTGAGTACCACCTTACTGTACTGTAAGACAAATAACTTCTTTGATACTTTGCTGGAATTGTTGCGTTGTGTTTTTTACTTGAAAACCTGCTATTTTGGTGAGTGAGACGGTCATACAACTAAGCATAAATTAGGCTTTAATAGAGGTATGATATATTGCATTGTATATATAGAAATATATTGAATATTACATTGTTGTATTACCATATTATCAGAGGCTAATGCTATATGGACAATAGCATTAGAAGTTTTCTTTTTTTTTTTTGCTTTTAGGCTTTGAAGTTGCACATGGCAGATATGACACATAACCTACCTAAATATACAAAGAAATTACATATTTGACAACTTTATACTTAAAATAGTGGTAATAGCTGGTCTACAACATTTTTCAACATGGAAACGATTATGATGATTATAACAAAATAATTGTGTTTATTTCAAATAAATGCAATTAGACAATTATGTAATAATTGTGACAACAATTATGTAATAATTGTGACAACAATTACGTAATAATTGTGGCAGGCCTAATTATAAGATGGCATCATTTCTGTCTATTCAGTCTCATTGGTTAGCTATGGACAGTGGCCTAGATTGATTGATTGAACACTTTATTAGAAGTTTGCATGGGAAAAGCACAGCATAGGACAGTACAGTTCAGATACAAGGTCTACTAATAGGAGTTAAACCCAAGAAAGCACAATGGCTTGTTTACATTGGGTACCGAGTACCAATGACATCATCTATGCCATAATAGAAGCCATTGTTACTAGGTTAATAAAAACATGTTTGAAATCGTGTTTGAAATGATCAAACATGCCCAACGATGATGTCACCGGTAAGCCATCCTTGGAGACAAAAATGGTGCCATCTTACAATGACTTGTGATATGAAGAGGATAGGTTGAAAATTGAAGTGGTCCTTAACTCATATGCTGCCATTTAACAATACCTTCGTACTCTTTAACTGCCATTCGTCTCCATAGACTTCCATGTAATTCATAGTGCACGGATCATGCACACCCATGCCTAGATAATGCACCACGTGTGTCCACATTGCTCACAGCTTTCAAACAAAAAAATCCGAATGGAAATCCGTTCAGGCATTCATGAGATAGCAGCCATTATGTTTTACACTGTTGTGAGCTTGGAGGTCTGCTACCTGAGTTGTATGGGGGTTGTATGGGGGTTAAACAAGCAATTTCGCGATCGCTATCATGCCTACTAACGTTTTTGGGGTCCAAAAAAAAATTTTTGAAAAAAAAAAAAAAAAAAAAAAAGAGAGTGGAGGCACGCACACACGCACACATGCACACACACACACACACACGCGCACACACACACACACACACACACACAGCTTTGCTGCGTCTTGCTACTAGCGAGTCGCTAGTCGCTGACCGTTTTCAAGAGGAAAGAAGAGCTTAACTCATTCCCTGCCAGGCCCGATAGTCCCGAGATTATTCCAATGTCTTTCCCCGCCAGGCCCGATAGTCCCGAGAATTAAAAAAAAAAAAAAAAAAAAAATTGAAAAAAAAAAAAAAAAAAAAAAAAATCGAAAAAATTTTTGGACCCCAAAAAATGGACTAGGCATGATAGCAATCGCGAAATTGCATGTTTAACCCCCATAGCAACCCCATCTTTCAAGCATGGCAGCCATTTTGGCAGCCATCTTTGTTAAACATAGTGGCTGTTATCTCATGAATGCCTGAACGGATTTCCATTCGGATTTTTTTGTTTGAAAGCTGTGAGCAATGTGGACACACGTGGTGCATTATCTAGGCATGGGTGTGCATGATCCGTGCACACCCAATTACATGGAAGTCTATGGAGACGAATTGCAGGTGGGAGTACGGAGGTATGTTAAAATGGCGGTCAATGTGTTAAAGTAAACACAACTTACATCTTCAGGCATCTGGTCATGAACAGACTACAGAGGGGGGAAAAGGAGATTTAAACAATCCACACTGACAGGGTCAGGGAGATGTGTACACTGTGTGAGTTAAATTAACACTCAGGATTATAGCCGACAGCAGTTAACAAGCTGAAGTTCACTTTCACCTTTTGATCAGGATAAGCTCCGACTTCAGCTGTACTGAGTCTAACCGACTACAACATACAATTTACCTGCTGTCAAGATGTAAACGAGTCGGCGACAGGCGCAGTCGGTAGAGACGAGAGCTGCAGCACTGCAGAGAGACCAGTCTGCCGCGCTCATGCACCTAGGGCTGTCACGATTATGACATTTTACATGACGATTAATTGTCACTCAAATAATTGCGATTAACGATTTAATTGTATTTTTGTCGTTGACAATTACATTTCTGTTTGGCTTTTAGGTTTTGAAGTGGCACATGGTAGATATGACACATAACCCAAATATACAAAGAAATTAATGACATATTTGACAACTTTATATTTAAAAAACAACATTGATAGTGGAAATAGCAGATCTACAAGCTCACAACGCGTCACAACGCGTCGCATCGCAACGCGTTGTGAGCTTGTAGATCGTCTATTTCCACTATTTCTGAAAATGTTTGCCAATGTATGAACATTTTTCAACATTCACGATTATGACGATTATGACAAAATATTTGCGATTATGTCAAATAATTACGATTAGACGATTATTATGTAATAATTGTGACAGCCCTACATGCACCTACATGCACCACGACCCCCACTCACTTCACATTGGGTGTGATTTTTTTGTGACTATAACATGAGTGTGTATCTGTGTAATAGATGTAGATGTAGAAATAAACTCAATTGTGTCTCAGTCACTGACGTGCTGGCTGACTAAGACTGTAAGTGCTTTAAACATGATCAGCTTATGGTTTTACAGCCACAGGTGTCTAGACGTACTCTAGGGCTACCTGTAGTAATATTCCATAACCTACCCTATTGTAAATAAGCCACCACCTGCTGAGAAGAAAACCTAATACACTTTCATCATTACATTACAGTGTAATGATCGAGAGTCATTTCTATAGAGGGTACGCGCGTGACATCATCATCATCATCATCATCATCATACCCGGAAGTTGTGCGGGAACGCCTACTGAGTGCCTACTTTCTAGCCTTGACAGCCCATACATTCAACAGAAAGGTCCTATCTGATTGCATTAAACGACGTTAAACGATGTTGAACTCACTTTGCCACTCGATATGCCATTCACTTTATGCATGCGCATACCCTCACATATATACGCCTAACAGATGTAAAAGCCAAATCTGTAATTACAGCATGTCTTTCTGTGTGGTTTATGTGAAGTCATTTCAAGTGTAGGGTCACCCAGGGGTGCATGGTGGGTCACCTGGTGGGAGTGCATAAACTGCACACCACATAAATAAGGCTATAGTCCTTCCCACAGCCGATCTGGGTTTGAATCCAACCCCAAGCTCTTGGCTGCATGACATTTTGCAAGAGTTTCTTTCCCCAAGCCATCAGACTTGTGCTCTAAAGGGGGAGATAGTCCCCCCCTAATAAGTGCAATATCCCTTAAGCTTTCTCCTGCTGCTGAGGATTCCTTGCTGTGCAATATTTCTGTCTCATTGTGAACTGACTGTGATAGTTTTAGGGTACGGTCACACTGCACTTTTATTCTACCTATGAGGGCGGATTCTGCCAATGCATTTCAATGGGAATGGAGCGGTTTGCTGCTATTTGCAGATTTCTGCAAAAAAAAAAAAAAAAATACCGATATATAGCATAGCTTATTGTCTGTCCTCTTGGCCCTGACAAATGACTGTCAAATCATAACAGATGACCAGCATCATGTAGTATCAATAGTAGATATATATCAATAGTAGATATCCTACTCAGGCTCAGGGTTCAACAATATGTCCGTACACAGACAAATGTGTCTGTGGCATTATAATGTTCTTATTTTGAGCATAAGACCCAGGCAGTTACTGAATGTCACTCAAGTCTCCAGGTTCTCTTCAGAATATGTTATGTATGACACTGATTTACATTGGCAGATAAGGAGACCACTAGTGGTTCTCAAACGTTTTATTTGGCTATTTTTGTCAGTCTTAACAAAACTGGTTTGCTGCTGTAGGCTACTAGTTCACGGGCCACATAGGCTATGCAGCAAAACCTACTGGAAGCTAAACCCATCTGCCTGCCAGACAGACAGGCTGGAGGAGGTCCTACTGACAAACCAGAAGCAGCAACATACATACCAGGAGCCAGTCTGGACAAGTCAATGGGAAGAAGGGCTGTCATTTGTTTAAATGCATTTTGCACACACACAACCCAAAAGATTAGCATGGTGTCCGATCAGATGACTGGCATAACCATTGACAACTAATTGACATAAATAAAACCGCTTTCTCACAACATAATTTCAGAGGTGGAGTGTCTTGATTGAAACTTGACATGTTTTCATTATTATCAAAACGAATGGTTCATTGCAGTGTTTGGGTTGAAATTATTGGTCATGTTTCAGGGCTAGGTAGGCCTCCTATGCTTTTTGATATATAGACGTTAAATCTAATGTCTGTAAATATCTCTGTTTACACAATGCTGTACCCCCTCCAACTGTATTATGTTCCCCTTTTTCAACAGTTTTTATTATATTATGAATTTATGACACTTGCTTTGGCAATGTAAACATACGTTTTCCCATGATAATAATCAACTTTGAATTGAATTGGATTGAATAGCGTTGCATATTTTTGGTCAGTTTTATAGCCGAGTTTGCGGCCGGGTCAGTTATGTCGGTTATCTTTTGTTCTGGTGGTTGACTTTCAAAAATATAAAAAACACAACATTTATGTTGCTAGTTGGCTTCAGTTCATATAGTGTTTAGTGATGACCAGCTCAACGCTATACCTCCTTCAGCTGGTGCAGCTCCTGACGGAAGGTCTCGTGCTCTATCTCCAGCTCGTCGAACCGGTGCTGGAGCTGTTGTTTCTCCTCCAGCACCGCCAGACCGTACTCCGCCGCCTGGATCTTCTCCTGGCTCGTCTCCCGCAGCTCCCTGGACAGGCGCTCCAGCTCGGCCCGCATCCACTGCGGCCCGGCCTCTGTCACCAGCGTGGCCTCGGGATATTCCTCCTGGTTCTCCATAGAGATAGATCTTCTATTGGGGGCCTTAATGTCGGCCCGGTCCGGGATCCCTGAGCGACCACCACCACAGCGATAACGGACCCAGCCCTAGGAGGCTAGGAAAAAATCCGCCACAAAAAAAAGTCAGTGCCGTCCTCTGTGTTTCAACTCCATGACTGTGACTTTTCTCTGCCTGAGACCCCTTCGTCTACCTTCCCCCCCCCCAAGAAGAGATCATCAACAACGTTATCGCGTTCGGAGAATACTTATATTTAACATTCTCGGTTATTTTTGCGGTCACTGGCTGAGATTCTTTTGCCGCTTTGACTGGAAGGGGAACTAAAGCTGAGATCACCGCTTTGGAAATAGGCAGGCTGCTACAACATTCATTGCATGCGGTTCAAATCCCGAACGCCAGGGAGTGGAGCTGTAGTTTTCGCCACTACGACGTTGTATCGAAGTATGCGTACATTTCTTACCAAGTTGACTTCAACTACCAGAATGCTTTGCTCGCGCGCCGTAGTGGCCCGCAGAAACTCTGAACGAATTGTTGACGCAACACTGCTGCCATCTAGGGACCATGCAGTGATGCTACGATTAACCAAAACTTAAAGCGATATTTCACTTTCAAAACAAACTTTTGGTCATTTTATCGGTCAGGGTACTAAAGTATCGTTAGATTTTCAATAGGAATTCAATTTTAAAAAATCATTTTTCTCTCAATTTTCTAATTTTCTAGCTCCCCATAAAATCAAATATTGGTTCATTTTTCCAATTTTCTAGCTTGCAAAAAAATCAGGAAAATGCTTCAATTTTTTAAATGTGTGATTCATATTTGTCATTATTTGATTTGGAACCGACAAAGGAAAAACATCTTTAAAAAAGGTATTTTTCATTTTTTTACCACATTACGAATATCAAAAAATGGACCAATTTTTCAAATTTTCTAGCTTGCAAAAAAATCAGGAAAATGCTTCAATTTTTTAAATGTGGGTCAGGGGATCTTAGTATAATTGAGATGTTCAATTTTAATCCAACATAGAAAAATCCCTTTTTGTGATTTCTGTCCTCCCAAACGGATTCAAAACAATCACATTTTAGCCCCTTTTTCATTTTTTGGCTCAGAATTTAAAAATTGTGAAAACGCAAATCAGAAAATCACAAAAACGGCCAGTTGACTTAGTATAATTGGGATATTCAATTTTAATTAAAAAAAACAGAAAATTGGCTATTTTTCCAATTTTCGTTCAGAATTGAAAAATTGAGAAAACCCAAATAAGAAAATCACAAAAACCAGTGGGGGGATCTTAGTATAATTGGGGTATTCAATTTGAATCAAATAAACCAAAATTAGCTATTTTTCCAATTTTCGTTAGTAATTTAAAAATTGTGAAAACGCAAATCCGAAAATCACAAAAACGGCCAGGTTGACTTAGTATAATTGGGATATTCAATTTGAATAAAAAAAAACAGAAATTGGCTATTTTTCCAATTTTCGCTCAGAATTTAAAAATTGTGAAAACGCAAATAAGAAAATCACAAAAATGGCCAAAAATGGGTCAATTTTTTAAATGTATTTGTGCACAAAAAAATCTGGAAAATAGGCCCATTATTAAATTTTCTAGTCAAGGGAAAAAAATCAGCATCATCAATGTCACATGACCACGTCACAAATCACATGGTCTACAACTTCAAAATAAAAGCTAGTCTAGCTCTAGTCTAACATCCAAGCAATAGGATCAACAGGCATGCAGGCAGGCAGGCAGGCAGACAGGCAGACAGACAGACAGACAGACAGACAGACAGACAGACAGACAGACAGACAGACAGACAGACAGACAGACAGACAGACAGACAGACACTTAGAACATTGACATACAGAGTTATAGCATGATGCCAATGACATACACTTTAATAAATATAAGTATTAATAACATTAATGATTATTAGTGCAGTCAGTCTAACTCTTGAGAGAGTATGAATTGAAACAAATGAACCCTTATGGGTCCATTTGGTTCCATTTATACTCTAGATTAATAAAAGCATAGCTTATTAGTTTTTGAGCGAAGCTCCAACATTTGGCATTGGGACGTAACATGGACAAACGCGTCCCGAAGCATGCCCTATACATCTGGCCTTCATCTTGTCACATAAGCCCCTTTTCCACTGCAGCTTTATGACCACACCACAGTACACCACACTACACCACACCACACCGCACCACATAAGAAATATCTACATTTTCCATTACACAAAAGTACCCCTTTCGGTAAGAAACAAATTGACCCTTTTAACTGTGATTATAATGCAATATAAATTTGTATTATAATCAGAAATTATAATACACTATAATGGATTATAACTGTAATTATAAAACACTATAAAGTATTAATGTATCACTATGATAATTATAATACACTATAATAGATTATAATAGTGGTTATAACACAATAGAATCTATTGTCGTGTATTACAACTATATCCTGGTGGTCTAAATGAAAAGTCAGTGAGTGATCAGTCATTATGAAGTGTTTGGCCCTGTTTGGCCTAGCTCAGACCTCTAGATTGGATACCTTTTAGTACCACGTTTAGTACCACTTTCACACCACTCTACCCAGGTCCTTGTTGTGGAAAACCTGGCACAAACCTGGCCAGTGGAAAAGGGGCTATAGCACTCAAAGTTTGTTCATGTTGACAGTGCTTAATGGAATCAACTCATAAATAGCACCACTAACTTCAGTCTTGGTATGTTTTTTTTTTTGCTGATGTGTTTTTGTACTTCCAACAAATGTACAACGTTTATGGGTGTTTTTATCCACCTCCCCCGGGGTCCCCAGGAGTTCCCAGGCCAGTGTTCTCTCCATGTAATCCCTCCATCTGGTCTTTGGCCCCCAGACCACCCTATAGGGAGATGCTCAGGAGGCATCTATCTGTACTACAACTTAGTCATTTAGCAGACGCGACTTACAATAAGCAAGGTCAATACATAAACATCAGTACATCAAATGCATAAAAAGAGTTACTTTCAGTCATGACCCACACTCCATGACCATAGGTGAGAGTAGGAACAAAAGATTGCTCGGTAGACTGAGAGCTTTGCAATCTAGCTCAACTCTCTCTTCTTCACAACAGTGCGATTCCGAGACCGCCAGCTCCTGCTGCTCCGAAGCTCCTTTTTCCGCTCTCATTCATGAACAGGACCCCAAGATATCTGAACTCCTTCACCTGGGGTAAAGTATCCCTACCTGGAGTGTGCAATCTATCAGTTCCCTGCTGAGAATGACCTCAGATTTGGACACTTTTTTCTTTTTTTTTTACTTTTCATATCAGGTCAATCGCAAAGTTCAGGTCAAGGTTATATTTGACCTCTGGGAGAACAAAAAGTTGAAACAACTTTATTTTATCGTGATGTCTGCCTCGCTATGACTAAATGTAGTCTCCACTTGTGTACATTATGCTCACCAGCCACCCCCCTGTCAAGGACAAAGTGTCAGTCCACTCACACACAAGTTCAGTACACAGTGTCATCATGCGCATTACAGCATCTTTATGGTAGTCTGCTGGGGAACAGTGACAGTGTTCCAGAATCCAGCATGTTGCCATTAAACAGACAAGGTCTGGCTTAGCCTCAGTGACAAGGAGCACGATACAATGCACAGGCATATTCAGAAGGTACTGGGTTAGATATCAAGTACCTCACTATACCTCATCATGTGCTTCATGAGAGAGAAGGTGACAAGTTAATGTCACCATGTCTCCCTGCAGTATGAAGTAGTCGACCCACTATCAGCCAGTAGGGACATACTATGGAGATGAGCAGTGTCCAGATACTGCTCTGTACTGTAGCCTACTGATCTGTCCAAATGTCTTTATTTCATGCATGCATTTCCAGTGCTGAACCTTGCAGCCTTGGGTCAGCAACCTTTATCAAATTATGTTTTTATTATCTAGAAGATTGTCAGTGTACATGTTAAAATTCATTTTAATGACGCCATCAAATATATTGACACATTTTGATTGGCAGGACATTATTATAACGATTAGACAATAATCCAACAATCTCCGCGACTCCCTACCCGGTCAAAGTTCAGAGTTTTAATAGATGTAGAATTATGTGCAGGATGTAGTTTACTGTAAATTAGCTAACCTTGTTTGATTGACCATGTTTAAAAAATATATATGTTTGTTTAAAAAAAAAGATCCTCTCTCTCACTCCTCTGCCAGTGTGCCAGTGGGTTCCCCTGTGCCATTGTTGGCAGAAAGGGACCTTGACCTGACCTAGCCTATTGCGTAAAAGCCTAAGGGCCGATGCATACTCCACTTTAGAGCCAAATTCATTTTGGTTCGGCTCTGTCTAAACTACGATATGGCGTCATTCAGAGGATCGGGGGGAGTGTACCGTCATCAATTTAGCTGTTCGGTGCCACCAAGATTTTGTGACTCCCCGAACTAAATTTGTCTCTAAAAGTGGAGTATGAATCAGCCCTAAGACTGGCCTAAGAATATATTCTACACCTACGTATGAGCATAATTATGGTAAGGCAGTAAATAATAATAAACTGAATAATAGTACCCATGAAACTACATAGTAAAAACCTGAGTGTTGATTTAACTCGAGAGAGAGTATAAACAGAACCAAATCGACCCATACAGGGTTTATTTGGTTCCATTTATACTCTCTCAGAGTTAAAAATGTATAAAACAGCACAGAGTGCCTATTGACCACACTAAGAATCATTATTATTATTAATAACTAAGAATCATTATTATTATTAATAATATAATAATAATTGCGAGGTCGCAGATTAGTATGTGAACGGTCACAGCTTGTCCGTATGTATATACAGTATGTATCTCTCTCTGTCTATAACGCCTGACACTGTGGTTCTATGGGTTTGTCACTCTGACATCATACTCTGACGTCACTGTAACGTCAGGGGAACAGAATGGGTTTTCCACTCTGACATCACATGCTGGCTTCACCGATGTCACACTAACAGATTCCCTTTTATGCCCATATCTAACAGAAATTCAAATGGGAATGCCCATATATGGAGGCCACATCGGCCACATTCCACACTAACAGAATCCATATATGGCCAAGACAGCCCATGTGTGGCTGGTTCTACAGACAGGGATCTCCATGTGGGCATAAAAGGGTATGATGTCAGATGTCATAGACATCATAGGACTTTCACATGACGGATAACTGAGTAAGCTTTTTTGGGGCTCTTACAGCATATCTCCATATACAGTAGGGGTCTCCATGTAAGGCCTATGGGTAACTGGTCCGATATACATCACTGGTCAGATGGCCAAGAATTGGGGCGAATTGAGGCGTCTTACTAGTATTTATTACAATGAAAATCCACAGATCTTAACCGTATGTATCTTGTCCGTGAGTAACGCCTCAATGTCTATATCTGCTGTTTGTTGACATTGTGACATCACATTTGTTGTGACATCACCTCATCAAAGATCAAACCCTGGATATCCATACATGGAGACGACTGGATCATCACCTAGATCTCCATACATAGAGCTGACCTCTACATCTGATTCCCAGATGATGCATTGTTAAGGCAACCACACTAATAGTATCCCTTTAAGCCCATCAATATTAGCCCATATTGAGTTTGCCCATACAATAGCTGTTGACCTGTCTGTTGACATTGTGACATCACATTGTCGTGACATCACCTCATGAAAGATCAAATCCTGGATATCCATTCATGGAGACAACTGGATCACCTAGATCTCCATACAGTATATGGAGATGACCTCTACATCTGATCCCTTTTATATTAAGCCCATATCTGTGAATGCCCATACAATAGAATCCCTTTTATACCCATCAATATTAAGCCCATATCTGGGAATGCCCATATGGACATATTGTGTCAGTTTAACCAGTCCAACTCAAACAACCAACCGCAACTTGCCAAATTGCAGTATAATATATGTATGTCAATGTTAGAAGCATCTATCTGTCTGTCTGCCTGCCTAACTGCCTGCCTACCTGCCTGCCTTCCTGCCTGCCTGCCTGCTAGTGGTGGGACATTTGCGATCGAATCGAATCTTTTGAATAGCTCTTTGAAGTGAACGATGGGATCTGGTTCACGCAGTAGGGAATTTGGGGGGGTTCAACACAAAACCTCCTCCTTGCTACTCCACTGAGTGAGTGAGTGTGTGTGTGAGAGAGAGAGAGAGAGAGAGAGAGAGAGAGAGAGAGAGAGAGAGAGAGAGAGAGGTGATTTCATTGTTGCCTGCTTGGTTTTTTGAGGTGTTGCATGAATAACATAAGTCAAGGTAGCTTAATTTACACACACGTTTTATGAAAAGGGTAAATACCAGATTGTGCTCTCAACTGTCAGCAGAGAAATGTGGTGCCACCTTGTGGATTAATTTTCCAATTAATTATTTTAAAAATATATAAATATACACTGAACCAAATGAGCTAAATGAGCCAATCTTTTAACGGCTCTTTTAAGTGAGCCAGATCCATGGCGCTGGCTCACTTCACAGAGCCATGAATCCCATGCACCTCTACTGCCTGCCTGTTGATTCTATTGCTTGGATGTTAGAGCTAGATAGCCTTTATTTTGAAGTTGTAGACCATGTGATTTGTGACGTGGTCACGTGACATTGATGATGGTGATTTTTTTCCTTGACTAGAAAATTGAATAATGGGCCTATTTTCGTGTTTTCTCAATTTTTCAATTCTGAATAAAAAAATAAAAAAATAGCCAATTTTCTGTTTTTTTTTATTCAAATTGAATATCCCAATTATACTAAGTCAACCTGGCCGTTTTTGTGATTTTCTGATTTGCGTTTTCACAATTTTTAAATTACTAATGAAAATTGGAAAAATAGCTAATTTTGGTTTATTTGATTCAAATTGAATACCCCAATTATACTAAGATCCCCCCACTGGTTTTTGTGATTTTCTTATTTGGGTTTTCTCAATGTTTTAATTCTGAACGAAAATTGAAAAAATAGCCAATTTTCTGTTTTTTTTTATTCAAATTGAATATCCCAATTATACTAAGTAAACCTGGCTGTTTTTGTGATTTTCTGATTTGCGTTTTCACAATTTTTAAATTACTAACGAAAATTGGAAAAATAGCTAATTTTGGTTTATTTGATTCAAATTGAATACCCCAATTATACTAAGATCCCCCCACTGTTTTTGTGTTTTTCTGATTTGCGTTTTCACAATTTTTAAAATCTGAACCAAAACTTGAAAAAGGGGCTAAAATGTGATTGTTTTGAATCCGTTTGGGAGGACAGAAATCACAAAAAGGGATTTTTCTATGTTGGATTAAAATTGAACATCTCAATTATACTAAGATCCCCTGACCAATGTGTGATTCGTCTTTGTCATTATTTGATTTGGAACCGACAAAGGAAAAACATCTTGAAAAAGGTATTTCTTAATTTCTTACCCCATTACAACAATCAAAAAATGGGCCCATTTTTCCAATTTTCTAGCCCACAAAAAAGTCAGGAAAATGCTTAAAATTTGCTCAATTTTTTGAATGTGTGATTCATATTTTGGCATTATTTCATTTGGAACCGACAAACAAAAAATAGGCCCATTATTCAATTTTCAAGTCCAGGAAAGAAATCGTCATCATGAATGTCACGTGACCACGTGTCAAGTCACATGGTACACAACTTCAAAATAAAAGCTGTAGGCTAGTCTAACATCCAACAAGTAATAGGATCAACATGCAGGCAGGCAGGGGGTCCATGAGGGGTTTACAAGGGGGTCCATGGCTGGTTCCCAAAGTGTGGTTTGGGGACCCCCAGGGTTTCTATGGCTGGTTCACAACAGCCTGGTACACGTACAGCCATGGCTGGTTCCCAAAGTGTGGTTCGGGGACCTCTGGAGGTCCATGACGGATTTCCAAGGGGGTCCATGGCTGGTTCTCAAAGTGTGGTTCGGGGACCTCTGGGGGTCCCTGAGGGGTTTCCAAGGGGGTCCATGGCTGGTTAGCAATAAGTGTGTTTAATTGCGACCGTAGTAGGTCGCAGTTACTTTTACACTCTCTACTATCCAAACCTCCACCAGCCGTCAGCCTGTCCTTCCCTCCGTCACGTCACTCGTCACACGTCACACTTTCCCCCTACTCATATCTCCGCCACCGTTGCCCCGATCCATGCCAAAATTTCCATACAAACTCCTTGCCTGCCAAACTACAACCTCGAAGGACCCCCGGAGCTCCAGGGACCCCCAGGTCCCTGGGGGACCCCCAGGTGTAAAAAATGACCAAATGTGCAAAAAAGACCACCCCAACGGGGCTGCTCACGGGGAATTCCCGGGGACCACCGACTCCTGGTGCTCCAGAACGGATGCAAAAGTGGTGGCGCCCCCAGTGGAGGACCCCCTCCACTGCAGCTCACATAAAATGCCTTAACTCGGGCTAGGAGCGACCGGGAGAGCCGGGGCCGGTACCCATTCGTCCGCCTCGGCAGCGCGGAGACCCCACCTCTCATTTCTCATATGGCCCTCTTCTAGCGCCACCATGAGGCCGATTCTGCAAAACACATTTTTGGACACTGCTCCTAAAATTTTTGCCCTAAAATCACACAAATCGGTACACAGTATGTCTATACTCATGTCATCAACTTGGATCTGTCCCATATAGCGCCACCTTCATGCCGATTTTTTAAAACACATTTTTGGACACTGCTCCTACAATCTTTGCCCTAAAATCACGCAAATCGCTACACAGTATGTCTACACTCATCTCATCAACATGGATCTGTCCCATATAGCGCCACCTTCAGGCCGATTTTTTAAAACACATTTTTGGACACTGCTCCTACAGATTTTGCCCTAAAATCACGCAAATCGCTACACAGAGACACTGCTCCTACATATTTTGCCCTAAAATCACGCAAATCGGTACACAGTATGTCTACACTCATCTCATCAACATGGATCTGTCCCATTTAGCGCCACCTTCAGGCCGATACACATTTTTGGACACTGCTCCTACAGATTTTGCCCTAAAATCACACAAATCGCACAGTATCTCTACAGTCATGTAATCAAAACGCATCTGTCCCATCCAGCGCCACCATCAGGACGATTTTGGTAAAACAAACTTTTGGCCTTTTTGTGGAGATAAGCGACCAACGGTCGCTTATCTCCCGATTAGGGAGTCTTACTGGTAGTGTAATAGGTGAAATAGTGTAATAGTGCATTCTTATCAAAACCTCCACCAGCTGTCAGTCTGTCAGTCAGTCTGTCAGTCAGACTTTCAGTCACACTTTTGCCCTTCTCATAGTGGTTTTGGCTGCCAAACCACTACCCCATTTCTCCCTCTTCTAGCGCCACCATGAGGCCGCTTCTTGCAAAACACATAATTTTTTGGACACTGCTCCTACAAATTCTGCCCTAAAATCACGTAAAGCGGTACACATTATGTCTACACTCATGTCATCAGCATGGATCTGTCCGAGATAGCGCCACCATCAGGGCATCCTAAAATCACGCTTTGCGTGATTTTACGGCAAAATCTGTAAAAGCAGAGTCCAAAAATGTGTTTGAAAAATCGCCCTGATGGTGGCGCTATCTTGGACAGTGTAGACATACTGTGTACCGCTTTGCGTGATTTTAGGGCAAAATTTGTAGGAGCAGTGTCCAAAAATGTGTTTTGCAAGAAGCGGCCTCATGGTGGCGCTAGAAGAGGGAGAAATGGGGGTAGTGGTTTGGCAGCCAAAATCACTATGAGAAGGGAAAAAGTGTGACTGAAAGTCTGACTGACAGACTGACTGACAGACTGACAGCTGGTGGAGGTTTTGATAGTAACTGCGACCTGACGGTCGCAATTACACTATTATATTATTACACTTATTACAATATTACACTATTACCCTTATTGCACTATTACACTACCAGTAAGACTCCCTAATAGGGTGATTTTAGGGCAGTGTCCAAAAATGTGTTTTCAAAAATCGGCCTGAAGGTGGCGCTATATGGGACAGATCCATGTTGATGACATGAGTGTAGACATACTGTGTACCGATTTGCGTGATTTTAGGACAAAAAATTTAGGAGCTGTGTCCAAAAATTTGTTTTGCAAGAATCGGCCTCATGGTGGCGCTAGAAGAGGGTCATGTGTGAATTGATGGGTGGAGGTTGTGGTTTGGCAGGCAAGGAGTATGTGTGCAAAATTTGGCATGGATCTGGGCAACGGTTGCGGAGATATGAGCAGGGCAAAAGTGTGACGTGTGACAGACAGACAGACAGACAGACTGACTGACTGACGGACGGACGGACGGACGGACGGACGGACTCACAGCTGGTCGAGGTTTTGATAGTAACTGCGACCTAACGGTCGCAATAACATTTATGCTATTTCAATATTACAAGTAATGCACTATTACACTATTTCACCTATTACACTACCAGTAAGACTCCCTAATCGGGAGATAAGCGACCGTAGGTCACATGTATACACAAAGAGGGCTGTAACTGCCATTGGTTCCTAGTTGTGTGGGCAATGTGTAGACATACTGTGTACCGATGTGCGTGATTTTAGGGCAAAATCTGTAGGAGCAGTGTCCAAAAATGTGTTTTGCAAGAATCGGCCTCATGGTGGCGCTAGAAGAGGGCCATGTGAGAAATGAGGGGTGGGGTCTCCGCGTTGCCTTGGCGGACGAATAGGTACCGGCCCCGGCTCTCCCGGACGCTCCTAGCCCGAGTTACGGCATTTTATGTGAGCTGCAGTGGAGGGGGTCCTCCACTGGGGGCGCCACCACTTTGGCATCCGTTCTGGAGCAGCAGGAGTCGGTGGTCCCCGGGAATTCCCCATGAGCAGCCCCGTTGGGGTGGTCATTTGGTCATTTTTGCATATTTGGTCATTTTTTACATCTGGGGGTCCCCCAGGGACCTGGGGGTCCCTGGAGGTCCGGGGGTCCTTGGAGGTTGTAGTTTGGCAGGCAAGGAGCGTGTGTGCAAAATTTGGCATGGATCGGGCCAACGGTTGCGGAGATATGAGCAGGGCAATAGTGTGACGTGTGAGGTGTGACAGACAGAGGGACAGACAGACAGACAGACAGACGGACAGTTTGTGCAGGCTGTGATAGTAAGTAGCGACCTACGGTCGCAATTACACTTATTGCTAACCAGCCATGGACCCCTTTGGAAACTCCTCAGGGACCCCCAGAGGTCCCCGAACCACATTTATTGCTAACCAGCCATGGACCCCCTTGGAAATCCGTCATGGACCTCAAGAGGTCCCCGAACCACACTTTGGGAACCAGCCATGGCTGTACGTGTACCAGGCTGTAGTGAACCAGCCATAGAAACCCTGGGGGTCCGCAAACCACACTTTGGGAACCAGCCATGGACCCCCTTGTAAACCCCTCATGGACCCCCTGCCTGCCTGCATGTTGATCCTATTACTTGGATGTTAGACTAGCCTACAGCTTTTATTTTGAAGTTGTGTACCATGTGACTTGACACGTGGTCACGTGACATTCATGATGACGATTTCTTTCCTGGACTTGAAAATTGAATAATGGGCCTATTTTTTGTTTGTCGGTTCCAAATGAAATAATGCCAAAATATGAATCACACATTCAAAAAATTGAGCAAATTTTAAGCATTTTCCTGATTTTTTTGTGGGCTAGAAAATTGGAAAAATGGGCCCATTTTTTGATTGTTGTAATGGGGTAAGAAATTAAGAAATACCTTTTTCAAGATGTTTTTCCTTTGTCGGTTCCAAATCAAATAATGACAAAGACGAATCACACATTTAAAAAATTTAAGCATTTTCCTGATTTTTTTGCAAGCTAGAAAATTGGAAAAATTGGTCCATTTTTTGATATTCGTAATGTGGTAAAAAAAATGAAAAATACCTTTTTTAAAGATGTTTTTCCTTTGTCGGTTCCAAATCAAATAATGACAAATATGAATCACACATTTAAAAAATTGAAGCATTTTCCTGATTTTTTTGCAAGCTAGAAAATTGGAAAAATGGACCAATATTTGATTTTATGGGGAGCTAGAAAATTAGAAAATTGAGAGAAAAATGATTTTTTATAATTGAATTCCTATTGAAAATCTAACGATACTTTAGTACCCTGACCTTTTATCGTCTTGGCTCAGGCTTTTATGAACACCCTGGACAGGTTTTAATTTGCTAGATTCAGTATTTTGATATTTTATGTAAATGTTATCAGGCCTCCAGGGCCCCTCCCCATACGCACCCAGTGTAACTTCAAACTCCATTTTAACCATGTTAGATTCATTAAAAAAAACTTTATATTTTTCTCTAGTGAATCACAATATCCTCCTGAGTATTTGTAATAATTCTTTGGGAAAATTGAAAAAAATAAATACAATAATGAATTATTAAAAATAAATGAAAAAGGTTATAAAAAAAACAAACCTCGGTTCGAAGTGAAGCGGTGAACTTTTATTCTATGTGTTCCAGAGTTATGAACTCTGGAACACATAGATACATTCTTTATTCTGAATGAATGAATGTTTTTATCTGGAGGGCCAAATTGTCATGTGAAGCTTGACCAATCCTCAAAGTATCCAATCATCAGACCGGGACGGACACTACTACACATATATTCTGGACGTACGGGACAGATAAAACCTGTTCATTCTGGACTGAAATGACCATATATTGACATGAGGTGACAGACATTTAGTTTTTGATAAAACCTGTTCATTCTGGACTGAAATGACCATATGGACATGGGACACACATTTTGTTTTTGATAAAACCTGTTCATTCTGGACTGAAATGACCATATATGGACATGGGACACACAAAGCCACTCCTTGGAAGCGGCTTTCACCGCTTCAAAAACATGGGTGTTTTTGATGAATCTATCACTATCATGGTTTAAATGGAGTTTGAAGTTACAATGGGTGTGTATGGGGACTGGGGAGGGGCCCTGCACAGGGAGGACCAGTTAACATACATCAAATATCTAAAAACTGAATGAAGCAAATTAACTAGACCAGGTCAACCTGGTTGTGCCAGACCCCGGTTCTGCCAACCCTCTGGGCCTATAAATTTAATATCATTTATGACATCATGCCTTTTGTAGGTATGTCATCATCATGTCATCATCATATATACCCTTTATATAGAAAACCCGGACCGACATTTGCTTATGTAGGCCTACCCATTTCATGGGTCTGGCAAAAACTGTCCAGGGTGTTCATAAAAGCCTGATTAGATGATAATGAAAAAAAAAAATAAGTGAAATATTCCTTTAAATAAAATAATAAAATAAAAATGTCGATTTCACCAAGTGTCAGGCTGTTTAAGGCACTTGAAGTCTGTCAGGATAACCTTACCTGACAGAGTTCAAGTGTTTTAATTTCTATGATCTGTTTCTTTTGTTCTTCCAGGTATATTATAAATGGCTGCAGAGATAGAAAGATGTATGAGCAGGAATATACTGTACACAACCTTTGTGCATGTGTTGAAGTGTAAAATGGTGGCTGATTATCAATTATAATCAGTTCAAATTTCCCTCCTTGTTACCCAGTTGTTGTTTGTGCTGTCTGTTTGTTATAGACTATAGAGTTTCAGAAAAATAGTAAGTAAGTCCCCCTGTAAGTACGCTGATCAATATTAAATCTCAAAAGACACTAGGAGGTGCTCTTATTGGGCCCCTCATTGATTACGGAGTCCTTGTCTGGTATCGCGACGCCCCAGCTGCCTTAAAGTTAAAGCTCCAAACAGCCCAGAACAAACTAATTAGGGTTGTGCTTGGTCTTCCACCTCAGACCCACCTTACCGATCATCATGTGGGTGGCTCAAAGTAGCTGACAGAGTACAGCATCTTGCAATGGGCCAGGTGTATACAAGATTCACTACCCCTCCAAGATACCCATGTACCTGGCAAACTACTTCTTAAAGGTCAAGGATGTTCACGATCACAACACCAGAGGCAGCTCCACTAATCATCATCAATGTAGATTTAACACTAAACAAGGCTCTAACTCGTTCTCCTGCTATACCATCAACATGTGGAACGCCCTTCCACAAGCCTTAAAGGAGAGCAAATCCCTAGCCTCCTTCAAAATTTGTATGAAAAGTCACCTTCAGACAGCTGCTACCCGTGACTTGTAAATAGACTAAGCCTCCATGCCCCCCCCCCCCCCTTTTTCTTTTTTTTCTGCCTTTGTATTTGATATTATGCTTTTGAAACTGATATTATCCTAGATAAAGTACTATGTTCTATCCGTCTGTCTTTCAATGTTATATGAGATACTTAAAGTGTGGTTCCTGTGGAAATAAGCCTCGGCTTTCTAGGATCTCCTTTTAGTTGACCTTGTACCAGTGATTTGTACTGTCATGAAACTGTACTTTTTTCTATTGCAAACTTCTAATAAATTCTTCAATCAATCAATCAGTCATAAGTGTAATGGACCCAGGAGGAGGAACCTTTATTGTGAAAGGACTCTGGAACACCGGTCTCTGGAACACAGGAAGTTTACAAGGCATTGTGCCTGATTGTAGCTAAAGGCACGGCTGATAGGCGAGCCGCCAAATAAACCCTTTTGTAAATCCCGCCCCATTCTGCCCTGTTACTATGATGGGACATTAACCCTGGGCAGATTGTTTTTATAGTGGAAGTGGATGGGATTTTTTTTTTCCTTCATAGCCTCATTACAGCTATATAAAGTACCAAAGGAAAAACACCTAGGTGATATTAATAAAAAGGGAAGACAAAGGTACAGTAGTTACATTGCAAAACAGGGGGTTTACCCGAAAATATATGTTTTAATTTGTTTAATCCCAGTGGGACATAATCCTCTTTGCAGATTCTTTTATAGTGGTAGTGGACAAAAAACTAAAAATATTATTGAACTCTAGTCTCCATGGCGTGACTAATCAATAGAAAAAAAGACATTTTGGGGGTGAACTACTCCTTTAACTCACGGACTTAGGTGACGTCAATATGGTAAGGGGCGGGCTTGAGGGTACACCCCCCTAGTGGTGAGCAAAGGAACTTCTGTGGACTCAGCTAGAGGGTACAGCTCCAAAGGGAACGGAACAGCAGTTACAGCACTTTAGATCAGTGGTTCTCAACCTGTGGGTTGGGACCCCCTGGGGGTCCGCAAATTATTTTGAGGGGTCCCCAGATGATTATTAATGTGTGACATTGTTTTCTCAACAGTAAACAAACCAACATGAAGTTTATAGAGGGTATATTTCTAATCTAAAGTGTCAAAAACATTGTCCAAATATATCAGAAATTGTGGAAATAGCAGATCTACATGCTCGCAACGTTAGGCGCTGTGAGCATGTAGATCTGCTATTTTCCCGATAGAACCGTGTTATACAAAGCCCCCTCCAGTTCAAATATGATTCTTTTGGGGGTTGTTGCCTGAAAAGGTTAAGAAAGAACCACTGCTAGATGAGTGTTTTATTCATGACACTTTACATCACATTTAAAAATCTTTACTGTCCTTATTTACAGTAATTGCTTAAAAGTATGTGATTGTTGATTATTATTATTATAATAGGCTAGATACATTAATCTATTCATTTTAATTTCTGTTTATGGGTTATAATGTTATTTATTTTAAATTGTATTTCCATATTTTGCATTTACCTTGCATATGTCTTATCATGTGCCCCCTTATTTTTAACTAAATAATATATAGCCAGGCTATCTTCCATCCTGTCTCCCTTTGAGAACAGTGAGAAAGCACTACTGCTTGTTGACCGGTTTGGAATTTGGAGGGTCAGCTGTGAGTCATATGTTTTTAATATGCATGACCTTCATGGTACACAAGGCATACCCATGACTTTGAAAAACAAGAGCAAATTAGTTATGGTTATTCAAACCGCCTTTTCACATACAGTAATGCCCTTTTTTAAATAATTGGAATAGAGTTAGTTTTGTGTTAACATAGTCAGTTTACCTCAAAGATGACACAGTTCTCTTTCAGGTCCACTTAAGTTCACATGGAGCCACAGTCAACTTTATATTCACAATATGTAATTCCTGTTGAGCTCAGACCTGTACCTGCTTTATTATGGCCAATTTTGACCCCTTTGCTAAGAATGACACAGCTAGTACATTTTAATTAGGCTACTACTTTGTGCTGCTGGGAAGCCCATTACAATAAACCAATCAAATATATTTAGCATTAATCTGAAAAGTAGCCTAACTGGTAATTTAATGTCAATTGTTGTGGGGGAAACAGAAGGAAATACTCAACAATAATTACATTATTATCATAAAATATGTTTGAGCACCTTATCGAAACTTTACATTTGTATAACATCTTAAGAACCTTATTATTAAAAAGGTATGCGCGTTGCGTGTGTGTGTTGTTTGTTTGTTTGTTTGATTGAAGACTTTATTAGAAGTTTGCATAGGAAAGGGTACAATTCACTAGTACAAGGTCAACTAAAAGGAGATCCTAGAAAAGACTAAGCTTATTTCCACAGGAAACCATATCTCATATAACATTGAATGACAGACGGATAGAACACAGTATACTATGCAGTACTCCCACCATTTATTTGGTAGGCCTAACCTACATGTTTTGAAAAAGTTATTCAACAGATTACATGCTATAATATCCATAATGCAACGATAATGCAAATGTGGCATGGCGGTATTTATTTAACAGTTGCCAACAACGCCACCTAGGGAATTGCACCCTAGGAAATAGTTTTGAGGAGCCTAAATCTAAGTAAACCACCAGAGACCACATGATTACTCCCCACAAGGTTCGTTGTACAGCATAAGAATTATAGGCAGAGGCATGGTTGTAACAAAAGTATAATATGTTTTATTTACTATCATTTACTAATTGTCAGCAATAAGAGTCATCCAAAAGGTTCAAAGTTAACAGTGAGTTTATACAGGACATTGTACATAGACAGGCCAGTACTGGGGGAAAGAGGAGAGGTGGGCCGGCCAACCGACCCAGGGTAGTGGCTCCCCAACACACAGCAACTCAAAAACACTAAAGGTACCACAGCAAAGAGGGGGTTTACCACTACCACTGGGCAGCCGTCACCGGGTCCCACTTAACTCCCCCCAGCACCGGTCCTGTAATGGAAACAATAATTAGTATCTCACATAGGCCTACGTAGTAAATACAATTGTCAGATTGGAGCAGGCAGTCTTGATGTGACTGGGGATTTCACACAGCAAAGGCAACGTCATTTAATCAGGTTGATGAATCCACGACAAAGGCGGTTGGTCATGGGTATTGTAACCCCAGGCAAAGCAGCAGCGTTTGTTACTCCTCAAGTAAGCCTAGGAATAAACAAGTGGCTGTGTTAGCCTAGTATTGAATAATTAATACTGACAACAAAAGAGATAAAGAAACCTACCACTCACTCCAGGGCAGCGGCGGGAACATAGGGGGCGCGTGAGTGCTTGAGCGTACTGTTATGAGAGCCCATTGATTTTTCGCCGACAATTCCTAGCACTCAATCGTTCGCCCCAAACTGGCCAAACTGCATTCCTGGCACTCGGCCGATATCACACGTCGGCTTTGTCCCTTTCGAGGGCGTCACCCAGCGTCATAGCCCGCCTCCACATCCTGGCTGTATGTCTACTCTGTGTGATGTAGCCATGTAGCTCTACAGTATTCTACCCCCACCTCCAAAATAATTTAAAAAAAATCTCAACTGAACTGTTCTTATGCCTCATTCACATAGGGAGCAGCAAAGCTAAAGTTTTGCTTGCTTGGTCAATGTTATCTCAATGGAAACCAGCTTTAAAGATACAGGAGATACACAGAACAAAGCTTTGAAAGCTTTAAAGCTGGTTTCCATTGAGATAACATTGACCAAGCAAGCTAAACTTTAGCTTTGCTGCTCCCTATGTGAATGAGGCATTATAGTATTTTATCATGCCAGTAAAGCTCCTTTGAATTACATATAATTGATGTAGCCTAAAGCCTATTTGATTGATTGAAGGCTTTATTAGAAGTTTGCATAGGAAAATGTACAGTTTCATGACGGTACAGTTCACTGGTACAAGGTCTACTAAAATGAGATCCTGAAAAGACTAAGCTTATTTCAACAGGAAACCATTAAAGTATATCATATAACATTGAATGACACAGACGAATAGAACGTCACTTCAACACCACCAGTTGAACCTCAAGAAAGCTAAAGAGATGGTGGACTCACTCCGAGGGGGAATTGCATCTCTTCGTGAGGATTTCCAAACGTTTTGGGAAACCACTACTGCAGAAGCTGAAACACTGGGTTTGCAGAGCCCACAAGTGCCCAGACTAAGGAAGGTTCCCAGCCGCTTTGACGATGGAGGCGCTCCTCCACACATCCAAACGCCAGAAGAAATGCACCGACAGCAATACTTTGAGGTGATGGACACAGCATCATCATCTCTGGACAGCAGATTTAGTGCTGCTGTATACACACACATGCAAGATGTGGAGGATTTTGTTGTCGGAAACAGCGACTGCAAACGCATGATGCAATTCTATGGAGACGACTTTGATGAAGCCAGGCTGACACTGCATCGTGACGTTTGCCTGGAGATGGCAAAGACCCAAGGACATCGCCTGTCTACCTTCAATGATGTTGTCAACTTTTTGAAGGGTGACCAGGGAGGCACCAGGAGAGGTGTTTGTGAAGAACTCACAAGACTGGTGAAACAAGCACTGACTATCCCTGTGACATCATGCAGCTCAGAAAGGTCATTTTCTGGCCTACGGAGACTGAAAACCTATCTGCGATCCACAATGGGGCAAGGAAGACTCAATCACCTTGCTCTGTTAGACTGTTACAGTGATTTGGCAAGGAAGATTGACCTGGATGTCATAGCCAATGACTTCATCTCAAGAGGAGCCCAGAGGAGAAACACGTTCCTGATAAATAAATGGTAGGTACTAAAAAACTAAAAAATACTGTACTGCATGATGCAAGGTTTACTATAATAGGCTAATTGTAATTTACTGTAGCAATATTGTTGTCAATGTCATGGTTGTAATACTTTTTTTTTTATTCCCCTCTCCCCCTTTTCATTTATAGAGATCCATGATGGCCAAGCAGCACTGCAGCAGGCACAGTGAAGGTGACAGACCGCGATCAGGGAGGGAGAGATGTTTCATCCACATTTTTTTTGACAATATTTATTAGGGTTTTTTTTCTCTTTTTCTTTTTACACAGAAAATATTACATAAAAAAAAAAACATGTTCCTCCACAATTAAAATAGACAAAGATCTTGGGAAAAAAAGGTCTGTTTCTGCTTGTAGCATGTTAATGTAGGTGCAATATCATGCATTAATTACTGTGTTAAGATGTTGAAACACACTGATTGCTGAAAAGTCATGATTGCTCGTGTGTCATAAAAAATTCCTACAGTGCATTCATTTTATGACATCGTTATCGTACCACTGTACTATTGGCAAACTGTAAATAAAGTACTCAATGATGGAAAAAAAAATGCCTTTTCTTTTGCTGACATGAAATGGGATATTTTGATACCAATACGTTTGTACATTTACAGTTACTCAAGTATAGGCCTGTCTGCATTTTTAATTCAGGCTGCTCTGTTTCATTGGTTTTCAATTAAATTCAAAGGAGCTTTATTGGCATGATACCAAAGTGTCACAAAACTGCTGAAAATGGGGAACATATTAGCGTTGTGGGTTTTCAGTGCCCTCTA